>NW_021163019.1:1692500-2095000 GCF_004324835.1 Dendronephthya gigantea | reverse complement strand
CTACTTTAGTAAATAGCATTATTCAATTACAATAGAGTTTGTAATTTCAATAGATTACAGCCAGAGAACCAGAGAACGATTTTTATGGCATTGTGACATACAAACGCAATATTTTATTTTCCTTTGTCCCAAATTACCTAAAAAGTTACACTAAAATATTCATTTCATTAAAATATTCCAATTTAACGGTTCGATTTGTAAGTTAAATAATTATACATGCCCAACATGCGTATTTCAGTAATAATTTATCAATTGACACATCAAATGTAGTAAAAATCACACAAAGTCACAATTCAAATTTTTTCTCAATTAAAAAACGATTAAAATGTTCCCACACAGAGCGTTTTCACATCATTCTTTTTGAACGTTTTGAAGAAGTTCGCCAGAGAATCGCAGTCCACCTTTATTCTTGGTCTTATCGCAGTCGGTTTTCAGCAAGACTCGAACACGAGAAAAGATCTTGAGTATTTCCGTACGTCTGCGATGTTGCTGACGATGATTAATCTCTGTTGCTTCCTCTTTATCATTCCTGTGGCTTTCGTTCGTACCTTCGTTCTCTTCCCCAGACTTTCTCTTATCATGCGGGCTCTTCCACGTTATCGAGACTTCAGCTGGTCTGATCTTGGTTCCTTCTTGGTACTCAAACGACTTCACTTCATTGGAAAATTTAAAGTAGATCCTCTTTATGATGCCAAAATCCGGCACCAAGACATCCACCGATTCGTGCAAGACATGAACAACAACACCTTCTTCGGTCAGAGGCCCACACTCCCGCACAAAAACGCCCAGGTATAATTCCACGCTTGCCTCCCCCGCCTTCTTTGCGGCGAGCTTTCTGTCATTGCAACGTCCAGCGACCACTTCGAGGTCTTCAGACTTGAACTCAGGTTCCGGCTCGACTTGCAAACACGCGGCAAGCAGTCGATGTACAATGACGTCGGGATATCTTCGAATGGGCGAGGTGAAATGGGTGTAAAGAGGTACGCTGAGGGCATAGTGTAGGAACTCTTCGGGATCCCCTTCAGCCGTGGCCGCACAGAAGTACTTTGCTGCCTTCATGGGTTTCATGGAAAGATGCGAAAGAACCAAATGCTCTGGAGAATTGGCGGGAAACGTATTCAAGGTTTCTTGGATTCCTTTCGAAGACTGATGTTCGAAGTTGATGCCTAACGAAACGCAGAGAGCACGAACCTCTTCCAGTTGCCTCGAGTCTGGTTTCGGATGGCAACGAAGCATGGCTCTGTCGGGAAATGCTTTGTAAATACGATGTGCGACGGCCATGTTAGCTAACAGCATGTACTCCTCGATCAACTTGTTGCTTTCACGTTGGATGTACGGATGCCATCCTATTGGTAGACCAGTTTTACCATCAAGATCAAACGAAATCTTTGCCTTGTTCAGTCGCAACGTTCCGTTCTCGAAACGCTTCCGACGCAGCTTCACCGCGATCTTGTTGAGATTACGAACGCATTTCACGATGTCAGCGATCGTTGCGCCACAGGCCAGCGGAGGATGCTCGTCCTCGCTCCAACTCTTCTCCAGGTCATCGATCATCTCTTGCGCATGCTCGTACGACAGCTTTACACGTGATCGTATGATTCCTTTCCCCATCCACTCGTCCTGAACAACTCCATTCCCGTCCATCTTCCACACGACGGAGAACGACAGCCGATCCTCGTCCGGATTCAGACTACACAATTCTTCGCACAACAGTCGGGGAAGCATCGGAATGACTTTCTGCACCATGTAGGTCGAAGTGGCCCGAGCAGAAGCCACCTCGTCTAAAGCCGTACCTTCTTTCACAAAGAAACTAACATCGGCAATGTGAACGCCAATTTCAAACGTACCATCATCAAATTTGGTGCAATGCAGTGCATCGTCAAGGTCCCGAGCCGTCGCCGGATCTATTGTGAACACGCAAACGTCTCGAAAATCGCGTCGCGATTCGAGTTCCTTCTCGGGAATTTTCCAAGGTAAATCCTTCGGTAGGCAGTCCAAAACTTCTTGGGAAAACGGACTGGAATCTATATCATTTATCAGCAGAAGACTGTCAGTCTCCGGCTCAATTTCACCAGCTTCACCGAGACTTCTTGCGAAAATACCACCAGCCAAAAAGGAATCAAGTGGTGCCTCACGACGCCATTCTGTCAAGCGAACGATCATCAGGGTTGTTGCAAAATCTTGCGGCCTCTCAAAGAAACCGGGAGGACAATCATTGTGAGCGATTCTAATCCTCGGTACACGGCTGTCGGTCGGTGAAAACAGGCCATCTGTATCATTGGGATCTTTCATTGGTCGTAAGTAACCGCAAGCAATCCGAGTATGTTTCTTTTCAATAATATACACAACTTTAGCTGTTTTCTGAAGATATTGTTCTGGTACTTCATGGATATTAATCTTATCTTGCTTGCCAGGACTTTTAGAAAAGTCACTGCCCTTTCCTACATGATTCTCACCAATATCCTTTTCTTCGGATGTTAGTTGTACATTTGCAAGCTTTTCGGTGGCATCTTCAACAGGAGTTTCATGAAATTTCATTTCTTCATGCATAATTCTCCAATTCTCTTTTGGCAAAATTTCAAGAGCAACTACATCACCATCAAGTGCCCTGTTCCGAAGCAGCATACCTGAAATTGATATGTCCCTTTTTAAGCCTTTCACGCTAACCCATGCAATCTCATAATTCTTTGCACTTATCCGTAGACTTCCTGTGTGGATCTCGTTGCGTTTCAGAGCATCTGACACTCTCTCTTTGCTCCAATACTCTTCGTAAATTTTCTTTTTCTTATGCTTTTTCTTTTTGGATGAATGACCAGCATTCTGCCTGGATTCATCAGTCACTGGAGTTTGAGGGCCTTCATTCTTCAATAGTCTCCTGGGGGAGTTCTGTCTGTGTTCCCCTGGGGTGTCATGTCTGTGATGACCAGAGGACTGTTGTGGGGTAGCATTTGATTCGGGGAACTTATCTGGACGATTTTGCCCATGCCTTGGAGTTTTCCCCCTATATTGACGAACATGATGTTTTGGAGTATCATAACCCTTCTCTGGGGTCTCTGGAACATCATGACTTTTTGCACTGGGACTCTTATTCCGTACGGAAGTTTGCCCTGTATCTTTATCCACTTCCTCGCTGTTCAATGCAAATTCATTTTTATCATCGGGCTTGTGCTTCTTCCCGCGCTTTCGCCTATGTTTCTTTGCCTTTTGCTTACCACCGTCGACTTCTTCCTTTTCCGTCACACGCTCACCAGGATTCTTAGAATTTTCCGACAGTATTATCTCGTTATATTCACTCACAGGCGATGCCATATAGCGACTTTCATAAAGGGCCGTTTTCGTTATATTATAGTGAAAAATCAAAACGGCTTGGCGATACAAACACAGATTGCTGTTAGTATAATACTCACTCTGAAGATGAATAACTAAATTCGTGTTACAATGCCGTTTTTTCAATGATTTCTAGACGCAAAATATAAACACGTCCTTGATCGGCAAAACGCGCATATATTTTGTTTGTTTACGTCACGAAATTGATCAACCGAAAGCACTGAACCACTGCACTGAACTGACTGAACTGCATAACAGTCCAGTGACCGGAAGTTGTTCCCTGCAATGCCGGTTTCAAGATTTAAGGCTAAATTTTCATATTTCTCAAACCCCGAGAGGGATTAAAAATAGAAAATGTTCGAAATACGAGCATTAAACAAACAAATCCTCTTATTGTGTTTGCATGACTTGTGTAAAATCGCCTAGTTTTTGAAATAAATTATTTTGGCGGCTGTATGTCAGAGCGCCACCGACTATTTCGGCAGCATTCAGACATACGAATCGGGTGGAAACTGGAAACGCAAAATATTCTGCACAAGATGGCGGATATTTTTCCAAAAGAATGCATGTCAACTTTTGTGCCATTTGAACTTTAAGATCTAAAATGCGCATTACGGAGTTCGTGTTTCTTCTTTGTATCGCGCAGAAATGATGGGGGACGGTCTTAGTATACAGGAGAAATACCAAAAGTTGGCCACAGAGTTTGCTAAGGTATATTGTTGTTGATAGTATTAAAAACAAGGAAACTGGACAGTGGACAATAATATTTATAGATTTGATGGTCCTTGGATTTCATGTTGCGCTGAGAGCAGTTAATTTAATTCCAGTCATGTTGCCTGATATATCACAGGAATATTCGGCCTGAGGTCTTGTACTTGCGTCATTTCAGTCAAAGAAAGATATGTGCAAACTTTTATAATCTTAGTTTCTATTTGGTCGTAAAATGTTTTGAACATGTCAGGGTCATGTCTGCGCTGTCAACCAAGACTAGCTTAGATACGAAAGTAAATCTAAATGTACACCTAGACTATCTTACTGACAATGGTGAAAACAATTTGTTTATGACGATTATGACCAAATTGAAACTTGGCTTTTGAAAGTTGGGATTCAATCAATCCATGTAAGCTAGATTGTCAGGTAACGAGGTACATACACCATGCGACTATGTCAGATAAAACCCCAAATGATTGTTTGTGATTATTAGGATTTGCTATATGGAAGCATCCCTTGGTAACAATGTAGCAGGCGATAATTTTAATAGTTTGCCATCTCTTTGATCTGTGTCATTTCACTTGCATTTAACTAAGCTGTATCCTAGATATTCTCAGAAATCCACCCTCGATTTTGATATTAAATCATAGATTACCCTTTTTTGACTTTCATTGTTCATGTTTAATATTGCAAAAACAGCTCAGAGCACAGAACACGGTCTTAAAGAAAGCTGTGATTGAAGGTCAAGATTCACAGAAAACCTTAGAGGTACATAACATATTTATACATTAAATAATGCCAATCCTAATGTATTTATTACCAGTATATGATGCATGAAGTAGTTAGAGGCACTTTGCTTTCAATGTTGAAAGTCATTATAGATGACACTCCCATTGGGTTCGTACAAAGTTTAAAGAATAGTTTAGTTTGAAGTTGAATTAGTTTTAGATTTGAAAAACAGAAGGAGAAGTTTTGATGCAGCTGTGGTAACCATGAGTTTTTTATAGGAAAGACTGAAGCACCGGGAACAAACCATCAGAAAGTATGAACAAGAATTGGACAGTCTACAGTTTAGGAATGACCAGGTACATCACAAAGCAACCCCCGTATTTTATTACACTTTATCAGTGATAGAGTTATGGTACATACATATATTTTTGCAATATACAGTTGTCTAAAAGAGTTGGTATTCTCCAAGATGAACTAGATAACGCATCAACATCTACCAAAAACAAAAGTTCAAAGGTATTTGTAGCATTCAAGTAAATTTTTTCCAGTTTTTGTAATAAATCTTGTGTCTAAAAGATTCACAAGCCAGTCTTCAATACAGTACATGTATATTCAAGCATGATGTTCTAACAATCTTATTTTTTATCTCTTTTACCTCAGCCAGCAAATACGAAATTTGCCAGCCAGCAAATGGTTGCTGATGATGTGGCGGCCGAGGAATTGCAGATGAAAATTGAGGAGAATGCCAGGCTACAACGCGAGGTAAAATACGTCTACTTGCAGGCTTTAAACCATCCTGAAGGCCAAAAGAATTTGTGTTTCCATTGAACTTTGTTTGAACCTGACCACAGTCTACTATAGTTGCAAATATTACTGAGCAAAGTCACAGATGGTTTTAATATGTGTAGTATATTATTCTTAGTGTCTTCAATTAAGCTTTAAGCTTTTTTGATTTATTTCTAGCTCTTTGAATCAAACCAGAAGCATCGAGCATCTGTACTGGATCTTCAAGAAAAGCTTGAATCATTCGAAAAGTATGGAGACCATTACTTTGCGTATTTTCCACCTTTCCTTTCAATTTGACGAACTCTGTACCAATGTAGTTGACCAATATATATACTATATACTATGTTTTATATTCTTTTGTAGAAATTCAGTGAATCACCAAAGATTAATTGATGAAAGTAATGAGAAACATAAAATCACAGTGCAAAAACTACAAGAAGAAAAAGCTATGCTGGAGGTTTGAAATTTATTGTGTTCATTATTATTTTTATGTACATATGTAAACATTTGTAGGTAAGGTAAAAAATATGATATAATATAAAAAAAACACATCCAAATTTTGATTTTTGCCAATGCTTGTCACACCAGTTATAGGTTAGTGGGTTATAGATGGATTGGTATGCCCATTTATGGAGGATTAACCTTATTCTTTAGGCAAGATTGCAAAAGTGTCTTGAAGACTTAAAAAATGTTTCCATCAAGGCAGAAAAAAGGTATCTACTAAAACGCTTTACATTAGCCTGACTGGGCCAAGCAGGGTTGAATTGACAGAGAGAGTATCTTTTTTTTCTAATTTAGTGAACAACAGGCTCATGTCTTCAATAAGAAACTAGCTGCAAAATATGGTATGATATTTTCTGTAATGCCACATGAAAGGATCAAATATATATATCTATATATATATACTTTGTTATATACTACCTGAAAAGCAAAAAAAAATAAAGCAAGCTATATATTTTTTAGAAACTGCTTCAAGAATAGTTTCTGAGAAAGTCAATTTCAATGACACATGTAAGTTTATTAGACATTGGTTGACTCTATAAATGTTAAAGAGGACTAAACCTTCTTGTTTAAAGTTCCTATTCACCATCATGATATTTTAATGAAAGAACTTGTTTTTTCTTCAAGGTTTGATGGAGTTGAATGGACTAAATGTTGCTCCACATGACTGCAAACGTCAGGTATAATTAACTCCAACTGGATAGCGCTACCTAGCTTTTGTGCAACCTGAAAGTTAAATTTGTATGAATTGATCCTGAAATACATATTTATGTTTGCTTGCAGTTTTATGCATACTAATCTGGATTTGGTTAACTGTTGTGTGTTTTCAGAACAAAATTAAAAAACTTGTCAGCGAGGCTTTGGATCTTCTCAGGACATTTCTTGCTGGGCTCTCTGATTATCATACTTACATGGAACAGGTTAGTCTTTTATATCTTATTTTTGATTGAATAAGTATTTAATATTATTCATGTGGTAAAAATAGTCCCAAGGCTAGTTAAATAATAGATGGTGACAGAATTGGCTTGACCATGGTAGAAAATAAACCCTGTTTTTTTTGTTTACCAGTCTAATGCTCTTCCAGCAGGGTTATTAGGTTGCAATTGACCTGCACCTAGTAGCTCAGTTGGAAGAGCATTAGAATTGTAAAATAAAAACTCAGGATAGGTAGTCCAATTCCCATTGTGACCAGTGCAAAGTGTTATAATTATGGATACATTTTCAAATGTTTGTAGAGAATTAGAATTTTGTTTGATGAACCAACTGATATTAGTCGAAAGGTAAGTGAGTCGTAAGGAAAAATTCTTTTGCCTAATATTATTCCTTGTGCTACTATAACCAAGATTTTCTTGCCGTAGTTGTGTGAAAACCTTCATCAGAATGCAACAATTTTACGAAATGTGGAGCAGAAATTCACAAACTTCAGCTGTCAAGTAACAAAGGATGTCTTACTTACTCTGGTAAGAAGTGTTCTTAAACATTTATTCTTATCTTTTTTTATCTGTGTAATCTTGATCTCTATCCTTTGGATCCTGATAATTTTGATCTCTATCCTTTGGATCTGATAATCTTGATCTCTATCTTTTTTATCCTGATTATTTTCATCTCTATCCTTTGGATCCTTTAATCTTGATCTCTATCTTTTTTAATTCTGATAGTCTTTATCTCTATCCTTTTGATCCTTGTATTAATCTGCATTTTTTAGTTAGATCAATCCTAACCCCATTTTTTTCTGTTTCAATATCTTGTCCTCTGTTTCAATATAATCTTGTCCGTATTTCTGTGCAGAACTCTTACCATCACGTCTTATATTCGGAGATTATATTTTGGTTACCATTCTGTTAACAGGAGACTGCAAGTGGTTTTGAAGACTTTACCGAGGCTTTTCATAAATACTCAAGTTACTTACAGAAATTACTATCATACCAAACTTTATGGTAAGAGCTGGAAATTTGTTTGGAGAAAATTTGTTTGTACAGTACATCGTCACAATTCATAATCAACCATATTCTTTATTTGCATGCTTCAATCAGCACCAAGGAAGAATGTGAAAAGACGACATATTCTGCCGCAATGGAGCAACTATGTTCAGCTATGCTAAGAGCATTTGGGAGATTTGTCGCCGTGATCAATGAACTGGACACGTATTTTAGAGTTCTGGCTTCTGCAGGTACAGTTCTCTTAGTTGGAAGATTAGTTTCCTTCTCAGGAACACTATATTTTTACATCTATACTTTACACTACTTTTTTTCGCTCTGAAAATTTCCTTGAAAAGTTTATCTACTTCGTACTTTCCGCGATTATTTCAGTTGTTTTCTTTTGAAAATTTTGAGGTTCTGGAGGTTTACCGAGCGCAAATGTTGGAAAAGTGTTTGGGTTACTTGACCTGACTGCACAGAAGTTGCAAACTGTGATGCAAGGTACATATAGAAGCTACTGTTATGTTATGATGTGGGATGGTAGTGAATAGCATGGTTAATGGTGTAATGAGGTGTGGTACACAAAGGGATAGTAATGAGTAGCATGGTTATATGGTGTGATGAGGTGTGGTACACAAAGGGATAGTAATGAGTAGCATGGTTATATGGTGTGATGAGGTGTGGTACACAAATGGATAGTAATGAGTAGCATGGTTATATGGTGTGAGGTGGTGTGGTACACATAGAGAGAGTAGTGAGTAGCATGGTTAGAAGGTGTGATGTGGTGTGGTACACAAAGGGATGGTAGTAAATGGTTAGAAGGTGTGATATGGTGTGGTACATAGAGGGGTGGTAGTGAATAGCAAGATTATGGTAAGATGTGATATGGTCAACGATTTTGAGATAATACCTACACAACTTAGTAACGCAAAATATTGTTCTCGTTTCTTCTTCTCAGGGCTGTCAACTGCATTTCATTCAAAGAAAATGGTCGAGCACCAGACCCCTACCACAACACAGGTAAAATTTTTATGTACGAAGAAAGTTTAACGGTGTGTTCGTTGTTGCCATTTTCAAAGTTACACGACAAGACAATACCTGAGTTTGCAGCAAAATGTTTGTGTTATTTGTCTGTTGAATGATGCCAATTATGTTCTATAGACTCTGAAAAGCACCGATGAATGTTTGGAAACCTGTCTTGCTTCGTTGGTAACATCGTCATCTAAGGCAAGTGAAGACCTACATCAGTTGTCCTGTGTTTATTTATTTAGAAAAACCTTAACCTGAAACCACTATAATATCTCTTTTGTTCAGATTTCTAGTTTTCTTCGTACAAACGCGGAGTTCTTCTCTTCAAGATCCGAATTTAAAGTTCGAGGTGTCTGTTCGGATAAGGTGATTCCTTCCTTTGGAAAAAAATTATTTTCAATCTTTGCCCCGCGTTCTGGTTTCACCAGGGCCAGCTTACGCTTGAATGAAAACACTTTCTTGCTAAAATTACATCTGGAAAAATGACATCCAATTTGTGTTCATGCAGATTGTCGGAGCCCCGGTAGTGAGAAACTTCAAAGAACAGAACAGGGACTATATTAAGAAATTGATAATGGTGAGTTGGTCATATTCAGATATATATCCTTCGGCGTTTCTATTAGAACTAACTTTATTTTATTTATATATTTTGTCCCTTAACAGCGATGTCAGGTACAAAATACCCTTATTTGGACATCCGCAACCTATCCACTTGTTCACCTCTAAAAAAAGAGGAGGATCGTAGCAAAAATTCTATTAAAAATTTGCGTAAACTTGTAATCCTTCAGTCCTTATTTCTTCTCTCCTATAGCCTCAACCAGAATCTATTCCTTTTGAAGTCGCTCTGAAGAATAGCAAAACGTTGCTTAGCTCAACTGAAAACAGCGAGAACTTATCGAAACAGGTTGGTACTGCTTACCCTCAAAATAATCGTTCAGAAAACAGCGATTTTCCAAGGGCAAGACGTATATATATTCATTGGTCCTGATACTGATGATTATTAGGTCATTTCGCTTCAATCAGGCCGGCAGCAGCTTCTTAAAATATTCAGAGACAAATCTTATTTGGCGAAGAAAGGGGCGCTTACTGTTTGAAAATTCTCTTGCAGGCTTCTTTAAATCTGGAGAAGATTACAAAACTCGAACAGGTAACCGCACGCTGTCTTTACCAATGATGCAACTCAGATAACAAGGTATTTGTAATAGCGAACTAAACATTAGTTGATCTGAATTTCACAGGCAAAGGAGCATTGGCTTCTCGAAGCTCAGTTACTACAAATTAAATACGAAAAAGAACACAAGGTGAGGTATAAAAATGTCCCTGCAAGACGCTACTTTGGGGGGGTCAGACGGTATTTTAACTCACTGTTGTCCGACCAGTTTATATAGTAAGGGATGGGAGGGTGCATCGTTTAAATAGTATTTTGTTTCACTAACAGCAGGTTTTTAGTCCTTTTACATCATGATCTCAAATTGTCAGAGTCATTATTTCCGTTTAATTTTTTTTTTAATAGAAAGTACTTTTCCTCCAAGAAGAAATAGAAAATTTGCAAATGAATCGAGGAGTTCCTTTGCCCAGAAAGGTTAGCGGAGTAAATTTTTATCCTCGATTGCTACCAATAGAACCGACCATTCCTCATCCGTTGCACATGTACTGTAACGATGTCCCTGCATTGAGAATTTCTGTATATCTTTGGAAACGAAACAGTAAGTGAGTGTATGTTTTATAGACAGCTGAAGACATCTCAAATACGCAATTTTCGAGCAGTTGGACACCAGAAGAGGAAGTTCAGAGACCAGATGATGTAAGTATTTAAAAAACTCTCGAGTACATAAAAAGATGTACCAATTTTTCTATTTGTAATCTGAATTTATCCTAACCATCTATAAGACAACGTGAAATATGACAACATTTTGTTATTTTATCGTCATAGCTTGGTGAGGTCAGTGTTCTGGGCACATCGGGGGTAAGTCGTATATTTTTGCAGGTTATGCATAAAATATCACATTGTTTCATCTAAAATTATAATACAACAACTGCAATTTCTGTGTTGAGATGATTGATGTTCATCAAGTTTTCTGCCTTTAAAGATTCATTTATTTTTGTTCAGAATATTTCCCTTGATCCAAAATATTCATTTGTTCTTTTTATCATTTAGAAATCGGAGACAGTATCTCGTGAGGATCACATCAAGGAACATTACAAGAAGCGCATGTCAGAGCTGACGACACAGGTGAGACCACACACTTGCTGTTGCGGAGATGTCTAAGGTCGAGGTACATAGTATTCATAATATATTTGCTTGAAAGCCGGCTGATTTTAAAACCAATACATTTTAAAAGCAAATTTGACACATTAAAAATCCGACCAATCATCCTTACTGAAATAATGAATATTAAAATAATCATTGTCACGTTTTTTTGTAGCTTCAAGTGGCTGATAGCAAGGCAGTTTTATTCCATTCTGAGGTACTTGAATGATTTACCTTTAAAACTATGCACGCCGTCAACAATACCACCAAAATTAACTCTTTTTTCCCATGTGTATTTAATCTAGTGTCAAAACATATTCAAGAGGTTACAATTGAGTTTGGAGTCCCAGAATAAAACAAAAGAAGACTTGGCAAAGGCCTTGACAAAAATCACCGAATTAGAGGTACGGTATGGGATAGCATGATGTACCCCTGGAGTCGGTTGTACGAAAGCTGGGTAGCGTTATCCCGGCACCAAAATGTTCGTTCGGTTATAACCTTAATTAAACCTCATGCAGTGATGTAAAATTAGGGGCTCTCATTCATAACTGTTAGCTCAAAAATCTGTAATATATTGCTTTCTTAGCGTTTTCTTACCGTTGAAAAATGACTATCACTGGATAGTTATTTTCCAATCTTTACAAAATGACAAAGAACGGTGGAACATCTGTTTATAAAACATTAAATCTATGATTATCAATCTTTGTCATGCGATATGATGATCAATAAGGAATTTCACAAAAGCTTGAATTTATGAATAGCACCATCCACCTTTTAAAAAACCACAAGAGCTGACCCTTCACCACTATAGAGTTGCGTTTTGCTTTGTGCAAAAAGAAGTTACCTTTTCAGAATGTGAAATATGGCTCACACAGAAACCAACGATTACACAGGACTGCGTGTTTTTGCATCAATGAAATGAGATTGCATTGAGGTTATCACATATTTCTTTTACTCAAAATCTGAATATTTTCAAGGACGAAGTGTTGACAACGAAAAACAGTTATCAGATCCAACTGGATACGATGAGCGACCATCTTTGTAGCGTGTCGGAGAAACTGACTTTACAAACAGACGAACTTGTTGCGTTGAAAACAGGCAAAAGTAAGAAAGGAAAGAACTGGTTTCAATCTTTAAAAGACAAGGGGAGTTCTGAGGATAACTTGGAATGAATCTAGAGAGGCTAGTGAACTTAATATATAATTTAAAATTAATTAAATATTGATTACGGCCCGTGTCAAACCACGGATGAAACATTGCCAATCGATAGTATGCGACGTTTGAGATATAGACTTTAATTTTAGGTAGACGCAGAGATTTGAAATATTTTTACTGCCCTAAAATAAACATAATTTCCGATATTTTGGAAATTAAAAAATGGAATTCTAATTAGTTTACAAAGTAGACCCAGTCCACAGACCGTGTTTGTGTTTACAAAATTGATTTTCATTGTTCAAAGCAAGGAACTGACCAAGATGGTCGAAGATAATTTTTTATTGTCTTTCTTCTCATTTGTCACTGCGGCCGTAATTAACATGCAGAGGACTAACAGCTGAAAGGGAACATGGCAGGAAATTAGCGTGTTTCATTTTCACTCGGAGTGATATTTTAAAACATGAGTTATACAGAACGGAATATTTGTGTACTGTATACTTTATAGTAATTCTGGCATTTTAGCTTTCGAGTTTTAAAACATGGGTGTCTCTTCGACGAAGTTTCGCCAAGCCTTGCAACGTGGAGAAGAAGAAGAGGCTATGAATTTGTTCATAAGACACCCAAATCTAAAACGGGCCGTAAGATTAAACCGTTCATTTGGTCCCAATTTCAGTCACAACACTGCTATTCACTATGTTTCAATTCATGCTATGAAACAGTTGCTTCAAGACTTACTTTCCGAAGGCGCTAATCCTTTATTGAAGAATTCGGCAGGGCAGACAGCGTTTCATTTGGTTTGCGATAGAAAAGACAATGCCTTTCGAAGATATGAAAGTTTAAAGCTTTTGCTCACTTGGCTGAACGAAAGTGAAGAAAATGAAACAGCTTCAAAGCTAACGATTGAACAGGTTGTGGATGAGGTGAGTTTTATCTTACAATTGTTTTCATTATAGCGAATAAAACCATAGCTCAATAATCTTAGGTTATAGATGTCCGTGTTTGCTATTCTCTGCAATTTTGCAATTTTCATTTTGTATTGCCACTTGATCTTTACGGCGTAATTTTCATTTTATAAGGAGCAGGTGCTGTATAAATGTCAATGCAAATTTTCTTAGAACATCCGTAGTCACCGCATGTGGTTCTTTGAAGCATGATTTTTTCTTCAATGCCAATGGCTTTTGATCAATATATATGTTTATTTTTATATTGTGTATGTTGTATTGTTATGCCAACGATACACAGGTATTGATAAGTTTCACAAGACATTCTAGTCGGTAATTTCCGTGTGGCTTAGGCTGAAAGGATTATGTTTTGAAGCTTATATGCTCAGAGAAGCAAGCAAGCAATGATATGAAACTGTACATATTTCTTGCTAAGCTTCAATCAACCCATACAGTGAACAACTAACTGCATTAACCCTATTTCAACTTTGAGTTTGTCCTTCTTCCTCAGGAAAAACTCATTAGATCAAATGAATTCTAAGGATACAGAGGGTACTGCCTTTAGGGGGTAGCTTTTTTTAATAACAACGAATTGAGGAAAGATGGAAATACCATATTAGACTTGATGATTGATAGTCATCAGATGCATAGTGCATATATTCCAACCTCTCTAGTAAGATAAGGATACGCAATTATGGTGCAAACTTTTTGATAAATGACTTTTACTGCAATATTCTTCAATGCCTGTGACACGTTTTTTTAAGGAGCTTAATTAACCTGCGATGCCAGATATTTTTTTGCTTATGCTTATACTGTCAATCATAGTAATGCATTTAGAAAACTATTCATCAATGTCCTTTAATAAATCCATTGCTAGCAATAATGGCTCAAATGTATAAAGCAAAAACAATTCTCAACTTCATTCCCGCCTGCTGCTTTGAATCATTGTATTAAATCATTTAAGGGGAAAATTATTTCAAAATTGCAAAACCCTTAGTAATTAGTCAGTAATTACCAGTAATGAAATTCATTGACATCAATGTAATATGTAAAGCATGCATAACATGCATTGTGCAACTATAGGGCCTGCCAAATAAAGATATTTTCACCTTCTTAGTATCTCACCTAGTCCTGTCCACAATTCAACCAAATTAATATGGCAATTTCTCTTAATTTAACTTAGGAACAACCCCACATATCTCTGGTACAAGCAATAACCAGGCATTCAATTAGAATTCATAGTAATATTGTCTTTATTGTGTCATAGGGAACGAACTCCCCCTTGCATTATGCTGCGAATACAGGCTTGTTAGATTGTGTGAAGGTAGGAAACCTAGCTTGTTTTGTGTGATTGGTTGGCCATAACCTTGCTGTATTAACAAGAATTCTTTTAGGAGTTGGTTTCCAATGGAGCACCGATATATTTAGAGAACAATGAAGGTCTAACAGCTTGTGATATTGCGGTCAAGAAAAACTTTCGAGAGATTGCAGAGTTTCTTGAAACAAAAATGGTGTTCAATGTGAGTATAATACAAGATTAATGAAACATTGTTATGTAATTATGCTTGACAGTTTAATTTACTGCTACTTGCTTTTCAGGAGGCAGCTGGTTTAGAAGATGAAGAAATCATTCCTGTTGATGACAAAGTATGTCTAATAAATACTTCTTAAATTATCTGTGATACTTTAGTGATAATTACTTCAACTTTTATGCTATATATTCTTATTCCTATAGGTATTGTTCTATATATTTCTTTTTTGTAGTTATGCACACTATGTGCATAGGAATTACTAGTTGTTTTGTTGCTGACTATCTATTCTGTATGTTTTGCTGCTCAGTTTTGCAATTTATGGTTTGAAGTTGCAACTGCATGGTTATGTTCGTATTGGTGCTGCACCTTTTGTTAAATTATATTGGGACTAGTTGTTAGTAAATCAATCTTTCTCTTCTTTTCCAGCTGCAATGTGGTTTGGGTACAAAAGAACTTCAAGAAACAAAGGACAAGCTTCTTGTTCAAACTGCTGACATGTTGCAGGTGCTTATACTCACCAATACTTGAAAGAGACTGCCCCTTGAATTAATTATAACATCATTGACTGTTCATCTGTCAGGTATACCCAAATTTATTGTCTAGACATCATATAAATAAATTTTCGCTCTACCCCTTTTAGATTTCACTTTTCATGGCTGAAGGACTGCTTCGATATTTTGGTATATAATGCTTTGTAGTTTTTAGTAAACTTGTATAATACCAACAAAGATTCAATATGCGAACAACTGAGCCCCCATGCAAATACTAAGCCCCCATGATAAATTCTTAGATTGGTCTCGTGAATCTCTTCTTGAAGCTTGGATGGATGATCCAATCACAGCTTGTGAAAAAGCCGGGGTCACTCCTTCTCAAGGTACATCATTTACAATGTTGTTCGGATGTTTCACCATAAGTACATGCAGTAATTAAGTAAGAAGTTGACTCCTGCATGTAATGTCTAATAGACATGTCTAATTACATTGTTGAACATTTCCCCCAGCTGTAACAACAGTATATTTCGAGCAGGTGTATCATTAAGGAACACATTGATTAGGCAATGGGGTTATGGACTCAAATATCAAAATGTTCATTCTTTTTTCATTTCAGAATCAGAAAATGATAATTCCCTGCAGGATAGTCAACCAAATGCAAAGGTTCAAAGAATTAAACTCTGTCATAAAACATTCCCATGCTATGGGAATCACAGAATTTTCATTTCTTTTATTTCCATTTTGCTTTCCATTTTCCAGTGTGAATGCACAATCTGTTGTGAGTCATTTGATGTAGAAATATTCTCAGTTTTTGTTCCCTGTGGACACAAGTTCTGTACCCCATGTTGGAAAAGGTATACTGTACTGTACATAATAATTGGTTTATACTCCAACTTATTGTGTTCAGTTCAAAGTGCGTGTGAATATCAGTTAGAGAAACTCAACAACTATCGTGAAAAGACTCTAAAAGACATTATCTTAACTCTTACAACTAGCCTTTATTACTTTATTGCAGTTACCTAAGCTTGAAAATTATTGACGGTGATATCTCGAACATCAAATGTCCGTCATTTAAGTGCACCTGTCTTGTTCCAGTGGTAAGTGCCGGTGCCCTCTATTTTGTTTTTCATTTGCGTAACTTGTTTTCAACATGGTATATATACCTTAAAAATACTCAACGGAAAAGCTCGGTCAATAATAACTGCAAGTTGAGACGGGCCTAGGGAAAGATATGGTGGGCTTTTTCTTCTTTCCAACCCAAACACTGCAGTCAGTACACAGCATCACCAGGCCTATCGACATCTTAATATATCATACGCAGTCTGATACTTACTGTATTCTATTTTCTAGGATGTAATCGAAAGCGTTGTTCCGAAAGACGTGGCCAAAAAATATGGAAGATTTGATATCAAGGTACCTAAGATAATTGCTTTATGATAAGATTTAGGCGTGGTACAAGGTGTGAAGGTCAATGTTCTCTAATTGCCAGAAACATTGCAACATATTTTGTCTCAAAATTGCACAATTATGCATTACTGGTTCCAAAATACTTTACCTTTCCGCTTACCACGACTGATATATCTTGCTTGGAGCACAAGCTAGCAAGGAAATAGCTTTCGCTGCAAGTTCCAACTTCTTCATTACGTAGGCTTTTGTTGATGCAAACCCAAACCTGAAGTGGTGTCCATTCCCTCAATGTGATAACGCAGTTCAGTTGCCCAACCATCAAAGTCGAGAATATGTTGTGGGAGCTGGAGCTGTGTCTGAGACAGCACCTCTCGTTGTCGACTGTGGAAATGAACATTACTTCTGTTGGTGAGTTCACAGGCGTTTGCACATCTGTGTTCATTCCCAGCTCATAGGAATAATCTTTTTTCCTCTCAGGTATTGCATGGAACAATCTCATGAACCCAGCACATGCGAAGGATGGAAGAGGTGGTTGGATGCAATTAAAGAGATTTTACCAAAACTACCAAAACAAGGTGAGTATTCACATGTACTTATACGTGTTATCGTTTAAAATTTAGAAGCTTTTTTGATAACAACGTCCAGTGTTTATCCCCCCTGCACCCCAACATTGCTCAACCTTGCCAAGACTGGCACTTACCCTACCCAGCCTGACATCTTCCCCACCCGACCTGACATTCTTCCTACCCAGCGTGACATTCCCCCACCCAGCCTGACATTTCCCCCACCCAGCCTGACATTTCTCCCACCTTGCCTGACACTCTCCCCACCCGACCTGATATCCTTCCCACCCGACCTGACATCCTTCCCACCCGACCTGACATCCTCCCACTCAGCGTGACATTCCCCCAACCCCAGCCAGCCAGCCATTCTCCCACCCAACCTGAGATCCTTCCACCCAGCCTGACATCCTCCCCATGCAAGGTGCAATTGAATTGTAATCGCATAGCCCGTTAACTCTAAGCATGCATCAACACAAATGGTTCCTGTTTAGATATCAAGGAATGCCCAGAGACCGAGAGAGTTGCAAACAGCTTATGGCTGATCACGAACTCAAAACCATGTCCGAAATGCAGTTCCCCAATACAGAAGAACGAAGGATGCAATCATATCAAATGCACAAAGGTTAACCACCTCATTTCATTTTATTGAATCAAATACATAAACACATCAGTATTAATTATTAAATAATCGTTCTTGATCTTGTTCAATGTAGTGTAAACACGAGTTCTGTTGGGTTTGTCTGGAGCCATGGAAGAAACACAACTCGTCAACCGGTGGCTATTTCAGGTAATTCTTATCTGCGATATTTTTTCTTTTTATTTCATTGTGTTTCTGTTTGTTTCTACGTTTCATTTTTATCTGATTTCTTCAGGTGCAATCGTTATGAGATAGTCCGCGACGTTCAGGAAAAGGTTTTAGAGAAAGCACAAACCGTAAGAAACATTTATACTCCATCTGTTCTGAGACCATCACGGCTAAAGGCGACGACCACACGATGCAACTTTGTCGGATCCAATTCACTTCTGACGTATGGAATGTAGTTTGTTACTGGTAAAGCAGTACTGCGTTGGCTTTAGTTGAATTGCTGCTCATATACTTTGCAATCAAAAGACTAGGAAACATCCATCAGAAATGAATCGGATCCGACAGAATTGGATCGTGTGATCCAGTGGTGTGAACAGACCTTTAGGTGCCTCGATAAAACTGAGCTATCATGCGTCTGGAGTCGTTTGTCCCCATTCCTCATATATCAACCTTTCTCCTATTTTATCCCCCTAGATCAGCAATGAACATAGGAGAGTTGAGGAACTAAACCACTTTCTTCATTATTATTCTCGCTTCAAGAACCACGAGAATAGTTACAAGGTAAGCGACTATACCTTTCTGAGAATGAACTATTTCTTTAGTTTTGACGATATTTTTGTTTGAAAGCTTTTCCCAACCAGTTGGTCGTGTTCTTTTTGTAGCTCGAAGAACCACTACTGAAGTCCGCCAAGGATAAGATGGTCGCATTAGCAATCGCTGCTGAATCAGGTTTGATATCCACATTAATCCACAAAGATCCAGCTTGATCTAATATTAGAGGAGAGGAAAGGGGGGGGGGAGATATATTTGCTTGTCATAAAAGCATCCTTACTTCCGCCTGTTCTGAGCCTAGCGTCGCTGCTGTCCGACTTTTACTTCAACCAGACATGATCGTTATACTTGATGACTCCTGATCTCATCATTACTTCACCCACATAGTATCCTCACTTGATCCTGTCTTGATCCCTACTTCATCCAGACATGATCCTCACTCGCTCCTCTACAGGCTTTACTTAAACCAGACATGATCCTAATACTTGATTGCTCCGGATCTGATCCTTACTTCATGCAGACAGTATCCTTACTTGCCACTGTCTTGATCCTCACTTCATGCCGACATGATCCTCACTTGCTCCCGCCTGATCCTTATATACCATCCATTCCGATCAAAAAATTCAATCTGGGGCCGGTTGTATCAAGCCCGTTTAGCTTAAACGGTGGATAAGTTCAAAATAAAAAGCAAGTCTATCGTTTTATTCAACAAGGGAACTAAATGTTTTTAACCTTAATACAAAGATACTGTTTAAAACTACATATTCAGTGCATAATATTCAAGTTCACTCATTCAAGAGAGATGTAAGAGTGTTATTTAATTTTGACTTATCCACCGTTTAAGCTAAACAGGCTTGATACAACCGGCCCCTGATCCAAACGACTCTCTTTTCTTCTTTTACCAGTCAACGTTGAAGAATGAAGAAAATATCTCGAGTTTCCTATAACGTGATTTTAATCTCTTCATACATTCCAGCTCAGTCATCTGCCTCGTCCTCACCATCAACCTCTCAACCCGACACACGTTTTGTTGAAGATGCAATAAGAAAATTATTGAAAGCCAGGAGAGTTTTACGAGCTTCTTATGGCTATGGATTCTTCTTGGGAAGAAATCAACAGAAGAAAATAATCTTTGAACTAATGCAGGTAGTTTATATGAAGACCTGTGGTACAAGAGGTCTTCCTGCTTGTACCAAGGAAAGGCGCACCTTGGAAAACATATACAAACGTAGAATGCTACGAATTTTTCTCTCTTCCCAGACCGAGCTCGAAGAAGCAACGGAGAACCTTTCTCAAATGGTAGCACGTCCGTACCTGCGCACACCCAGATCACGGATCATCAGTGCAGCTCAGTTGACGCACAGAAAGAGGGCCGATTTTCTCCTTGCGTTATCCAGAGGTCTTATACCACCTGATGACTCGCCACGGGCGAAGAGAGCTCGATACAATTACCTCAAAAGGTTTGTTTACAACCTCACAACGCTAAAATTGGATAGTATTACGCGACGGACTACTGTATACTTGCAGACAGTTCGCACGTTGGACCTCTTCGTTATCTTCCAGAGCTTTGCAGTAAAATCTTGTTAGATGATTGGAATTTTTGCCTTGCAAAATTCCGAAATTTGTATTATTTTTGCGCGCGCAAAAATTTCAGAATTTGCGTCTACCAGGCTGTCCTAAATTTCTTTTTGAGAGATGTCCTGTATGTTGTAGGTTTAGCGTTGATAATTTTAAATGTGTTTCTGTAATGCTTATTTTTCACATATGTTTTATAGATATAATGCAGTTTTACAAGAAGATTCTGATGAAGAGGTGAATATTGTATAGTTCACTTTAATCAAAATAGATGTGAGAATATAGATGTGAGAATATTGTATAGTTGAAACACCTCTAAGATACATAATTCTGGTAATAAACAGCCATTTGCCATATGTTAGATGCCCACACACCTGGCTGGTCCTTGGTATGTCCAGTGGTTTGAAAAAGGTAGTTTAGCTTCTTAGGGGAAGTCCTAACTAACTCAAAACAAATTCATTTATCTCACACTATTTTATTCTAGTTTTTGTTTGAGGAGGAACCAAGCATTCAGTTACAAAGATTGATTGAGACGACTCTGAAGTTAAACCAGGACAGAGACCATGAGCCTGATGATTCGACAGAACCCAGGAAAAGTGATATAACACAAGGTATAAATAGAACCAATTAACTGATTAGGTAAAGCACAGAAGCCATTTACTTTTATATTTACTTCTTCCTTATATGCAGCTGTGTCAATTTTCTTTGCATTTGTTGAGTCGGGATATTATAATTCTAATCTTAGGGGATCTCTATAGATCACAGTGACTGCCTTTTTCATTGTAGAAACACTGGAATACTTGCATCCAGGCAACAGTGAAGATAATGCAGACATTGGGCAAAGAAGACTAGGTACCAGCCGTATGTTGTTGGCTCAAGAGTCAGCTGATCTACAAAAGGCAATTGAATTGTCGTATTCTGACATGAAATCAGCGAATGACAGTAGAGGTAATTTAGTGTCTATATTAATTGTTGCTTGCTCTATATTCACTAATTCTACTCTGCTAGTAAACTTACTTCAAGGCACTGATCATCCAGATCATTTTAGATTGATACCAGTAACTTAAGATTTATATGCATGTTGGTACCTGCCCTCAGTACATTCTTTTCCCATCAATACAAATCTTAGTAGTGGATATATACTGCGCAGGTATAGGAATTCGAAGAAACTGAACCTTTGTTCATTTACCAGCTGACATTGACTTATCTTCTGAATTGTAGCATGCTACTATATAAAGGTTGTTTACAGGCAATCGCCTCTTGGACTTGCACCTATTTTAACTGAACATATCCTTTTTATAGGTTCAGAGACATCTAGTGATATGGATGCAGACTTTCGATACGCAATGGAACTTTATGCACAGGAATCAGAATTAAACACAGACCACAACACAATGTTGTAGAAACTATTTATATGGAAATTTTAGGGAAATGTATTCAAAAGGTAAATTTAAAAGATTATAGTTATTTTTGTGTACATATGATATGTAGATAGGGTGATATACAAAATTTAATTCACAAAAATTGTGCTATTTAAAGCCTATAATTATATGGTATCATAGGTTGTATAAAATGAATGTGTTCTAATCCATTATCATTTTACCTAGGCTGTGTAGTTTTACTATAATTAGAAACCAGTTGTCACAATTAGTCAGTCTAATGAACCTAATTAATCAATCAGTCTACCTCAATTAGTCTAATTGACTTTGCCCACACCTGCCACAACACCCAATGGTAGCCATTAAAAATGTATCTCTAACTGCCAAAACTTCCAGTTTTGAGAATATGTTATTGGATTCAATATGTATGGAGAAGTAATTACCTTCTTGGTGAGTAAGCTCGATGCAGAAAAGCATCAATTTACAAAATCTAAAATTTACTAACTATATCTATTGTTTGTTACTATTTATTATTTTTAGAAAAATTCAAATCTCTTTAGAATATCATATTTCATGTTTGGCAGCATCTTTTAACAATTGGTTGATTGTCTAGTTGTATTTTTCCTGGAGCTGTCATTGGTTCTGTTTCCTCACTGTTAACAGCAAGTTCTTCCTTAAGCTTTTTAATTTGCACTCTGTGTACCTTCTCAATAGTCTCTTGAAATAATCCTTCAACATTGGTTGCATCGAGTGCAGATGCCTCAGCAAACAACAGCTTGTGCTCCTGAGCAAAGGTCTTAACCTCCTCTGTGGGTATTGCCTGTAAATGTTTCAAGTCGCATTTGTTTCCAACAAGCATAACAACAATTTGATCTGTAGCATGTTCTTTCACTTCTTCCATCCATCGGCTGACGCTTTCGTAGGATTTCTGTTTGGTGATATCATAGACCAGAACAGCGCCGACTGCACCTCGGTAATATGCACTTGTTATTGCTCTGTAGCGTTCCTGCCCAGCCGTGTCCCAAACCTACATAACATGATGCAAAATTTAAGATAAGTCTTCCTCTAATACGTAGTGCTTGATTTCATTTTCCAGCCTGTAAGTAGATAATTGATTTCTTTTTCACATCAGGAGAAATTAAAGTAAGGCTTTTATATTTTCCCCTTTTTTTCTATTGGGCACAACTCCATACTTTTTTATTTAAAAGCAGGAGAAACACTTCATGAGTAAATGAGTCTGCTTGATTAAATATTTATTAAGTAGTGATACATTAAGTTAATGAATTTAATGTAGCAATTTACAAGCGGAAATGCGATACTTGTAGGAGAGTACACAAGGACAATATCACGATATTTACTGTGTAAATGTCAGCTTGTAGTAAACGAAATTGTCACTCGTACAAAGCAATCGCAAATACCGCCTTTCCTTAGCATTTTTAATTAAAAATGATAGTTTACTTATTAGGAGAATACTTAGTGAATTAATTAACAAGGAAAGAGAAAATATTTGCAAGAAAGTATTTGCATGTTGCAAATATATTGAAGTACTTCGGTGTAAGGAAATATTGCCCCTTCGTGTTTTCAATCTTAAAAACACCCTTGACAAATAACGAAATTAAAACTAATGCAGTTACAAGCAACGATAGTGGTTTAGTTATCTATATACCTGAGCTTTTATAGTTTTTCCGTCGATCTCCAAACTCCGCGTTGCAAACTCAACACCAATTGTTGATTTCGATTCGTGATCAAATTCGTTTCGTGTGAACCGCGATAAAAGGCAGGACTTGCCAACACCAGAGTCGCCAATAAGCACTACTTTATATAAATAATCGTAATGGTCATACCTGGAGCCCATCTGGTAGACCACAACGGTTTAAAAATTTACTAAACACGTCAAAATACAACAAAACACACGACTTTCCGACGATGTGTAGAACTTGGACTTGTATAAACACGAACGCCTACAAGCTCTCGCGCGTTCTGCACGATCCCCGCGTGAGTACGTCGTATTCGAAAGAAATTAGCATAATTTGCAGAATTCGGTGAGGGACTGGGTAATAGTGATGGCGGCGGGCTATTTGGAAAAACGTGTTTAAAACGTTGTTTTGCGAAGTTCGTATCTTGAAAGAGTATTTTTATCGTGAATTACAGAATGGAGGAGGATAGTGGCGAGAGGAGGAATGAGAGTTGCGAGAATGAGGTAGAAAAGACGGAGAAAGTCGAGAAAAAACACAAGAAAAGACAGAAGAAACTCCTGGGTGAATTGCAGGAACAGGTATGTGGGTAATAATAGTACCCGGGGGGGGGAAGGGGCGGAGGGGAGGGTGATGGTGCTGGTGCTCGCATACTGATCAGTGTAGAAAAGTATTACCAATATTGTTCCTTTGTCTGCATATGTACTGTATAGTAGCTTCACCATTTGTTGAATTGTATCATGCAGCAAATAGTATGTTGACAGACAACACTGCAACTTTGCAATTTTGATAGGCAAGTGAATCTACCCAATTAGCCTCTGCTGCATGCGATTGAGCATCACATTGCAAACAATCAGTATTGATATGATATTTATGTTTGATTGATCAATGACTGTTTATACTGGTGTCTTAATATTCCTTTCCTGCAAGTCATTTCCTTCATTCTATTATTATTTTTCATTTGCCAGATCAAATTTTACTTCAGCGGGCCAAATCTTCAGAAAGATCGTTTTTTGCGGAAAAAAATCACTGAAAGTGAAAATGGATGTAAGTTGATGTTATGCCCCTATTCTTGTGTTTATGTGAGCCAGTGTAAACCTTGGTTGAGAGGGAAGACCAGGAGTAAAGGGAAGGGATTTTAGTTGTAAAAGAACTCCTCTCCTCACACTCTGTGTAAAATAGTCTTAAATTTTAAAACTTATAACTTTTGAAATAAACATTACATTTTAATATATGAAACATACTCTGGGAAACAAAGATATCTTACACTGTTGGATGTGTTGGTTAGTTGGTAGCTATAAAGCAATCTTCTAATTCTCTTATCACAGGTGTAGAAATTAAGACCATTGCAAGCTTTAACCGAATGAAACAATTATGTGATGATATCACACTGATTGTTAAAGCTATGAAGCTTTGTCCATCTGTTGAAGTATGTATTTTAATAAACTGTGTCATATTGATGTAATATATTATACAGCTTAGCTTTCTCCCTCTTTGTTTCCCCCTGTTTCCCCACATGTCCTGCTTCTATCATCTTTTCTTTCATCTTATCCTCTCTCAATCTTCCATCCTCTCCCATTCCTCCAGGCTCCACCCTCTCTTATCCTCACCCATTCCCCATCCTCTCCCATTCCCCATCCTCTCCTTTGTCTTTTGTTCCCCTATTTTCTCCCATTTCTTTGTCCTCAACTGTTCCTCCATCATCTCCAACTGATCCATCTTCTCTAAACTCCTTGCAGGTAATCGATGATAAATGGGTGAAACCATCACAACCACTTCCTCAGCCAAAGAATGTTGACTCTGTCACAGTTTATGTGGTAAGTTTTTAATGAAGTGCACATTTTAATATATAGCTAATATTTCGTGGCACATCCTAGTTAATTATTACATTCTTCTGAAAATGTTCAGGAGAGGCTCCCTTCTAACGCAGATCATAACTGGATCAAATCATTGTTTTCATCTTGTGGAACCGTTGTTTATATCAGGTACGCAAACTTTCAAAACATTCAGGCATGGATCGAGAGAATGGTTTAAGATATAGCTGTTAATCAAATCAAGAGCTGCACTTGCAGTCAAAATGCATGAACAGTACATACAGTGTATGTAGTTATAATGATATAATGTTGATAGGATATTGCCTTTGGATTGAAAAGAATAGATTTGATAAGGAAAGTGGTGCCCTTATTGGCCCCCCTTTGCTAAGGGATGGGGTCCACACCTGTTTGTACCCCTCCCTAATAAACCCATCCAAACAAGTGGCATCTTGTGTTTAACCTTGTGTTTAACTTGTCAACTGCAGTCGTTTTAGAATGAGTACAGTAAATGTCGGGACATTTGGTTTGTGATCTTTTTCATTTATTGGATTATATTGTTTAATGTTTCCACTTGTAGTTTGCCTCGCTTCGCTGAGACCAGAGAAATAAAGGGATTTGCTTTTGTTGAATTTGAGAAGGAAAGCGAAGCCGAGGCCGCGCTGAAGGTATGTAACGAACTTGGGATTCATCAAATCCTCGCTATGCGCACAGTTCACCTGCATGCTGAGATGAAGATTATACTTTCTACTTCGTAAACAACATAGACACACAGTAACATTAAATTCTCAACGCAATTCTTAAAGCTTGTCTTCATCACCAACAACCGTCACCTTGACGTCTTCAACGCTTTGATGCATCTTAAAGTATAGGCTTGCTAGTAAAGAGATTTTTTAGTATGGTAAAGTTCTAATGTAGCTTGCAACTGTCGACAGTAGGAGTTTAGACTGGGTGAAGTTTAGGCAATTGCATTGATTGAAGGGTGATTCAAAAGACGATTTGAATAAGTCAGTGGTGTAACTATAGACTGTTCCGGTGGCTAATAATTTTTATCACAGAAACAGACAACTGAAAGGTTTTCTAAACATAACCTGTGTTTACACCAATGGATTGATTGCAGGTGTCATCATTCATGAACTTTAATATGCCTGTATCGGTTCTGTTTTTTAAAGTTTAATTAAGCTGATAGAATAGCGAGCAGAGTCCATAGACTCATCGAAAGTTGTCTCCTTGAGTTGTACCATTACTTTCATCTGTGTGTGTGAATTTATTGTTTCCACACACAGCAATTTGGACGGGATTTCATCGTAAAAATATGTTCAAAGCTTATTAAACGATCTTTCAAATACGTTTAGATGTTTGCTGAGGAGAAAAACGATGAAGGGGAAGACCAGCCGGAGGATAAACCGCAAGACGACCATGATGTGATTGATGAACACGCGGAAAAACAAAACAAAAAGACTAAAAAACGCAAAGCTAAAGTGAGCGAGTCTGAAAGCGACGATATGAAAGGAAAGTGTAAAAGATCTAAGCGCAGGAAAGAAGGAAGTTCAAGTACAATTTCTGATGCTATTGAGACCAGTCATGATAGGTCGAGGAACGTGAAAAATGAACAGAAGAAAGACGTTGAAGGGAGCATTAAGAAGGAAGTTTGTGAGGAAAGTAGTGGCAATGAAGCTAGTGGAAAGGATAATGAACCAAAGGGAAGTGATGATGTTCCAGACAGAACTGAACGTAAGGAACGGAAGCGGAGGAGATCTGAGGCGAGTGATGATGAAGAAGATACGACCAGTAAGAAGATTAAAGAGTCCTCAGAAGCTGAAGATGTGGGTGGTGCTTCAAGTAAGAAGAACGATTGCGAGGCTAATGCCCAGGGTGACGCGGGCGAAATGGGTGGTGCTAATAAGAAAAAGAAGAAACGCAAACGGAAGAGGAAGGAAAAGCAAAAGGTGGAAGTACCTCGACTTCGTGTCATATCTAAGTAAGTATATTCAGATTTTGAGAACACAATGATTCCATATCATCATATAGGAACTTTTTTCAGAGAGACTAGATCAGAACAGACAAGTAAAAAAGAATACGTATAAGCTATTATAGCTCTAACAACAATGTACTCATCCTTCACAGGAAGGATTGGCTTAAGATGAAACAGGAATATCTAAACCTTCAGAAAGCTGCCATGGGAGAAGCGAAAGAAAAATTGAGAAAAGAGTCAAAGAAGAAGACTGAACTAGCTTCTGAAACAGCCGCGAAAACTCAAGAAGACGACAGCGACAGAACTTCTGGGAGAGGTAGTGAAGGAAGAAGCGATGAAAAGGCCAGCAAAGCCGTAAAAGACTTACCTGAAAAGCTGAAAATGCAACATGGCGTTGTGTTGAAGTTCTCTTGTGAAGACAAAATTAATAACAGCCAGTTAAGGGTATGTTTGTTACTTCCATGAACTGACGCGATAGAAAACTTCCTGAGAATCTTTTCTTTATAACTTTATAACACTGTGTGTAGATACCACCACATAAATTTCTAGGACCAATTTCATCTGCGTGTATACAAAAAATCCCTTGAAATGCGCCTATCCGTCTTAGGATTTCTTATTACGCACAGATTTCTATTATTAGCCACGATGTTTTAAAGACTTAATTGATTTACCACATTATTGTTAACACCATTTTCGTCATCCTTACTGTTGCCTTTTATACAGTATGGCAGCGCCTCAGATTCCTGTGGCTACGTATTTCTAAAGAAAAATCTATTTCATTCTTAGGGAGTATTTTCAAACATCGCTCCTGTTTTGTACTTGGATAAAGATCTTGACAGCAATACGGTAATTCATTTTTAATGTTTATAAGAAAATTCCATGCGCTCCTCTTAAATCCACCATTAAGGAATACTATTCTATACATTACTTGTTCAAAAATATTTATTTTGTACTCATACAAACGTCTTCTTCACTTATGGTAAAGGGCTACGTTCGTTTTGCAACCAAGGAAGCCTGTGATAAAGTTGCAGATTCGTTTTCAAAAACTGGTTCCTTGGAGAACATCACAGTCAGAAAGTTGACAGGTTGGTAATTTCAATGAGAGGTGATTCTTGCTGGACCTCCAGAAACAGTTTACAAAAAATGTATTTTTACAGAAACGTATTTTTCTTACAGAAAATGAAGACACAGATTATTGGGAGCAAATAAATAGTGATCGATTTAAGCGTCTTCAACAAGGAAACAAACAAAACAGAAATAAAAGAGGACGGCAAAAGGTAAATGGATCATATTTCAGCCCTCCCTTGGAGGAACATTTTTTGCACTGTTATTGATATCAGAATCAGAACTCTTTCAAATTTAATCCCACCTTTTCCCATTAAGATCACAAAGAAAATGGATGATCGAAATGCAAAAAAGCAAGTGCATGTTCATTTTGAAGACTGAGGAGGTTGCCTTCAAGTTTCAAGGTCAGTTATATGATATGTTGTGTGGGATTACTATAGATATAGAAACAATGGTATACCATACACAGAATTTAGGTTCAATTTAACCGAATTTTACAAAAAATAAATACAAAAGAATCAAACTATATCAACATTTTAGTGAGAAACTGTTTGAGGAAACTTAGGTATATTCACTTTCACTGATTATGTTTTGAGCTGCTTATTCATCCTTTTTTGCAATAGTTCTATCAGGAGAGTAATGGTTTCCTCTTGTCCATAGCTTCAAATCTTTACTTGTCTTTTTGCTTTTCTGTAAGGTCCTGTGAGTTTCACTGTTCTTTTTACTAGAATTTTCAATATTTATAGCTGCATTCTTAGCTGAAAATGCCCTCCTCTGTAATTCTGGGAGTTTGTAATTTAGGTTTATAACTGTTGGTTCAATGGAGCATTTAGATGCATGTTTTGCACCTGAATTTTTGCCATAGCTACTTGAGTATATATGTTGTGATGACTCTTTTGAAAGGCTAGTCGTATTTTCTTCATTTTTGCGGTTGAAATAAGGTGAGGGTAGAAGAACATGTTTGTTTGTCTTTGTGTCCAATGCTTCTGTGGTCTCCCTAGAGAGTGTGGATCGAAAGAATTCTCGTCTTAAAGCTTTCATGAGCAGGTTTTAGTTTGATGGACTCCTGGTTGATTGTAACATATATACGGTACCTTGTCCCAAGTTGTTTGTCAACGTTTATCTCAGACTCTTCAACTGTTACTTCTTTGTGTGGCTTTTGTTCTGGTCTTGCTGTTTTATGATTTTGATGGTACCTATAATCATAAATAAATTATTGTGCTTTTCCTAGAAATTACCTAACAAAATTAACAATCAGTGTCTCTTCTTGTTAACAAATTTGTGATATACCTGGGTAATGGTGCAGCATTTTGGACAAACACAAATTTTTGAGTTAGCTTCCTCTTTGAAATCAGAGTTTGAAGTGTTGATATGCTTCCCTAAATTTAAATGCAATTGGATGAAATTATGTGATGCAACAATAATGTATTATAATGTTCATATTTACACAACATTAATGCAAATCTTGCCTTGCATGTTCTGTCATATATTTCTTGAAGACCAGTCACATCAGATTTTGTGATAAGCCGATCTAGTGCATGGTCGACCTTGCTGCTGTGCCGTCGTAGACTAGATGTATCGACAGTATAAAATCTTGGTGTTTTTCTATAAAAATTGAAGCATAGGCTTTTGCAATTACAATACATATGCATGCAGGCTAGTTGGGGCGAAATCACTTTATAGGAATTTGACATTGACAATTTCACCTTGTTTTAAACGTTCTTTCGGTCATAGTTTGCGGCAATGAAAATGCAGATCTATGGGTATCCTCTGTGTTCTTTATCTGCAAAATAAATATATTTACATTTGGACGGTATTGTGAGATACATTCACATGGTGACAAGTAAAATATATACATGTTTAATGGTATAAAATTCCATTTGTATCATCCAAACATTGAAATACCTTGGTCTTTGTTATGTTGGGGGTTGAATGTTCCTTGAAATGACCATAGAGATACAGTGATTTGCCCTGGACAAATATTGCATGACTATTTTTAAGATTTGGACAACCGAGTGACAACTGATATATCCGACTTCAAATGTATAGCTCTTACTTTTGTGTTTTGTGAGTTGTTGAGAACCTTTGCTACGATTCCTCTTGGAGGAAAGGAGTTTGTAATTCTCATTGGTAATTCAGTTGTGCTATGATCCAACATAGATGTACTGTGATGCAAATTTGTCATCTCTTAGAACACTGAATTGCAATTGCTTTCAATAAGAAATAAATAAATGAAGTTAAACAGAAGGAAATGAGCAATGTACTGATAAAACCCTGCCAAAGTTTGAATATAGTTTGGGGACTATACAGAGTGGATTTTTGTATTTTAGGCATGGACAAATGCCTCTGCAATGGGGGGTCCACTGTCTTCACTGGTTGTGGAAGTTGCAAGATGAGGCAAAATTTGAGAACCTGGATGAATCTGTGATGATCGAAAGGTGAAAAATCAAACATTGGAAGCAAACATTAGGGGGTCAGTTGTCTCCTGGGGTCAGGGGCATAAAAATAGTGTACTCTTTAGAAATCCCATGTGTAGTGTGAACTGGCACATATAATTACCACTTTCTGTCTGCCCAATATACACCTGGCTGGAATGGTATATATGTACATATATTGCAGAGGGAGTTTACCTACCCAGGGATCATGATAACTTGCTCATCACTAATCTGTCTAATGGGAACTTTGTGTATTTAGTGAAGCGACTAAAAGCATTTAAAGATATGGGATGATGGGATTAATAGGAATATCAAAGATTACTATGTTTGATGGGGAGATTAATTATTAATGCTACTAATATACTCCATATACTCACCTGCTATGGTCACCCGCTGGTTTTCTAACCATTCATATTTTGAGACCTGATCTTCACACCAATAAATTCACCCGTATAGACATAAAATCACACAAATACGACATTTCCAAGAAGCATACTGCTATTATTGCATTTTCGTTAATACAAAACGTGTTTATCCAACGTCGCTGACGTCATGGTTGTCTAGGCGACAACCTGGAGAATGTTGCAAATTAGTCTTGAAATGAACGTGATGTTAATTTATTGTAAATACTTAGTGCAGATGGACTATGTCAAAAAAACTGTCATGAATTATTCCCATCTCTTATGTAAATTGTTAATACTGCGTTTCCATGTATAGTACGTGTGATAGGTTATATTTATTCGCCAAATATCGACACAAAAGTATCCTCATTAATTTGAGTCGAATTAGTAGCACCGAATGGTGCAATCTGATTGGCTGCTACAACACTGACTTGTTGCTTCCCCGCATGAGAACCGGTCGACACTTTGTAAAAGCCGAATGTGCCGATCGCCTTTTGCCGCTCGCAAAATCACTGATCTTTTGACAAAACCTTCGAGAGTGCTAGCAATATGCTTCGCGGCATAAAAACGGAAGAGTCGGGCATGCAATTTATCGAGCAAACGAGTCCCCCACAGGTAAGCGCAGATGTGGAATATTTTTTGATATTAATACTGCCACTTATTCTTTGTGTATTATTGTAACATTTTCGAACGTTCGTAACTCACACCCCTTTTCTTGTGCCCGCCCACTGACACTGTCTATCTTACGTCAAGGATTCCTCCAAATCTCCCTTGGTTTTGTTGGCAGCAACATGTAGTAAAATTGGCCACGAAGAGGAGTCGTTATCGAGTCCCCCCTCGTCGTCTTTTGTCGCTCAAAACAATCAGACGACGGCGTCACAATGTGGCCTAACGGCTTGCCTTGAAGACGCTAGTCAACACGGACAAGGACAGTACGTTGTGATACCAGTTTCCGAGGGAAACACTAGCTTTATCTCTCAGGGAAATGGCCAAAACGATGGACAACTACAGCACGAAACGCCGCAAGGACTTCGACAGATTTATCGAGCGAGCGTATCAGATGGCTCGCCTTCTTCTCCAAACATAATATATTCAGCATTAAGCCAGGCCGATGCGGGGAGCATTGAAGCGACACAAGGCCAATCTCAACAGCAATGGACGGCAACTACAGCTCCTATGTCTACAGGAAAGACTTATCCTGTCAATTCTGCAATGTGGCAAGGAAAAGCGGACGGTTGGTTGCCTTCGCAAAGTGAAATAACAAACCAACAAGCAGTTGGCCAATATCACAACATCACTGCAACAGAGGCATCTCGTCTGAATAATGTTGCCTTGTCCAGTAACAACCAATATTCAGTCACCATGACAGTGCAACAAACCAACAACCCGCCAGTGGTAGCACCGATTAACCAACCAATGGCCAGTATGAACCACGGTTCACAGGCTTCCATTGTCCTTAACAATACGACAGCAAATAGCAACATGTTAGACTGGGTGCAAAATAACACTGGTACAATTGCAACTGTTCAAATGACTCCCAACCAAGATTCAAAGGACGCCGGCAATCCACAGGATATGAACGGAAATCGTACCATGGATGATAGCGGTAATACGGTAACACGTAGGGTTCGGCGTGTTGCTTGCACATGTCCAAACTGCCGAGATGGGGAGGGACGAATGGCAAATGGCAAAAAAATCCATATCTGTCACATTCAAGGCTGTGGAAAGGTTTATGGGAAAACTTCACATCTTCGAGCTCATCTTCGATGGCATACAGGTGAACGACCTTTTGTTTGCAATTGGCTGTTCTGTGGCAAGCGGTTTACCAGATCTGACGAACTTCAACGGCACCGACGAACCCATACAGGGGAAAAGAAATTTGCTTGCGAACAATGCGGAAAACGGTTCATGAGAAGCGATCATTTGTCAAAGCATGTGAAGACACATGGTAACACTTCAAGGAGAGCTACCGGACAGACAAGTAGGGCAAGTAATGTGTCAGTGAAGAGCGAAACCATTTTACAGACAGCGAATGCAAGCAATGTTACCCAAGTTCAGGTCATTAACGCCTTGGAAAACGCCACACCGCAATCATTTTCTTCCACCGACGAACAGATAACCACTCAGCTACAGGAACAAGTCACATCTCAGCAACAAGATGTCACCATGATGCAACTAACACAACAACAACCAAACCTGCAACAGACACAACAAGGGCAGATACAACTGCAAACTCTTGGACAGCAACCGCAACAACAAATAGAGTTAACCCAACAACAAATTCAGTTAGTGCAACAACAGCAACCACAAACCATCACCTTAGACGACGGGACTATCTTTCAGATTCAGTGTACCCCAGGAGAAGCTGAACTTATCAATGTACAAAGATGTTAACAAAAACTTTTCAAGTCATAACTTTGATCATATTTTTGTTTATTTATAGAATATACATGTGCAACAGTGTAAGATTGTAAATTTTTGATATTACTGTTTATTATTTTTGACTGGATCTTGTAGTTATTACTTCCGAATGTAAGACCACATTGTTAGGACTTGGTTTATTCTATTGGGAAGAGCAAGAAAAATATTGTATTAGCAGCATTATTTACACCAGTTGTCAGAGAGCATGTTTTGACAAAATCCCCCTCTAAGAATGGTATAGGATGAATGTGAGTTTGGTTTCCTAGCACATTACATATTTGACTCACCTGTACAAAAGCTGTATTTTCTGCTTTGAAACAGTGTGACCGTATATGAATATTTTATAAGCAAACTCCCTACTCTTGAATCTGGCATAAAAATTACCATATCTTGTCACATTCCTTTGCAATGTCATTTTGCAGCAATTCTGCACTGTGCATGCCCTGAAGGGTAAATTAAATATTTAATATGTTATAATTCGTTATATTCATAATTTTCCACCACAATTGATCAGTAATCATAATTGAACCCTAAATTTTACATAGACCAGGCCGAAATTGGAAAATTTTGCTTTCAACACAGGGACTGCGGAGGAGCAGGGTGGCTCGCTGGGCTTTAGCCCCACCAATAATTTTTCCGTAATTAGTCTTTAATTTCGAATATTTTTTAGTTCGCTCAAATTTACAAGCAATACAAGCGCCAAAATGCTGGAAACTTTACATAGGACAAGCATTTGACCATTAAAACAGCGTGGTTATCCATTTCAAAATATTTGACATCATAACCAAAGTATGGTTATATTGTTTAATGTTTGTATATGAGCGCCAAACATGCTGGAAACTTTACGTTGGACAAGCATTTGACCATTAAAACAGCGTGGTTATCCATTTCAAAAAATTTGACATCATAACCAAAGCATGGTTATATTGTTTAATGTTTGTATATGAGCGCCAAACATGCTGGAAACTTTACATAGGGCAAGCATTTGACCATTAAAACATCGTGGTTATCGATGTCAAAATATTTGACATCATAACCAAAACATGGTTATAGTGTTTAATGTTTGTATATGAGCGCCAAACATGCTGGAAACTTTACATTGGACAAGCATTTGACCATTAAAACAGCGTGGTTATCGATGTCAAAATATTTGACATCATAACCAAAGCAAGGTTATACTGTTTATTGTTTGTTATGAGCGCTAAACATGCTGGAAACTTTACATACTATCTATTATTTTCTATTAATCCTTAAATTGAGAGGCATTTACGAAAAACGCTCCGCGGTCCCTGCAACAAAAATGAACAAAAAACAAAATGCAGTTCTTGCAATTTGCAAAATTTTGAAATCTCAATCAGTCAATCCCCTGTTCAATACATTTTGTTTGTTTTACATAAAGTACTTCAGTGTTTCGCAAATTTGCACGTTTTTTTTACAAAAGATTTCAATAGTTTCCAAACAGATTATCGTATTATAAAAATATCAAAATATGGTTTGGGAAGAGGTGGAAACTGCTAGAGAAGAAAACAGATACGAGTTGGTCTTACATGGAAGCGAAATTTCTGAAAGAATTTCTGCTAAAGGCTTGGACGAATCCATATTTGCATTGACCAATCTTAACTTTCTGCAAATATCTCAAACCGTGTTGAAGGTTCTTCCATCATCTCTTGGGGAGCTAACGAACCTTCGAACTTTGGATTTGCATCAAAATAAATTGTCCAAACTACCTTCTTCCATAGGGAAACTCTCTGATTTGAAGTTTTTTGATGTTTCTGGGAATGCATTGGATGAACTACCTGTTGAATTGGGAGATCTATCCAACATACATACCCTAAACCTAAGCTGTAATGAGTTGAAATGTTTACCATCTTTTGAGAAGCTTCTACATCTTTCCAAATTTGATTGCTCACATAATGATTTGTCATGTCTACCGGAGGGCATTCATCAATTGGAGAGCCTATATGAACTCCGTGCTTCAAACAATAATATCAAAACCATCTCCACAGAGACCTGCCATAATGTCGCTCTGAAAGTGCTAGATCTTTCTCACAATGAACTCACAACTGTTCCAGCAGAGCTTGCTGATTGCCACAAGTTGAAGGAACTGATGCTTTCTGAAAATCCTATCGCAGATAACCGATTGAAGAAGCTTATTGCCCAGTGTTCCACAAAATCTGTGTTGGATTACGTACGAAATATGAGCAGCAAGGGAAAAGGCAAGGTCAAGAAGAGCAAGAAACACAGTTCTAAGAGTGACGGGGATAAAAATGCGGAGGAGTCTCAAGTTGTCATCAAAGTTGAAAGGAGTGACGACTACAGGGTTGTTGTGAAGCCGAGTGTAATCAATGTCCGCCCATATGTAGTGTGTGTCATTGCAAAACAGATTGATCTTGGTCAGCCTGATATGTTTAAGAAGTTTATTAACATGCAGGTATTAGTTTGTTTTTGAACAACTTTTTATTAACTTAACCTAATACACTAGTCACTAGTACATACATGCCTATATAAACCTTGGACATGATAATAAGGGCACAGAATACCTATCAGAAGTAGAACTCCTGTACTTTTTTCGTAAGTGTGATTCGTCATGATTCGGCACTTAGCAAGTGCATTAAATTGAGGCAGTCACCCCCTGCGAATGTCTAAAATGAACCCATTTTTAATATTGGCAGGGGGGTGATTGCCTCAATATAATGCACTTGCTAAGTGACGAATCATGACGAATCACACTTTTGAAAAAATAGTATAGAGTTATTCTTTTGATAGGTATTCTGTGATAAGGGGGTGTGGATTCATGTTCTCATAATATTTATGGCAGAAGATATGCTAATATTAATAAACTCCTCCCAAATATTTAACAATTATTTGCAGAAGGCCAGGTAAATATTGCTGAATAAAAACCGAGACAAAGCCTGTCAAAAGAAAACAATTAAAAGCCGTTAAATTAATTGTACATGATGTTTGGGGGTGATGATTTATTTATTTACTTATGCGTACCCTGGTTGTTGGGAATATTGCTAACCCACACTGTTTTTTTTCATTCATTCACTGCCCTCCTTATCACTTTAGTGCTAGAGTATAAAATCTTTTGTCAAGAGATACATTTGGTTGTGGTCATGTTACAAATTGATGAAACATTCTTGTTGCATTTAATTTCAGACAAAGTTGCATGAAACAGCTTGTGATCATAGAGCTGTTGCAACTATTGCCACACATTGTACGAACTCGTTGTCATTTCCACTTGTCTATGAAGCTCTGCCTCTGGATGAGATCAGTCTTGTTCCTTTGGGAAAGAGCAAGTCTTTTACCGCAACCGAATTGGTAAATGATTTGAAGGCAACTGCAATCAAAGAGAAGCAGAGGACAAAACGTCAATCAAAGTCAGGATTATTAAAGTAAGAAGTAAACTTAAAGTAAGCTAGTAACCTCACACTTGGCAGAAAGCTCTATCATTTGTTTATTTCCATAGGATAGTAATTTCTGAGGATTGCATATACTGGTCATTGAAGTACTCAGGTTTTCTCGTTCCAATTGCATAATAATGTGTGCTTTTTTAGATATTTATCTCTTGTTGAAAATGCTGAAATTCTTGCCTGCATTAAAACCAATGATGGTGATGTCATTTCGCTTCCTCCTATCACCAACAGTGAAGCAAGCAAGGTTATAAAGATTTTTTAATAAATATACAGTTTTCTACAACATTTTGTCAGATTGACATACAAATGCTAAATTTGTGAATCACTTACAGGTCTCATCAAATTGCACTGATATCCTGATTGAAGTGACATCACCTTGTGATATAAACGTTTGTAAAAATATCATGGATGAACTAATAAAGAGAATGTTTGAGACAGGAATGTATTCAAACATGGAACATTTGAAAGGAAGTGGGGCTGTAGGTGACCCAGGTAATTAATTGACAAGATATGGTTTTCAAATTGTTGAATGCATGAATGGTGGTTAGTATATAAGTTAAGAATGACTAAGCAAAAATTACAGTATTTCTTATTCTTACTAAAGTTCTTGTGCATATTTTTTAAGGTAAGAAGGAACTGATTTTGATACAAGTTCGTGGAACTGATCATGAAGGAAATATCAAAGTTGTCTATCCATCAAAAAATGATTTATCCTTTCAAGGAATTCATGTCCAATTTATTTAAATTGACTTTGTAGAATTATGAAAAGGCTATTGAACAGACATTTTCTATGTCATATTGAAAGTATATATATATATATATATATATATATATATATATATATATATATATATATATATATATATATATATATATATATATATATATATATATATATATATATATATATTATATATATATATACGAAATTGTAAGAGAATCTGAACGGAATGTTTTTCATTAAAAAACACCATACGCGTTTGAAAGAGCATTCTATTAGGCTCTCTTCTAGTGCTGTAGGCCAACATTTTTCTGCATGTGAACATGCACAATTTTTAGCTACTCTACAAACAAGAAAACGTTAAAACGTCATCAAAAAATTCCTTATCCACTTGAAAAAAAAATCTGGTGACGGAGCTGGCCGCAGGGATGGGCGGCCCCGCCCAACCGGGGTGGAACATTTTGGGATGGAACACGCAATTTGGGGGTATACTGGGATATTGGATATGCCAAATTGCGGGAAAATTCGAAATCCACGCGGGATTGCTCTTATGGCAGTGTTATTTTGGAGGATTTTTAACTCGAACTTCACAGGTCGAACTTTATCGCAGTTAAATGTATTTTATGAAAAGAAAATTTATATTCTGATTCGGAATAGGGGTATGTATTATATATTACTTTATTTTGAGCGTATCGCTGCGCCCGTATTCCTTCATTTTGCTCGTTTAAATCGTATTCAAACTTTCCAGAGCTTGCCAGCTTCGCCATGTTGTAGTCGTGCGATCTCGACCGATTCTTTCAGCAGTTTCTCAAGCTTTTATGCTAAGAACTTTAGAATGGCCTTCGCGTTCGCTTATTGTAAGTCAGATTCATACTTTTTGCGTACTTAGATTAAAAAAAAATTGACGAGAAATTTGATGCAACGACCGTCGGACACAAGTGAAAATGGCTCGGTGAGTAAGTAATGCCTTCTTAATGGCAAGGCTTACCCCCTTACCATTTTGGTCAATTTTGACGATTTTTTAACTGTTCAAAAACTGTCTTAAAATGCTAAAAATTGCTTCCTAAGACTAATACCTTTCATTTTAGAGCATTTTAAGACAGTTTTTGAACCGTTCAAAAAGTCGTCAAAATTGATCAAAATGGTAAGGGGTAAGCCTTACCATTTTGGTCAATTTTGAAGACTTTTTCAATGTTCCAAAAACCAACCAAATATACTCTAAAATGAAAGATATTAGTCTTAGAAAGCCATTTTTAGCATTTTAAGACAGTTTTTAAGACAGCTTAAAAATCGTCAAAATTGACCAAAATGGTAAGGGCTTACCCCCTTACCATTTTGGTCAATTTTGACGATTTTTCAACTGTTCAGAAACTGTCTTAAAATGCTAAAAATGGCTTCCTAAGACTAATATCTTTCATTTTAGAGCATTTTAAAACAGTTTATGAACAGTTCAAAATGTCGTCAAAATTGACCGAAATGGTAAGTCATTCCCCTTACCATTTTGGTCAATTTTGACGACTTTTTGAACTGTTCAAAAACTGTCTTAAAATACGAAAAATGGCTTCCTAAGACTAATATCTTTCATTTTAGATCATATTTGGTTGGTTTTTGGAACATTGAAAAAGTCGTCAAAAATGATACCAAATAGTACAGGATTGTTTGACATCAGAAATACAAAAAATTCGGCACACAGCGACAATTCACCTTTTAAAACGAAACCAAAAAACTAGAAGCAAAAAACAAATTGTGCTTCAAAACAAAACTAGAATGCACTGCTTTTAAACTGTTGAAATATAGGAAAGGACAACTTTTTTCTAGGCGTTTAGCGATTCGTCTATAGTAACATCGCTCACGATGATGTTCGGAGTTGATCGGCATGTTGTCGTACATTATCATACCACGTGATCTGCTATGATCACATGGTAATTTTCGTCTATAAAACTAATCTCAACGTTAAAAAAAAATTTCTTCGAATAGGTGGCGATCGAAGGTGGACAGCAAGATCAAAGCTCAGCAAGATTGAAGATTGTTCGAGGAAGAAGGAGTTCGCCGTTGACTAAAAGGTGGGTTCCGGCGATTATATGCGTAATCTGCGGTTGCTTTGTCCGACCCCAGTAGGGGGACCGTTTGCCTAGAGCGTTTTGGTCCCCCGCACGCTGCTAGTTCCCACTTGTAGGCCTTTACACTAATCTACGGGAAGGCCGTAGGCCTTCCTTAAGGAGTACAGTGTAGCTGAGCCGAACCCTTTTTTTTAGTTGTATATAGGTTTATCTGAAGAGCTAGTTGTCAAGATGAAGGTGAAGACTCGCCCGGCCAAATTCAAAATGGCGATGCCAAAGAAAACCATCCACGTGGACCGTTCGCTGACCTTTCTGAGCAAGATTATTGTGCTGTCTGGTCAAAGTTAAGTATTATTTTTTGATGTTTGTGTGCCTTCTGCTAATTGTCGGCCAGAAATAACAAAAAGCCATACACAATATGAAATATTCTGCGTACAAGGTTATCTAAAGTTTCGAGCTTAATAATTCTGCCTGCAATGATGATAATTTTTTACTGAAAATTTATGTCATGAGCAACTTCCGCACCCATAGACTGAAGCAGAACTGAACAATTTGTCATTAACGTTTATCTCAACAGCCAGTTATCAAGACGAACGTCAAGAGAACAGTTGAAATAGAAAATAGAAATCAGTTCAAGACTCGCCTGGCCGCCGAATTCAAAATGGCGATCCCATCCACGTGGACCGTTCGCGGATCTTTCTGAGCAAGATTGTTGTGCTGTCTAGTCAAAGTTAAGTATTTTACTTTACTGTTTATGTGCTTTCAGCTAAAACTAGACAATAATTAAGATAGTTGAAAATGCAATTTTATATTCAAGATTTTCCTTGGTCAAGAGTGCAACATGAGCTCTGGATATGAACTTAACTGTCAGATGAACATTGGAAGTGACAAGATTTCTGCACAGAGGTAATTTGATTGTTCCTTCAAAATTTATATTAGCCTTGCAGCTGAAATTCTTGTAGTGACTTTGTAATACATATCAACTGCCCGGATATATATTTTGTTATTTATTATAAGGGGGAATTTGCTGCAACTAGGATCTTTTTCATGAAAATCGTCAGGCAGTCACAATTTTGTTAAGATTACTAAGTGAACTTTGCTTCTATACTCCTTATGTGTCACCAATGATAAATTCTTGTGCCGGTCTTTGAATAAATATAGCAACCATAGTTATATATAGAGGGATGAAGTAACCATAGAATACTTGACGAAAAACTAGACCATAATTAAGATAGTTGAAAATGAAATTTTGTATTAATAATGTCTTCTTTATATATTCAAGCCTTTCCTTGGTCAAGAGTGCAACCAGCCACGTGAGCTGCAGTTGATATGAACTTTACTGGCAGACGAACATTGGAAATGACAAGATTTCTGCGCAGAGGTAATTTGATTGTTCCTTCAAAATTTATATTAGCCTTGCAGCTGAAATTCTTGTAGTGACTTTGTAATACATATCAACTGCCCGGATATATATTTTGTGATTTATTATAAGGGGGAATTTGCTGCAACTAGGATCTTTCTTATGAAAATCGTCAGCCAGTCACAAATTTTGTTAAGATACTAAGTGAACTTTGCTTCTATACTCGCTATGTGTCACCAGTAATAAATTCCTGTGCTGGTCTTTAAATAAATATAGCAACCATAGTTATATATAGAGGGATGAAGTAACCATAGAATGGCTGACCAAAAACTAGTCAATAATTAAGATAGTTGAAAATGGAATTTTAAATTAATCATGTCTTCTTATATTCAAGATTTTCCCTGGTCAAGAGTGCAACATGAGCTGCTATGGATATTAACTTTACTGCCAGATGAACATTGGAAGTGAAAAAGATTTCTGCGCATAGGTAATTTGATTGTTCCTTCAAAATTTATATTAGCCTTGCAGCTGAAATTCTTGTAGTGACTTTGTAATACATATCAACTGCCCGGATATATATTTTGTTATTTATTATAAGGGGGAATTTGCTGCAACTAGGATCTTTTTCATGAAAATCGTCAGGCAGTCACAATTTTGTTAAGATTACTAAGTGAACTTTGCTTCTATACTCCTTATGTGTCACCAATGATAAATTCTTGTGCCGGTCTTTGAATAAATATAGCAACCATAGTTATATATAGAGGGATGAAGTAACCATAGAATACTTGACGAAAAACTAGACCATAATTAAGATAGTTGAAAATGAAATTTTGTATTAATAATGTCTTCTTTATATATTCAAGCCTTTCCTTGGTCAAGAGTGCAACCAGCCACATAAGCTGCTGTGGATATGAACTTTACTGTCAGAGGAAAATTGGAAGTGAACAAGATTTCTGCAGAGAGGTAATTCGATTGTTCCTTCAAAATTTATATTAGCCTTGCAGCTGAAATTCTTGTAGTGACCTTGTAATACATATCAACTGCCCAGATATATATTTTGTCAAGATTGCTAAGTGAACTTTATTTCTATGCTCCCTATTTGTCACCAATGATAAATTCCTGTGGTGGGCTTTGAATAAATATAGCAACCATATATATAGAGGGATGAAGTAACCATAGAATACCTGACCAAAAACTAGACAATAATTAAGATAGTTCAAAATGGAATTTTATATTAATCATGTGTTCTTCTAAAAGGATTGATGAAATGCTTTTTCTCTTTAGAATGAATGAAGTTGAAGAAAGTTGAAAGGCACCCCAGAAGAACCTGAATTATTTTAGCCCTATCCTAGATTCATTAATTAATATATTTTAGTGTGTGATAACATGTGTGAAATGTGATCAATTATGTGACAATTTTCAAAACTTGGATTTATAAAGAGAAATTTTTCTTTGTAAAGTTTAAGAAGTAAACCTTTTTGTCTGGTGGTGTTGGTGTTTTGATTTTGCATGTTATTCCCTGTGCTTTCACAATTGAAAATATTTTGGCAGTTGCTTTTGGCTTTTTCTCATACTTCTTTTCTCTTTAATTTCTTCTGAGTATTAGTATTTTTTCTAAATATATTTTCTCTTATTATTTTTTTGCTGAAATTCTTTTTTTCTTTGGTGTTGAAGAAAGTTGAAAGGCACCCAGATTCATTAATTAATATTTTTAGTGTGAAATGTGATGAATTATGTGACAATTTTCAAAACTTGGATTTATAAATCTTTTTTCTTTGTAAAGTTTAAGAAATAAACCTTTTTTGTATGATGGTGTTAGTGTTTTTATTTTGCAAGTTCTTCTGTGTGACTTAACAATTCTAAATTAAACCTCTTAGTATTTTTTTAGTATTTTTTCTAAGTTAAACCTGTTAGTATTTTCTTCTATTTCTCTAGTTTTTTTTTCTCTAGTTTTTTCTTCTATTTCTCTATTTTTTCTTTTATTTCTCTAGTTTTTTTTCTATTTTCTCTTGTCTTTTATTCTCTGGTTTTTTTTCTCTAGTTTTTTCTCAGTTTTTCTAGTTAGTTTTTTTTTCTCTGGTTTTTTCTTCTATTTCTCGAGTTTTTTTTCTATTTAGTTTTTTTCTCTAGTTTTTTCTTAATGTTTTTCTCTTGTTTTTTTTTCTCTTTTAGTTTTTAGTTTTTTTCTCTGGTTTTTTCTTCTATTTCTCTATTTTTTTTTCTACTTAGTTTTTTTCTCTAGTTTTTCTACTTAGTTTTTTTCTCTGGTTTTTTCTTCTATTTCTCTAGTTTTTTTTTTCTACTTAGTTTTTTCTCTAGTTTTTTCTTAATGTTTTTCTCTTGTTTTTTCTCTAGTTTCTCTACTTAGTTTTTTTCTCTAGTTTTTTTTCTCTAGTTTTTTTTTTTTTTTTTTTTTTTCTCTTAGTTTTTTTTTATTTCTTTTTTCTTTTTTTTTTTTTTTCTATTTCTCTATTTTTTCTTCTATTTCTCTAGTTTTTTTCTCTTGTCTTTTATTCTCTAGTTTTTCTAGTTAGTTTTCTTTTAGTTAGTTTTTTTCTCTGGTTTTTTCTTCTATTTCTCTAGTTTTTTTTTCTATTTTCCTACTTAGTTTTTTCTCTAGTTTTTTCTTAATGTTTTTCTCTTGTTTTTTCTCTAGTTTCTCTACTTAGTTTTTTCTCTAATTTTTCCTTCTCTAGTTTTTTCTTCTATTTCTCTAGTTTTTTTCTCTTGTCTTTTATTCTCTAGTTTTTCTCTAGTTTTTCTAGTTAGTTTTCTTTTAGTTAGTTTTTTTCTCTCTTTTTTTTCTATTTCTCTAGTTTTTTTTCTACTTAGTTTTTTTCTCTAGTTTCTTCTTAATGTTTTGCTCTAAGTATTTTCTAAATGTTTTTTGAAAAGTTTAAGAAGAAACTTGATTTTTGTCTTGTGGTCTCTAGTTTTTTATTTTCTATTTTTTTCTTCTAAGAATTCTCTTTTATTCTTCGAAAAGTATTATGTCTTGGGCTACCTGTGTCAAGTCAGACACAGGTAGCCCAAGATAGACACAGGTAGCCCAAGACAAAATACATCTTCGTAAAAAAAAATCTAAGAGAATTTCAAAAGAGTGAAAAAAATTAAATTTTTTCACTCTCGAGAAAATCACCCTGTCAAATTTTCGTGAAAAAAATTAAGGTAAGTAAACATGAGTTTTTTAAAAGCGGGAAATTGTTCATTTTTTTCCCGGCCGACTTTCTTCATTTTCAGGCTTTTTAGAAGACACGTGTTTTTATAATACTGTTTTTTCTTGAGCTTTTCTTTCAATTTTCAGGTACTTTTGAAGGCGATAATTTTTTTTTGGTTTTTAAATTTCAAATTTTTCCAATTTACTGTCTTTTGCAAAGGCCGAAAAGTCTTTTAACTGTTTTATTCATTCCAAATCACACCGAAATTTTTTAGGCTAATTTTGTTGCATTGCCAGGAGTTGAAACACTAGTCCTCGGATTGAGAGACGAACGTCTTAACCATTAAACCACCGCATCATTTGTCGAAAGCTATTGTTCTTTATTTGACCTAATCCTTTTCGATGAAGTTTAAATTAAAGAATAATTTCTGTGGGAAAAATCGAACTTTTCCCATGCAGGATTCGAACCTGGGTTCACAACCTGGTAGCCCGTAGTCTTAACCACTGGGCCACAGCATCATTTATCAATAGTTCTTGTTCTTTATTTACTTAATCCTATTCAAAGAATTTTAAATTAAATAGCAATTTAGGTGGGAAAAATTACACTTACCCTTGCAGGATTCTTAACCACTAGGCCACCGCATAGTGTGTTGATACGTGCCATAAAATAATACATTTCAATACTTGAAGGCAAAATTGACGACTTTTTCAATGTTCAAAAAACCAACCAAATATGATCTAAAATGAAAGATATAAGTCTTAGGAAGCAATTTTTAGCATTTTAAAACAGTTTTTGAACAGGTGAAAAAGTCGTCAAAATTGACCAAAATGGTAAGGGGTAAGCCTTACCATTTTGGTCAACTTTGACGACTTTTTCAATGTTCTAAAAACCAACCAAATATGATCTAAAATGAAAGATATTAGTCTTTGGAAGCCTTTTTTAGCATTTTAAGACAGTTTTTGAACAGTTGAAAAAGTGGTAAAAATTGACCAAAATCGTAAGGGGTATGACTTACCTTTTTGACGACTTTTTCAATGTTCCAAAAACAAACCAAATATGATCTAAAATGAAGGATATAAGTCTTAGGAAGTACTTTTTAGCAATTTAAGACAGTTTTTGAACAGTTCAAAAAGTGGTCAAAATTGACCAAAATGGTAAGGGGTAAGCCTTACCATTTTGGTCAACTTTGACGACTTTTTTATGTTCCAAAAACCAACCAAATATGATCTAAAATGAAAGATATAAGTCTTAGCAAGCAATTTCTTGCATTATAAGACAGTTTTTGAACAGTTGAAAAAGTGGTCAAAATTGACCAAAATCGTAAGGGGTATGACTTACCATTTTTGACGACTTTTTCAATGTTCCAAAAACCAGCCAAATATGATCTAAAATGAAAGATATAAGTCTTAGGAAGCAATTTTTAGCATTTTAAGACAGTTTTTGAACAGTTCAAAAAGTGGTCAAAATTGACCAAAATGGTAAGGGGTAAGGGGTAAGCCTTACCATTTTGGTCAATTTTGACGACTTTTTCAGTGTTCCATAAACCAACCAAATATGATCTAAAATGAAAGATATAAGTCTTAAGAAGCAATTTTTCGCATTATAAGACAGTTTTTGAACATTTGAAAAAGTGGTCAAAATTGACCAAAATCGTAAGGGGTATGACTTACCATTTTTGACGACTTTTTCAATGTTCCCAAAACCAACCAAATATGATCTAAAATGAAAGATATTAGTCTTAGGAAGCAATTTTTAGCATTTTAAGACAGTTGTTGAACAGTTCAAAAAGTGGTCAAAATTGACCAAAATGGTAAGGGGTAAGCCTTACCATTTTGGTCAATTTTGACGACTTTTTCAATGTTCCAAAAACAAACCAAATATGATTTAAAATGAAAGATATAAGTCTTAGGAAGCAATTTTTCGCATTATATGACAGTCTTTGAACAGTTGAAAAAGTGGTCAAAATTGACCAAAATGGTAAGGGGAATGACTTACCATTTTTGACGACTTTTTCAATGTTCCCAAAACCAACCAAATATGATCTAAAATGAAAGATATTAGTCTTAGGAAGCAATTTTTCGTATTTTAAGACGTAAGCCTTACCATTTTGGTCAATTTTGACGACTTTTTCAATTGTTCAAAAGCTGTCTAATCTTAAAATGCTCTAAAATGAAAGGTATTAGTGTTAGGAAGCAAGTTTTAGCATCTTAAGACAGTTTTTGAACAGTTGAAAAAGTCGTCAAAATCGACCAAAATGGTAAGGGGTAAGCCTTACCATTTCGGTCAATTTTGACGACATTTTGAACTGTTCATAAACTGTCTTAAAATGCTCTAAAATGAAAGATATTAGTCTTAGGAAGCCATTTTTAGCATTTTAAGACAGTTTCTGAACAGTTGAAAAAGTCGTCAAAATTGACCAAAATGGTAGGGGGTATATAAGCCTTACCATTTTGGTCAATTTTGACGATTTTTAAGCTGTCTTAAAAACTGTCTTAAAAGATAACCCAGGGTTAGCGATTTGCTAAAGGAATTAAGTGAATGAAGAGCATTTAAAATTTTGTTGATTTCATTTTTCATTGACGAGGAATGCAAAAATTTGTTTGAGATTAGTTTTTGACCAAGGATTAACATGGTGATAAGTAACAAAACAAGTACTCTTCTGTGGAAAAGTATTACATTGTAATTAATGCTGTAAATTTTGAAAACATTTCAGATATATTTACAGGATTTCATACGTACATGATAACATTGACATAGTGATGATCAAACTGAAATTTCTCTATCACAATTTAAAACAGTAAGCATGATTGACAGTGTAATTAGGGCCATAGCTGGACAAATTAATTGGGAGGGGGGTTGCAAATTCATATGTTCAATAATCATGTTTAATATTTATTGGAATTAAGAACAATAGCATAGAAAAAATATTAGTCAGATATGAGACAAATATATGAATATTCATTCACACCCCTAATTAAGCTTCCAGCTAGGACCTCAGGTGTACAAGGTAATCAAACAACTTATCTTAAAGCTTATATCCAAGTACTGAGAAAGTTCTTATGAATAGTGCAGGCCAGAGACATGTCTAAAATTCTTGTGAAGTGTACCCAGCTGATCATAACCATAAGAAACATTGATTCAAAGACAATACAAAGTGATTTTGACCCAACATATTTCTTTTCTTCCTATCATGGACCTATCACTTTCAAATAGATTTGTATATCACCTGCATGTCCTCATTCTGTTTTAAATACTTAAAATTATGAATGAATTATTCTAATTGCTGAAGCATTTGTAGTTGTTTCAGAACTTTACTCTGGCTTGTCTCACGAATCTCTCCAGCCAAAAACATTTCATCAACAACAGCGTAAACCTTGAAAAATGAACAAAAATAGCACATTTTCAAATGTTATAAGTAAGTGCCCGAAAAAATATGTCAAATGTAATAGGTTGGTTGTTCAATTTGTTACATACACCACTATAGCCTGTGCATTTGATTTCATATTCACAGGTACTATACACCTGGTGCTAAAGAAAGCTAGATAGCACTATTCACAGGATAGTGGTTTTTTCAATTGCTCAAAAATTGCCTGTTGCTCAGTATAACTTGATTAAGTCTTGAGAGCTGCACACTACCCAAAGTTTGAGGGGTGAAACCAACATAAAACCTTGCACTAATTTGAAGATAATAGTATCCTACGGTTCTTACCTATACTTTATTTACATATGCTGCACATAACATATACTTTATTTACATATGTTGCACATAACATACACTATACCTTATAAAAATTGAATACTAAATCCAGCTCACAGACATTATGGAAAAATTCATTCAAAACCTAAAAAAAATGTAATTGTATCGTGAAGATGTATTTGGAGATGTATTACATTTGTCCAAAAAAATGTAATTGTATTGTGAAGATGTAGTTGGAGATGTATTACATTTGTCCAAGGTGACACAATGTAGCATGCCAATGTTTTACATGTGTGTATCCTGTATCTTCAGGGATGCCGGGATTGATGCAGGGGGGGGGAAGCCCAACTGCCCCACCTCTCTTCCGGCACCCTTTTGTACTTTCATTTACTTACTTCCACAAAGTTGTGTATGGCTTCTAGGTAATAGAGGTTGTTATCCTGGACATCAACACAAATACAGAAATATAAGCCAGCATATCTTCTATAAACAATCTTGAAATTCCTGAACTGGAAGAAAAATAAGCTATTAGACAATTGCTGTATTTAACAAAACCAATATGAATATAATGAAAAATATAAGATTTTATAGGAAAAAAGGGTATATTTTTATATACCGCAACAGCCTATAAGAAGGTATATTAAACAAGATCCATTCAAAAAAGTTCATAAATAAACTTTGTTTATTTGCCTAAGTTGTAAATTGTATCAGGTTTCATCACCATACATTTGTTTGTACAAATTGATTTAAAGGTTAGTTACAATTTAATAATCAATGCATTTAGCCATAGTAGACTTCTATTGGTGGTTGTCACATAAGAATTAAATGTGTTAGGGATTAGACAGATTAAAATAATAAATTAGAGAAACCTGGGTCACTGACTGGGCAATGGGTTAAGTGATAATGTTGCAATGCTTCATTCATATCAAGTCTCTGGTACATATTCAACATTTATAACGAAACAACCCCTCTGTTGTTCCGTTTTAAAAATTGTAGTGAAAATATTTTCAAGGTATCCAATCCATGTTTGCAATATGATAGAGAAAGACTCAATAGTCAATATCATATCATATACACGTATCTGAATTGCTATAAATTCATAGAATCGCGTGTTTGTCTAGTAAAACAAAGCGCACCTATCAAGTAAAACAATATCAATAAACACTTACTTCAACAAAATTTGTGTGTTTAGCGTCCCTTACTGTGACCAAAGCGTGGACTTCTTCGATTAATTTCTGTTTTTCATCATCGTCGAAATTCATATACCACTTCGCTAAGCGCGTCTTTCCCGCCCGGTTTTGAATAAGAATGAAACGAATCTATAGCAAAAAAGCACAGAAATATGATGTAGATACAACCTGAAACTTTATTTTACCGTATTTGAAGTAAATATACAGAAATTACGAACAAAATTTAAACAAACCATTTTCCAAAACTTGGTCTTGTAATCTTGCAAAATTCGTCTCGACGCTCGACGACTCTTGACGGACGCTTACGAGTATTTCCGAACGTCGATAGAGGAAATCACACCTGATTAAGGTGTCCGCCCGCAGATTCCAGTGGACTTTTGTATTGAAATAGTTGCAGAAGTCAAAAAATTGTTATAAATGTTTTGGAAAATTGAAATACGTTTATAAAAAAAACTAAGTTTTTGAATGCAATGGTTTTCTTCATAACTTTGGCCGTGAACACAGCGCAAAAATGTCATATGCGAAAAACGCGAGCAAGCCACTTTAAGTCCTAGTCAGTTGCCATGTCAACGGCGTCGTAAACAAATTGCTGTGCAGAAAAAGTTGGAAATTTGCACCGTACTTTGCTGATTTCTTTTGCAGAAAAATGTCAAAGGGAAAGAAAGTAGAATTACAAGTATGTTTAAGTAGTTTCCTATCCTAAAATATGATATACTGTATCGATAATGAATTGGCATTCAAAATAATTGGAGTCGATCTATAAAGTTTATGCATTGTTCATAATTTTGCATATTTTTTACTTTTTTGCACATTTTATTTTTCCCTCGGGGACAAAACTACATCAGGGATCTAACAGCTAACAAAAGATTAGATGTCTTTAGCGATAGCTAGCGATTAAAATTGGTAAAAAAAAATGTAGAGCCAAAAATAAACGTATTTTAATTATCATTTGTACCTTTATTTTCGTGGTACGTTGGTAAAGGTTTTGGGTTATCAAAACCAGATTATAAAATCCATAGCCATAAGCCATACAGTTCTCAAAAAGCTTGTTCTAGAAACCCTCGCTGGAAATATATGTACTAAAAACTTCAACAACTATGTACTTGCAGACTGACTTGCAGTGCAATCTCTGGAAAGCATGTCTGCAAACTTTTGCGTTGTCTATTAAGAATAAAATTCCCGCCATGAAGTTTCAAATAATAATTGCATTAAATATTGATGTTCGGCTTTGCAAATCATATACCTGTCATAATATAACTCATTCTGTGTTTACAGAAACAATATTTACTTTATAACACTTCGTATGATTAATTATAACGCGCTTGTTGCTATGCTGTGTAAAAATAGTGTAATTTCTGCTGTAGCAGCTTGTACTTTATTATAAATGGCGTATTTGAAAAAAAACCCAGAAGCGCAAAAAGACCTTCAGGCATGTAAAACCTGTTTAATATATGTTTACAAACGAAAAATATATAAATTGTTGACTTTGTTGTTGCAGATTATATATCTAATTCTAAAAATGTATGTTCTATACTTGTGCATATATTAATATAACTTGTAACAATTATATAAAAAAATAAAAGAATATACTACTTCATAAGATGAAAAGAAATTTCTTGTGCATATAATCTATGGATTTCCTAAAGAGTAATATTCTGAACAGACCCAAACATAGCGACTATGGTATGTTTGATAAATGTGTGTATCCTAACAATATTACATATATATGCAGTTCATATATGTTGAGAATAGCATTATGGCAATGATATATTGTCAACATTTGATGATAGTCATTAGTCAGTCTCCGTAACTTGGGAAGAAGACTTGAAGCATAAGTCTGATAATTGAAGTTTCATTGAGAAATTATTACAGAATGGCCTAGCTTGCTTTGAAAGTCCTAATAGCTAGCTTGTCAATAGAATCAGTTTCAAATTGTAATAGTCTAGAACTGTAATTCCAGTTTATAAGTCTTAAAGTGTATGTTTCTGTCCCTTTCATACCAAGGCAGAAGTATAAAATTAATGTCCAAAGATGCACACAAATATATTAGTATCCCATATATTAATTGTGATATATAGCAAGCATAATTAAGACACAAAAAACTTGTCTTGCTTGCCTTCATTATGAGAAACATTTGTTGTGACCCTTCTTGTTATTATTTAGTGTGAAGTATTCAGTTGCAAAACTCACACATATTCATTTTTACTGTCCAGGTCAGTGTGAGTAGTCAAGACCAGTGGGAAGAACTTCTTCAAAAAGATGGCCTCATTGGTAGGATTTTAGTTAAATATGTCATATTAATAATATATAACTAACAACTGGGGTATATGCATGAGGTGGTACTAAGATTTTTCTGTTGAAGAAGGAGTAGTGTCAATTGCCTTGTATCCATTCTAATAATATATCCTGCCCATATAGTTGTCGATGCCTATGCTGCATGGTGTGGACCATGTAAAGCTATTGTGAGCACATTGAAACGAATAAAAAATGAACTAGGAGATGATCTGCTACATTTTGCTACAGTAAGTTCGTAATGTGCTGTACGTACTACAGCTCAGGTATATCTCAGACTGCAAGAGATGTACCAGTTGGGAACCATGATAGGAAAACAAAATAAGAGCTAGATGAAGCTAAGGCTTTGCTATTGTTGTGTCTTGTATGGCAGTGCATATATATCCATATAGTTCTAGCTGTTTAACATCATTGGTTATTAACTGGTGATTACTGCACTTTTAGGCAGAAACAGACCAGATTGATTCACTCTCTCTATATAGAGGAAAATCTCAACCTACTTTTCTTTTTTACTCTGTAAGTAAATCGGTAATTTCAATGACTGACTGATTTTGATGTGAATTTATAAAATGATCAACTAGTCTGTAATGCTTTCACTTGTACTTGCTTAATTGGTTATCAGTTAATGCAACATAATTGTGTATCTATATCTAGAATGGAGTTCTTGTTTATGTGATCCGCGGCTGCAATTGTCCCTTCATGATTAAGACCATTACAACCCAACTGGAAAGGGAGCACAAAATTCTGGAAGGGAAGGCAGAGCGTTCAGAGGTATGATTGAAGAAGATTAAGAATAACACCCCAATCATTTGATCATATTTGAATGTAAATTTGTGCGTAATAAGTATTAAATTAAAATAACACTCCAATCTCTCCACATGCATGCCATGATTATGTATATGCCTGCAATTACTGCCTCTCAATGTTTAATCATAAGTAATGGTTCAATATTGATCATGCACAGTACATTTCTGTTCTTTAATTAGTATATTGATGAAGTTGTTGGTGCTAAGCCCAAGGAAGATGAAAAACTTACAAAGGAGGAGGGTGAAGAAGATGAAGAAATAGGTATAATTTCATTAGTTTTTGACAGACCTGAACAAAACCCAACAAGTAAAATCCTACCAAAAGAGCTAGAAAGGGCTCGTACCTGTGATATGTATAGCTGGCTGCATCTCCTTGGTGTAGATGTCACATCTTCATGCACATGTAGTAGAGATATTTGATTTTCTTTTAGCTGCAAAGATGACAGAGTCAATGTTACATTTGAACAGTAAAGTTAGCTTTAGAGATATGGAAGGATATGTTGAGACAGGTAGCAATTATCTAGTGAAGGACAGAATTCCTAGTTTAGTTTTAGATATATATTTAGAGACTTAATAAGCCTATATTACACTAGCTGACACTACAGGAAAGAAAGTAATTTGCTACACTTTCTAGCTGTGTGATACATATGTCAAATTGAAGGTTACCACTAGAACAGACCATCGATCATCTATTTCATTTTTAGAAGTTCGGAAGGAGGTGTCATTGGCTATTATTAAACCAGATGCAGTGAAAGCAGGTCTTGTTGAGGATATTATTGAGAAGGTGATTAAGTTGTAGTAAAATACAAATTTTGTTTGTTTCGTTTAAGTATGTCTTCTAATCATTCTAGTTGGGAATTAATAGATTTGTGTAGTCTGGCTTCTTTGTGGAATCGAGCCAAGCTGCGATGCTTTGCTTTTTGTTGAAGGTGAAATCAGAAGGAATGGAGATATTACGACAGGAAGAGAGAACACTGACGAGAGAGGAGGCAGCCGAGTTTTATAAACAACATGAAGGATCTGAACACTTTGAGAACCTTGTGGAGTTTATGAGCAGGTTAGTACATGCATGGTGTATTCTTATTGTGGATGTATTAACTAGCCTCGTGATGGAAATCTAACCAATGCAATAGCCTAGCAGTGGACTAAACAACTGAGATACACAGTCTAGCTGCTTAAGTTAAGTCAGTAAATTCGTCTTTGGAAGAAATAAGGAGAGATCAGGATATTCTTGTATATCATAACAGAGTGAACAGACACCATACTGCATGGGATACGTACCTCGCCCAGGGCTGATGTCTTCAATCTCTTACTACAATGTTTTTGATAACTTTCCAGTGGTCCATGTATGACATTGATCATCAGTAAGGAGGGAGCAGGCGAGGGAATTATTCCACAATTCAGAGATCTCATTGGTCCAAAAGATGTGAATATTGCAAAAGAAGAGGCCCCAAATAGGTGTGTATATACTCGACATAGAGTTTCCATGTTCACATGTGGAATTTTGCATAGATTAACACCTGGTTTTTCTTCTCAGTATTCGTGCTGTGTACGGAACCAGTTCAGTGATGAATGCAATCCATGCTTGTGATACCTCTGAAAGTGCTGCAAGGTAGACGAAGATGTATTTGAGTTATTATTTAAATAGTTTTGCTGCAATTTTATCAATTTAGGGCAGGTTCCTGCCCTCAAAGCTGCCCAACCCAACCCAACCCATGGTTAACGCAAATCTTTAATTTCCAGGGTTCAATCATTGCAGCCCAGACTTTGACTTGCGCCAGTGTCACACACGTGCAAGTCAAAGTCTAGGCTGCCTACGTTTCAATATGTAGTCAGAAATATTTTTTTTTGTATGAATGAAATTTTTTCCAGGAAGTGTTAAAACGAAAAGTTTAACAGTCATATCGCGAATAGCTTTTATTAGAGTAAGTATTTCAACTAGCTGTTTTTGGTAAATCTTATAGGGAATTGGCGTTCTTCTTCCCCGACTTTGTCTCGCCGACCGTTAAAACTAAAAAAGTCGCAAAGGAAAGCAGTCACCGGACGCTGGCTCTGATACGACCTGATGCATTACGTCATCATAAAGGTTAGTGCATAGTCAGACTGGAAGTACACAGAGTACAGAGAATGACCACTTTATTATATAAAACCCATTACAGTTTAATTAAGTAATTACTCAGCTGAGATAACTTCAACAGATTTATTTACAAGGGATATTGTATACAACAGGAATAACAGCAAGGTCTTTCGTTTGTGACTTTGTACAGTAGCTACCAACAATGAAACTTTGATATCCATTTTCACAGATGAGATTCTGGAGAAGATCAAGGAATCAGGATTCTCCATTGCAATGGCAAAAGAAGTGACTTTAACTCAGGAGGAAGCGGAAGATTTCTATGCTGAACATAGGGGGAAAGACTTCTTTGAACCTCTTGTGCGAAACATGTGCAGGTAAACTCCATATATACCTCTTGTGCAACCCTCGAAACACTCGTGGAAATCCTCCTGCAGGAACGCTCGTTGAAGCTTGACGAAGTATTCGGACCCTAAATATATATAACCAATTGATGTCTATGTTTTTCAGTGGTCCAGTTATGGCGTTGTGTCTCGCGAGAGAGGATGCGGTGGAAGGATGGAGGAATCTGTTAGGACCCAAGGAAGTCGATGTTGCGAAGTCGGAAGCACCAGAAAGGTATGAAAACTCGTACCTCTTCTTCATCTACTTCAATTGATGGAGTGTAGGAAACCCATATATTCTTGTACAACTTTGCTCAACGCCTTTCCTTCCAATTTTTCAGTTTCCGTGCGCAGTTCCACGTGGACGAGAGCGATATGAACCCGCTGCATGGCTCTGAATCACATTCTGCCGCCCGGAGGGAGATTGAGAAGATATTCCCAGTCGAGACGACTGTTGCTGTTATCAAACCTGAGACAGCCGAAGAAAGTGCAGGTGGGAATATGTTTTCAGGATTCAGGAATGGTCTCAGGTAACACTTAACGAACATTTGACCACGTTCGTTTTCTCTCGCAGAACAAATCGTGGACCGTATCAAAGAGGCAGGATTTCGAATCATTTCCCGGAAGGATGTTGGTTTGACGAAGGAACTCGCAGGGCAGTTTTATCACGAACACGAAGGAAAAGACTTTTTCAACGGACTCACTGATTACATGAGCAGGTTTGTATATGCAGACCTCCTCATGCCAAACTGCCCTAAAAGCGCAACTCTTGTGTGGATACTTCAGACACAAAGCATCCACTTTACTAAACCCGCAAATAATCATCGACGGCAAGAAACACATTGCAATATGAAGCTAGTAGGATAACGAGAATCACTGAGCAAAACTGTACTATACATAGTGATGAGTAAGATTCGACCATGGTCGAGTTTGCCGGAAAATGACTAACTCGACCATGGTCGAGTTCGCCAAAAAACGACTAACTCGACCATGGTCGAGTTCGCCGGAAAACGACTAATTCGACCACGGTCGAGTTCGCCGGAAAACGACTAATTCGACCATGGTCGAGTTCGCCGGAAAACGACTAACTCGACCATGGTCGAGTTCGCCGGAAAACGACTAACTCGACCATGGTCGAGTTCGCCGGAAAACGACTAACTCGACCATGGTCGAGTTCGCCGAAAAACGACTAACTCGACCATGGTCGAGTTCGCCGGAAAACGACTAATTCGACCATGGTCGAGTTCGCCGGAAAACGACTAACTCGACCATGGTCGAGTTCGCCGGAAAACGACTAATTCGACCATGGTCGAGTTCGAAAACGACTAACTCGACGTCGAGTTCGCCGGAAAACGACTAATTCGACCATGGTCGAGTTCGCGGGAAAACGACTAATTCGACCATGGTCGAGTTCGCCGGAAAACGACTAATTCGACCATGGTCGAGTTCGCCGGAAAATGACTAATTCGACCATGGTCGAGTTCGCCGGAAAACGACTAACTCGACCATGGTTGAGTTCCCCGGAAAATGACTAATTCGACCATGGTCGAGTTCGCCGGAAAATGACTAATTCGACCATGGTCGAGTTCGCCGGAAAACGACTAACTCGACCATGGTTGAGTTCGCCGGAAAACGACTAATTCGACCATGGTCGAGTTCTGGTGTTACACGGAGTAAAATGCTGAAAATAGGGCGCGTTAATTGCCAAGCACGTTGTGTGGATAGATGCAGTATGAATGAATGAATAAATGATGAATAAATGAATGTATACGTTTAGTGGTCAGAGCACAGTTTTGCTTTTGGAAAGAGAGGATGCGGTCACAGGATGGAGAGCCATGATGGGTCCAACAGATCCCGAGGAGGCAAGAGAGAAAGCGCCAGACTCGTAAGTAAAGAACTTCTATCTAGATCATTCATGTCGCCTTGTTGTTCATGTTTATCGCGAGCATCTGGGATGACAATTGTCAGCAGTTATTTAAATTCTTTACTAATTCCTGGCAAAATAATCGTAGGATTCACCTGTGAACTAGGCTGTCAACGTGCATCAGGCCAGAGTGTTTTCACCAAGTTGTTTGTCTGATATTTTTTCTTTGGTTCTTATTCCTTTCAGTATCCGCGCTGTATTCGGCAAAGACATCTGTAGAAATGCGGTGCACGGTGCGTCGAACTTGGACAAAGCTGGACAAGTCATCGACGAATTGTTTCCCGAGGTGGAGCTCCTGCCAAATGGCAAAACCATAGGTGATGATTGCTTTGTAATTTTGATTCTTGAGAGATACACGTCTATATTGAAAGCCATCAGGGCCGAATATCCTGTTCATCTTTTTTTGTTAATATTTCGTCGTCAAATGTTACAGTGTCTCCTCAAATTCCGACGTCTGAAGGGAATGCATTAAGTGAGAACCAGGAACGCGACCAGAATAACTTGCAAGGTATTGGGATGGGAAAGGACAGTCATCAATCAACTCGATCTCCATAAACTTCAATGCATTCGCTGTTTATTGTTTTATTTCTTATGTGAGGGTTTCCACATCGGTTCGTCCAGCACGGATGTCTCCAGCAACGCTTGCACCTCTCGACCATATTAAACAAATCTGTCGTTGTTTGATGTATTAGATTGTATTCAAAATGTTTGTTCCAAAGTGTGTTAATAAGTTTTCTCGTCGTCCATGGCGCGTTGAAAGCTAGAATGTTGACTATCGCAGTTATCCCATCCCAAGCTGAAATGCATGGGATGGGATATATAGCATTATAATTATTTTGTGGGTGTGATTTTGATGTATCCATCATTCTGTTGTATTTTTCAGACGGTGAAACGCAGGGCACTGAAGAGGGAGCTGCAGATGGCGGTGTCCAAGGAGAGAAGGACGGTGGTGAACGTACAGAGGCTGGAGAACAACAGCTGGATGGTGATGGAAACATGACTAAGGAAGATGATGGTGCACAAGGTGAGGCTGATGGTACGCCCAGAAGTGATGGCACCACAGGTGATGATGCACCAACTGCTGGTACAACAAACACTGAGAGTGTTACTAAAGAGAAGGAGGATAGTACAACTGATGCTATCGTTGATTCAGCTGTTGCTGATGGTGCTGCAGAAACCACTCCAGATGTTACTGGTAGTAGTGAGACTGCTAATCAAGACGGCGATACCAAGCCAGATGATGGTGCCACTACTAAAAACACCAAAGATTCCACCGCGGTTCAAAAGACTGACGAGAGCACGACAATAGATGATAATGCAACGACTGACAGCAAGGTTGGAGAAGAAGCAACAACAGATGGTACCACTCCAACACAGAACGAAGGCAGCGGTGATGGCCAAAACACACATGATGCCACAACAGATGAACAACCAAGTAGCGCATTAAAACCAGGTCAAGATGATCCATCAAAACCAGATCAAGATGATCCAGCTGATCTATCAAAGGTAGATCAAGATAATCCAACAAAAACAGACCAAGATGATCCACCAAAACCCGATCAAGATCCACCTGCTACCACAAAAGATGATCCTGAAGCAGTTCAACAAACTTGAGTGAAATAATGATAGCAAACGTTCGTAAATAAATAAAACCAGGTGTAAATAGTGCAGCGAAATATTTATTCACATTATTAATATATTTTTAAAAGAGAATAGGCTTGAACACTTTTAGCGAGGCGCGGTTGTCACATCGTACTTGTAATACTGCTTTTTATCGCCAAAAAGCGATACTGACTAAGGATTCTCGAGCACGTCATAGAATTTACATGCAATGCTGCATTGTATCAAGCAAAGTAGATGACTTAAAGTCTGTGATCATAAACTTAACATTTCGCATGAGGGTCCTTAAAATCTGCTAGAACTACATTTGTAACACCGACAATCGCTCTTGATTGTTCTCAGAATTTCCTCTGTTGTTTTGGCCGATATTTTCCTGTTAGCGAAGATGCTGCTGATTACTACATGTGCTGAACTTTGTGGAAAATTGTCGGGAAAATGGATGCTATATGTTTTCTGGTTATGCTGGATCGTCAGTTGCATATTATGGTGAATAGAGTCCCTACTCATCTCAACTTTACTTGCTGGAGCTGGAAAGGCACGAGTACATTGATTATAGATACTTCTCAAAGTCTCTTCACCCCGTGATGTTGTATACCACTGCAATGGTCGCTCTGGGCTCCTGGATGCTCGATCATCGCGCCTGTCCACAGGAACACGTCTTTCATGAGGAATCACGGGCCTGTCCACAGGAACACGTCTTTCATGAGTATCTTCTCTGAGCCTGCGCTCAGGCGAACGGCTGCGGTGTGTTGCACGGTCAGACTTAAACTTTACGAATGGACTTTCCATTGGTAATTCCTGAAGGGGTCAGAGAGCAAACCAAAGATGAATATTCAATGCAGATGAAACAAAGGCATTTTAAATTTTTCGTTTCATACACATGTTTTGCATCTACAGCAACACTACATACTGAACTTGAATACTTTGTACCTTAATAAAACATTTGATAGGAGCAAGACCATCTGGTTGAGTCAAAGACGGTTCCAATACTGCACCATCATTAAATATAACCAACCATCTTCCACGACCGTGTCGACGATGACCTCGACTCATTGACTGTGGTATACACTGACCGAGTAATTCAAGGCCCAATCTCTCCGCGGGTGAACTACTGCCTTCTTCACAAATATATTGCACGACAGGAGACGTGGAGTGGGTCCACAAACCGTATAAGTCCCAGCACCGACCTTGATGTTGTTTCATTCGTTGTGCATCTCCACTGAAGATGTACACGGCGTAAGGGTAGCTGTAGCGAGAATGATCTCTTTCGTGCGAGCTTTGCATCTTCTATCGTTTTGTAACCGGTAGAGGAGACCTTGTTGCTGCTATCAAGCGTTTATCCCTTCTTTATACACCTCTATCAAGCGTTACAAGTCTATCAAGCGTTTGTTCACAAACTCTACATTCGAGTACACTGTGTTCTCGCCTCAAATCTTTCTACAAATGCGACAAATTACAAATCGTAAACAGTCTAGCAATAGTTTCTTCCGGCTTTTCTTACGACATGATTTCGGCGGAATTCCAGGAATCATTCTTTCCCGGAATTGCGAATTCTTGGTATTACAAACATTTGCATATGAGTGTTGAATTTCACGTCTACGATACGAAATTCCTGCTTGATATTTTATCAGTTCGATATCTTTTTTATATGAACGAACGCGGTTAAAATTCTATTTTGATCTTCTTTCCCTTTTGCTGAAGATTTTAATGTTAGACGTCATGAGATGCTATGTTTACATTGTAGCCATGGCAATCCACCAGTTAGTCCACTATGTTTTCCTCTCAGGAATGATGGATTATAAAATTAATTACAAGGCAGAAGTCATGACTCATTGCAGAAAATCTACTTGCTCTGAGCCCGGTTGTAAAAAACTTTTTAACTACATTTTGCATAGTTAAATCCCAGTTAACTCAGAAATATACGACTCTGATTGGCCAACTCCGTCCTTAAAAGCAACTACAGTAACTATAGTCTTTTATACAAGTGGCCCCTAAAGGCTGAAGGCAATTTTATGAGTTGAATGAGGCACAAAAGGTTCCAAACCATTATTCCTTTTAACAGCTAATAACTTATAGTTCCAAAAACTTTAATTGAATTAGCTGTATATTAGCCGCAATATTATAGTTTGAAGCAAGACATGACCTTTGTGTTTGCATTTTTGTCGTGACGTAATCCTCATCCAATTAACAAGATTTCAAAAGAGTGACGCACGCATGTCGTGTCAGCCTATTGTAGCTTATTTTAGACACTTTCATGTTTGCCGCCCTTCCAAGCTTTGAGTCTCGGTTGGAGAGACGTTTCCCAAACCAACATTTCCTTCGTTCAATGATCGAGTATCATTCGTATAACATTTGCACGTCAAATAAGCTGTTTTTCGCTAAATTCGTATGTGATAAAGTTGCAATGCATAACAATTATGATAATATCGACTAAATCATTGCGTGACTCAGCAGAACTTAGAGGAAGCCATGGGGCTCTTGGTTTGTCAACTGGTTACCACTTTATGGAGAAATGCAGTTCTTGTAGATTTATTTCCATAGCAAATGCGATGCATCAAAATGAGTTTACTTTTCACTTAACAAAAATCAGATTTCAATGCATGTTAATTATAATGTCCACGAATATTGTATTTGGCTTGTAATATAGGTCTTAATATTTATCAATAACCCTCGTTGGAAACTGTTTTTGCTGCCATGAAGTACAACGATACTGGTCGTGTCGAAAATGGCCAGGTATCAAAGCTAGTAAAGTTGCAAGGAAATGAAACGGTGAACTAATTAAAATATCGATGTATATATATACATGAGGCCGGTAATTTTCATTAACGAAAGCCGCGTAATCCCACAAAGACGCAGGTATCCGTAGGAATAATCCTGTTCATCCGCGTTGATTTTTATTGCATTTGGCGTTCTTAATATGGAAATCTGTCTGACCTTTTGTAAGCTGGTCTTCTTAATTTAGTGGTAATTTTAAGCAGGACAATAGCATCAAGGGATTAAGATGACACTTTTTGTAGGTTCGCATGTTTTTTTACACTGTAATTAGCGAACGTGGTCACCTGCTGTGGTCAGGTTCTGCCCACCGTAAGACAGTAATAACTTCGAACACCGGGTTACAATAAGATATTGATCCTTTGTCGTAGGGTTATAATGAAAAATACTACCCTCGTTAGAATGTGTTATATGAATGATACTGATTGGATTCATAGGAATGAAATGTTACATGCATGAAAACGATACACCTATAACCAATACGGGCATACCTACGATACATACAAAGTATGCATACCTACGATAGTTAACACCTAATTAGTTTGTTTCTATCGCTGAAAAAAACACTACGTTTTCCTCTCAAGTTTAAATTCACAAATTGTACGCATCTTTCGCATAGCGTAGATGATGCTAGGAATGTCATCAAGAGCCAACTAAAGATTTTCTTATTCTGTAAAATAGGTAAATATCTTGTACACAATGAATAAGTTCTGCATGAAGTTTCACTGGCTCTACCATCATTAATCATGTTTTGAAGCAATATACAACACACAGCGTTCGCAGTTGGAGAGTATATATATATGAATTATTTTCCCAACTCTTCTTTTTTGGCCCTTAAGGCGCGATTTTTTCCTACTGTTAAAAACTTTACACAACTTAACGTCTGAACGCAACAATCAAATGGAACCATGATTGAGCGAATGTCACTCACAAAACCTGGCTAAATACACGTGAGTGATATTTCATATATTGACATGTTGTGGGACCCCACACTGCTCGATCGCTGATGTTTCAAATTCCGCGGTGAACATCTGTCGCCAAACAACTATTTTACGCATCTATCAACATATGTCGCATTCAATACACAACAACTTTATTTCATAACTAAAATATCTTTCCGTTGTTTTTTGCGGTACAGTTGCATGCAAAGTCCTATAATATTTAAGTTTTTTATTGTTTATTGTTTGCTCAACTAATATAATCAAATATAAAGCGGCCACTCTTTTTCTATCTCATGAATTTTGTTCTATGAGCAAGAAGATGAATGGAACCCATGTAGCAAGACAATGCCGGGTCTAAAAAGAGCATCGCAGAATGAGTAAAACTGTAAATCCTGGCTTCGAAATACTGTAAAATTAATCAGAAAGATACAGCTATGCGAAATCGATAAATTTAGAATATTAGTTGTATTACGGGCGAAAAGACAACCAATTTAGCTTCAAAAAAGGTATTTTTCACGGCGCGTGATATAAAAGTTTCCCAATTTACGAACTTTGCAGGACTATATTTTCGACGTTCTAAATATTTTGTAATTATAAGTAAGCAATTGCGGTTTTTCTATTTTAATCATAGAAAGCTCTAATAACCACCCTCTAACAATCACCCTGAAATAACCACCCTGAAATAATCACTCTCCAAAAGCCACCCTCTAATAACCACCATGAAATAACCACCCTCGAATAGCCACCCTGAAATAACCACCCTCTAAAAGCCACCCTGAAATAACCACTCTCTAATAGCCACCCTCCGCTATGATAACCACCCTCTAATAAACACCCCCTACTATGATAACCACTCTATAATAATCACCCTCCAATAACCACCCTCTACTATGATAACCACTCTCTAATACCCCTCTATAACCACCAAATATCTTAATTCTTATAATCAATCTGAGCCCGTCAATTGACACCGTCCAAAAACACTCCGGCTAAGTCCTAAGGATCTCTCCTCCTCGTTTTAACGTTATTTATAAGGTTTGTTTTTGTTTTAATGCCAAAGTCATTAAGTAGGACTTAAATTTTGAGTAGGGGAGCTTTTTTTGATATATAGAGCTCCGGGGCTCCTTTCGATAATAACAAACATAACTTTTCAGACCCAGTTCATGATGCAGACCTCACGATTTAACGAAGTCTGGGTAGAAAGATGATTTAGTTCCCGTGAAAACCTCGCTTTTAATTAATAATTCTAACCTAAAGCAAGATTTTATTTCCGAAATATTTTAGCCTTAATTAGTTCATTCTTTCCTAAATGACACTTATTGTTCTTCGACTTCCGAAACAGACGAAGTTTTAAAAGTCTCTAAAAGCAAAACAAACGAACACAGCGGACGTTTCCGTTCCCTGGCCGGCTATTTCCGATCTTGATAGGCTCGCTACTTAACCCACATCAAAACCTTCAGGATTCTGCAGCAAATTAAGTTGTTTTCACGACCCAACTGTGAATTGCTCGTATTTTTGGCCTTTTCTACGGACAAAAACAGTAGGATCAAAACGTATCCTTTCTTCGTAATGGGAACCACTGCATGCGCTCATGATAAACGTTGCCTTGGAACAAACGAGCTGATATTTCAACTTTCATTTTTTAATTGAAAGAATATCAAAAATTCAAATAATCTTCCCCTACGGGAGGGGTAAACGACATTAATTCTTAACAACATCAAGCTGGCTTCAATTTTCACTGATCAGAGTTTCTATACTGCGTGGGTATCATACCCAGTTCATTTCAATGCAAAAAATTCAGTCTTGCTTTTTTTGCACACTCTCAACTCTCAGTAATGCTCAATCCAGGCACAATTTAGCAATCATGCTAACGTTTAGGAATGAAATATTACTATGAAATATTATAATATACGTAATATTCATTAAACTTAACTATGCTTTGCTGGTGATGAAGTTAAAGTACATGCACTGAAGGAAACCTCTACTATAAAAGTGACTACAATTTTCCTCGTTTTATACCCCAATGAAAGTATACTATATTATCCCTATAAACATATGTAATCACACAGCATACATAAACATGATAAGCGCAAAGATCGAAGGCAACTTGCATTAATAATGCAAAAACAGTTTAAAATCTCGGCACGAATTACTCAGCATGCATGTTTGAAAAATACGACAAACTTACTTGTCAGAAACAATTGGGGCAATAAAATTTCATGATTAATTATTGAAGATCGATGCATACGGTATGTAGATGATATGAAATCTGAATCATAATTACAAAAAGCTTTTATTGAAAAGCCACTCAGGTCGCACAAAGGTGAACTCTATTTGGATACAGTTGTGTGGCCAAGTTCAGTATATAAGAGTGCTGTTTTCACGAAAATAAATTCTATACTCACATTCTTGCGACTCGAATTAATAATTTACTTTATTGATTGCTTAGTCTGTAGTTTATTGGCGACAATCACGTCCTTGCAATGGCTAATCAGCAAACTATATACACAAACATCGGAACAGAGTTTGCAATATAACGTGGAGGACTTTATGCAAACGTGGCGTTTTATCTTCAGTCATCATAATGCAGTAGATTGATCTCATGATAACATGCATTCAACACTATATTTTACCACGCCTATCTCAAGAATGGGGAACATACCCCTATAATAGAAACCCTCAGAACTATACAGCCTGACATTTGCGCTATGAAGTGCTTTATATTGTTAAGCGTGCTGGAATTATAGCCAATTTCAACCCTAATATGGAGTTCGGCACACGTGCATGTAGCAATGGTTGATCAACTAATAGTACTCTCAAAGTATATTAAAATATAGATGATTGAGACTTTGAAGATGAAAATGCTGAACAAAGCACCTCTTTAACCACCAAACATACATAGAGCATATATATATATAGAAGATAAATATTCATTTCTGATATTCAATATAATTGTGGTTTAACAGTCACCATGCCTGAACTCAGTCTGTGTGTGAAAAGGATTATCCGTCTACGTGCACAAGGGCGTCCCTTGTACCGTTTAGGCGTCCAGTTCTCACGGTCAGAGGGAAAAAATATTTCTAATATAAATTGGCTCCAACGCAAATTAATAGCGTTTGTTTCCGCTTTTGTGGGAGAACACAAAAAACTTTTACGATGCACACGCACGTAATCTCAAATCACCGTGGCAAGATTGTGAAGAACGTTTTGCGATTAGCTTTCGCTTTTCCAAGTTAAGCATATATCATTTGGCGCATATTTTTCAAAAGATTTTCGGCAACACTTTCAATGAAGAATATTGCGCCAAATCTTTACAATTATCGTTGAGGACACTGACCAGTGTCGTGATAACTTTGAGAAATGACATTGGCGCGCGATAACCACAGATAAATATCTCAAAGTATTTATAGTAGCCAAGCTATCTATAGAATTCATCATGCATAGGTATACATACTGTGTAATTTAAGCAGAAACTAAAATTACCTGCATATACGTATCTCTGGGTACCATTCGGCTGAATCGCATCACATTGTTGAAATCTTGCACACAAACCCTATATAAAAAAGATTGTATTCCGTGTCGATCATTCGATACATTTGATGTTTGACATATTTTTTTTTCGTTAAGTGAAATAAAAATTTTCTCCTTGACTTGACTAAGACAATACATCACACTTGGCCACCACGCCCCCTTCTGCTTTTAAACGGAGCATTTGTTTTGAAAGTCAGGTAGAACGGTGGGAACCTAAATTATTGGTCTTGCTTCGTTAATTCTGTATTTGTATACTACATACTAGACCTCGCATACGAGTGTGGAGCGCAGACTGCTGGAATATTAGAAACGTTTAACAATTGGATCGAAACAAAGACATCATTCACTTGCTATGCATTTTGTTCGTCATCCTCTCTACGTGTTTTAAAGATATTTCAAGTTGATGATGTGCAATTTGAGGGAAGTCATTTGAATAAAGCTTTGTTTCACTCAAGTTTGACTCGAAATGTAGTACTGACGAAGTGTTCATCCGTGTTCATATTGTTCAGAGCGTCCGGAGTAGTCGAAAAGTTCACATCAAAATTACGAATCTCTGGAGGCTTGTGTAAAAAGTTGCTGGAAGACAAGCCAATTCTTAAGCAACGTATTTTTCTGATTTTTGATCGGAATTGTCGCCGTTACATGGGGAAGCGTGGATGCGTGAGAGGAATTCATAATTATAGAGTCACTTTATGAATTCAGGACACACGTTGAAAGATTTGGAAAAGATATACTGTGTTATTACGAAAGAGTTTCAAAGTCGGCGCATACCCTACCCTTGTTGGAGATCTTATTAAAATAATAATGAAAATTCAGCTGTTCTATCTTATCCTAATCACAATAACAACAACAATAACAAATTTAGCTGGCGGGGAACTTCATCTTCAAATGCCGTTGACAATAAATCCAGTCGTTCAAGAAATTGTGACTATACGAGGGCCAATCGTGCAGTTTTTCTCGGGACTGAACACGGAGTTCTACGCCAGGTTAAGCGTTGTCGATATGGTCGCTCAACTAGGACAGGGCTTGACTCAGGTCATGCGAAATTCCGTCCAAGGTGCGGTGGTTTTGGGAGAAGCCGCAAGATCAGACGGACTGAAGACCGATCAATTATTGTACAATCCTCGCAATAAATGGACAATAAACATCTCTTTGACCGATATTCGGGGAGTTTTAACAACGAGGGAGCAACATTTGTACCCAATTTCTGACAATATTACATTAAGTCTGCTACAGGACCTTGGAATTCGAGTCCTGGAAAGTAGATATAACTTGTCTCTTAGAGAACAAGCCGAACAATTGCACTTGTCAAATTCCAGTAGTTTTCAAGCTATTCAACAAGACTGGATTAATTTTGTCAAGTTTATAACGAAACGTAAGATCGACGAATTGGCAGCCAGACATGGTGTGGATATGAAAACACTTGCAAAGGCAATAAACGTGTCTTTGGGTGAGGTGTATGATATGACTTTGGGAGAATTGGATGAAATACTTTTGAAAGAGTTTGATTTTTATGTTTCAACAACTCCACAAACAACTCCAGAAGCAACGACGAGTAGAGGGACAACGAGATTACCAAGCACTTCAAGTTCACCCTCTTCATCAACTGAGGCCCCCACAACCCCAACTGAAGACCCCACAACCCCAACTGAAGACCCCACCACACCAACCTACCCCAAAACAAGTCTGCCAACACTACCAACCATCGGAAGTCGAACTACGGGTAAATCAACGTGGCGAAATCTCAATGTAACCACAAAAGCGGTAGGCGAGCCAACGGAAGAAAAGAGCGAGTCGACTAAAATAAACTTGGCTCTATTCATAGGAGTCTCTGGTGGCTTGCTTTTGTTGCTTGTGGCGAGCTCGTCTGTTTGGTGTTTCCGTCGAAAGCGAAGAGACACGCCGGAGAAAGAGAAAAATACAAATACAAACAGCGTGAATATGACAAACTTATGGTTGGATAAAACTGACAGCTCAATTCCCTCGAGTCCTGACGAGGTTCGAGAGAATGAACATCGTAGGTTCGTACGCAGTGTAAGTGCGTCTACGTTAGGAGTTGATTCGAGATTCAAAGGTCTTAGATACAGTTCTCCTAGACCTTCGTCTACGACTTTTGCCTCCACAACAAAGATTCCGATCTCGAGGAACAGTTTTATCTATGATAGCCGGAAAGAGATTTTTGTATAGAATAGTATTAAATATATAAAGAGCCGAGATATATTAGAACGAAGCGGAGAACCTACGCGTGAAGCTGTGTGAAGAAACACTTTTAGAATGGTACAGAAGATGACGGCCACCTTCTTCATCGAAACAAAACCTTTCGTTTTTGGTATTTTCTCACGCGGTGGTAGCCACTAGAGTTGACCTTCATCTACTGTATTTGATAAATACTCGACAGACTCCCTCTTGAAAAATCAATGAACTGTAAAGTAGACAAAATACAACACTTTGATACTCAAAGGTCTGAAGAGACATGAATATTTCCGCAAGTTGATATACCAGACTGTTGACCAACGAGGCTTCCAATAGAAGTATTACGATATAGAATATCTTATAGACCCATACCTCAAGACACATAGCATATGCGAACACTTGTCAAAATGAAATCACAATGATTTATATCACGAAAAGACGCGTAATATATAAATTGTACTTTTTTAAATACTAACAAGCACAGAGTCTGGGTATCCGTATAATATTGGACAAGGTGGAAGCCGAGTAAAATGACTATGGAGTTGAACAAATCTTTAACTGTATGATGCATTTCAGTTAATGTAAATTAATAATATTCTTGTATGTTTGCATGGTGACAGTCCATAAGAAATTTAGCTTGTAGGTACACCACGTAAGTATTTAATAAAGTATTAAATACTTACGTCGTGTACATACACTGAAGCTAAATTACTTAATATAAATTAGTAAATACCATTCCTAGGGTAATGTTAAGAATTGCTGATTACCAATGAGGAGGCAGCTATACTAATAAGCGAATGTAATTTAATTTATACCATGTATAACTATTTGGTATGAACCGTTTTCAATTGTAAATAAACCTTTTCTAAATAGCTAATAAATTTTGTTATGTTCCAACCGTTTGTTTCTTGAACGTTTGAACATTGAGCAAAATTCCTGTCCACTAGATATCTCATAAGTTCTTACAAGAAGTTCTTTTCAGTTTAAAAAGGAAAAAATAACTGAAGACTCTTTCTCTAGAGAGAGTATGCCTGACAAGTTCCTCGCGATAGCCTCAGCCGGCAGACGAGCAATATAGTTGAAACACAACTGCAAAGGGCTAATGAAGGTGAAACATTGTCGAAACGGTTCACGTGTTATTCCTTTTCACGGCAAAACAAGTACATAGCTATGTCTCAATATCGTTATCTTTCTGCTCTTCAACATCAAAACCCTTCATGAGCAAAACAACAGCGACGTTCTCGTTCTCGATGCCGGAAAGTAGAGCGCTTTTGAGCAGACGTTTACTGAGCAAGCGCGCAATTTCACGCCTTGTATATGAAGAATCCGTGTTGTAGTGCGTGAAAAGTCTCGATAATTCTTGTAAATCTTCATCGTCTTGTTCGGATTCCGAGAAATAGCATTTCTTCGAATTTTTCGCCGTCTCTTCTTCTTCCAAGAGAGGATCATCCTGTATAACAGACGCGCGCCTAATCACTATGGTTGGATTGTCTGGGTTCCACTTCACCATCTGAGGGACACGTGCATCGATAGGATTCACGTTCTGTTTCCTCAGGTAAGCCCGGTATTCTGAGTCGAGATGGACACTGGGAATTTCAAGAAAGCCTAGACCTTCGGGAGTTTTGCTTTTTAACAAATTCTCCTGTGAATTTTGCCGTTTATTTGACGCGTCGCGCAGGAATTTCCTCAACAGAAACAAGACATCTTCGTAACTAAATACTTTCCAGATACCTTCAGAGGCCAAAACTATCATTTTGTCCGTCGGTGCCAAATTTACAACACGAAACTTCGGCTTGTTAATAACGCATATTTTTAGTCGCCAATCTCCTTGGTTGCCCAAACCGCGCGTGGTGTCCAGGACTCCGTTCACGAGCGCGCATCTTTCCGTCTTCACGATGACTCCGCAATTTCTGCGCACGCGCAGGCGTTCCTTGCGGTTGTAGAGATCGTGCGATGAGGTAATCCCTCGAATCGTGTTGTTCCCTCTGACCAGAAATCCCCTGACGTTGCCTTCATTAGCGACGTAAAGGCTCTCGTTGAGAAGAAGACACGTAACAGCAGAGCAGCCGCTCCATCGTTTCCAGGGATGCTCTCCCTCACCGAGAAGTTGGATTCTGTCAATCCGCCGGTAAGCTTCTTGGAAAGCCGACTTGATGATCTCGGAATTCTGGCCATTTTCTGAGAAATGATGTTGCAGGTTTTCGCGAATGTCCCTGTGCAGCTCACGTGCGCACAAATTCGTGACGTAACTGCCGTTGTATCCTTGATATACGCCGAAAAATAGTCCCGTGTTTCCAAGAAAATTATCGACATGAACGGTCTTGGTTATGGTTACACCACGTTCCGGTGTGCGATGTTTGCTAATGCCGAGGAGCAAGCCTGAATTGTAAGCCTTTCCTTCCGTCCTGATGTCTTTCTCTGAAAAGGAACAAGTGAAGTTTTAGGAAACAAAATAGCTACAGTATCACAAAATAGGATCATTCGTTTTTAAAACAGTTACCATCAAAAAAACTCGATAAAGTTAGCTGCGCTTCAAAAAATACCCCACGAACCTCGCCAACGTGACGTGTTGATTACGTGTTCTTCGGTTCCTTCAACCTCAAACTTTAAAATTTCAAATGCCATATTTATCTTCTGAGTTAAATAGAAAATCTGCGCTTGGTCAAAAGCTTGCCTTTCCATTACATCTGTCACGGCTTTGTTCCTTCGACGGAGCAGACCTCGCATTGTTTTGGGCGGAAAATCTAACATGAAATAAAACAGGGAATTTAACCACTTTCTAGCAGGTGAGAAATTTCAGAAAAAGATCAAGTTGAACTCGTAAGTCGTGTACAAAGGAGAAATGGAACAAAACTATCCGAAAAGATGAAAGTGTATATTACAGAAGTACAAAACCTCATGGTGCATTGTTAAACAGTCGAAGTATAATGGAAGATGTAGTTTAAATTTCCATTGATTTGTATAATTGTTTAGCATTGAGTGGAGTTTATTGAAAAAGTAGAAAGAATCTGAGAAACTCTGAGGATAGTGTCAGTCATAGTTTATGGTATAAAAACAAGAAGTTGACGAAATGACTGGAGTCACTTCATTCAGACACAATCTGTAGAAACTCACCTGGGGAATATTTCAGAATATCCAAAGCTTCGTGCCTTCTTCGATGCCGGATCAAAGACCGCACAGGGATTTCATTTCTGCATTTTCTACAGAACACAACAACGTTGGAGTAGCGCAACGGCTGTGAAGATGCTGTTCCCACTCTTGACGTTGCTGTTGACGATAACATCCGTTCGCTAACATTGTCCGGTTTTGGTGTGGGACAGAACGAGGCCTGATCGCTATCATTGTCTCGTGAATGTTCCGTGCTATCATCGTTCAGTTCGAGTTCATAAACATTGATTGTGATCCCAGTCAGATCCGCACCACCGGAATTGCGGGCGCCAGACTCTTGCGGCTTCGCCCTGAAATGTTTGGGCAAAAACGGCAGCTCTTTTAGAAAACGTGAAAAAGACGACATGTACCAAGTTTCTTCGATAAAACTGAAGGATATTTATCGATACACGCATTCAAGAACACTGCAACTAACCAGTAACGTGAAAATACATAATATATTTCAGGATAACATAGAGTAAATATTGACATGCAATTAACTGAACATCTTGACAAATGCTTTCATTTTTCATTAAAATTTAACATGCTGTACGGAACCGAACAACTGACTTTCTTCATGAGATCTCAAGCAAAAGTTCACTCAATAACCAAATTCATTCTCTAGTTCATAGTTGTACAGCAATAAGCAAAATAACCGATTGTTTACTCAAGATGAAGTGAAGAACTAAATGTTTGCAAAAGAGCTTTAAATCGACTTAAGTTAAGATGCACGTCGTTAAAAAAATGCAAATACGAGGTTATTTATTATGCTTGCTTAGAGATTTTCTTTGATAAAATATTCCTTTGAATAACCACAGTTCAGGTTTAACGTTAACCAACAATTAATAATATAACACGGGTTTTTCGCTTACCCCAACACCATTCTGTGAAAAAATTCTGTTACCTTGAGTTGAAAGTCTACAAGTTGAATGTCTTTTGTGTTCTAATTGCAATAACTTGTTCTAATTGCATGCGTAAATTAATTATGTGATGTCATTGATACCTAACATGTTATTGGTCTTTGGGACAGATGAAAGTGAGATGCAGAAGTCTCTTTTCTGATTCCATTCATGTTATCAACATGCACTACAGTCTATCAACATACGAAAGCAATAAAAGAAAGCAATTGGTCAAAGTCTGGCAAATACTATGTTGTCGATATCCGCTAGAGCATCCAGTAAATGTTTGAGATCATTCGACGCTATCAAGCGCATTCGGGGAGCAGCACGTTGTGGTGTCATCGGGTGTCTCCGAGGGACTTCTAGCGGTGCTTAGGATCACAATGTTACACGCAGATACAAGGATAGCACCGATGACGCTATAAACATTTGGTTGGTGGTTCAGGAATATCATCTGAAATACGAACGCTAGAACGATATCAAACGTTCGAACCAGAGCCACTGTACTCGCCTTCTCTGTGCACAACGATTTACACAGCAAGCATTGACCCCCTAGAAATAAATTTGAAGTTTAAGACGCCTTCCACAAACAACTTACACATGCATTGCTAATTACAAAGACTCAGAACCTTTGAGCAATAAGTAAACTTTGTACTAGTAAGCTGACTCGGTGATGGGGAGAAATTGGAGCAATTGACATTGATTTCAGTTTCTCTTGACTTATAAGCTTTCAACTTGTGCTTTATATAAAACTCTATTTGAGGTTGAAATTTCAGTACAGTGAATTTTCATTAGCGTAATATATTTTGAATACTCACAGGTCAAATAACTCAATAAAGTAATTGAAAAAATGATTTGAAAAATGAAGACAAACTCAAAAATCTTACCTACGGCGCATAACCCAATAAGAACGATGTAAAATTGGTGGCCGCAGATGATGTGGCGAAAAACATCAGGTATGGTACACACAAGACCAGTTCCTATGACTCCAACCAAGGCGAGATAGAAAGACGATATGACGTAGTGCACGGATTGTAGTTTCTTCAGGGTTATGATGCTGATCGAGGTAAGAACAGCTCCACTGAGAGCCACGATGCAGGAGATAAAATGTTGCTTTGACTCAAAATTTGAGGCAACGCTACTGCCCGGCTGTGCGATCATCACCACGCCAAGGAAACACAGCAGGCCCGAGATCGCATCGAGTTTGCTCCATCTTTCAGAGAGAAAGCAATACGCCAGAATTCCGGTAAAAATTGGCGAAGAAAAAATGATCACCGTTGCGTCGGAGAGCGGCATGGTCTGCAGCGCGTAGAATTGAAAACAGAGCGCCGATGATCCGGCGATTCCGCGCAGGACGAGCAAGAGAGTCGCGCGATAGTTCTCTCGGTTGGGTAACGGATTTGCGCTGTGGAATATCATCATCGGGACGGTGAAAAGGAGTTGAATTAAACTTCGGAAGAACACGGTTTGAACGGCGTGAATTTCGTTGACAATGTGGACGAGAACGGAAGACGAGGCGAAGAAAAGACACGAGAGGATGGCATAAAGTAGACCCGGGCGTGAAAATATCCCCTTCAGCTTTCCCAGAAGCCAAAAACTTGGGATATTTTTGCCCAGGTTATTGCAAACATTCGCGAGTTGTGTGCCCATGTTGATATTTATGATGAAATGAGCTGCCGCCCTACTGACCTAACTTATCATTTGCTTTTCAAAGTAGAATAAAGATGCAGGTGTTTGTAACGAATTCAATTTTCACTTTAAGATCTCCAACATTTAATCAACACCCAGATACAACACTTTGACAACTTTGCCTTTTGACAAGATTTGTTTGATTAAATATTCAACATACCTTTTTCACCTGGATGTCAACTTTACATTGTTCTTTATAAAATGATATGTAGGTCATATGTGAGCCACAGATGGTAATGCCACAAAATGAGTTCTTTCAAATTGCTGCAAAATATAAGGTGTTCATCAAAAGTGGACTCTAGAATTGTGTATCCTAATAAATTGTGTAGCCTGCATTAAAATAATTGCAGTTAATTTCATCAAATTAATACCAAAAGGTGTATCTTTTTAAATTCAATTTCTGCAGATCCAAGGATTATACTGATTGCATGATTTGCTTTCAAACGCAAACTATATAAGTTTTATTTCATGGGGAACTTTTTTCATATTATGAAAATTGGATCCAGCCAACATATTGCTTTAAGCGAAGCCATTCAAACAAGTTAGGTTTACACATTTTCAGACTATTTTTCAGAAAAACTATTTTTGGATGAAACTTCAATGTTTAAAAAAATTCAAAATGTTTAATATACCACAATCACTTTCAAGGCTTTAGCTGTCATATCAGATTTTAAAACCTTGTCAACATTATGAAAATTGACAGGAATTACAGTCTTACTGAGACAGGTGCTAATCAGTTATGTATTTAAAAGATAGTGTCAAAATGGACTGTGCTCTTGGGAAGAGAAAACAATTTTCGTTTAAATACGAAATATTTCTTACAGAACCTAAGATAAATAAATCAGTCGTGCACGAACCTGCCCGAGGCGTGTATACATACTAGAAAATGAGTAAAAATACATACCTCTCATAAATCTGTTAAAAACATCTTCAAATTTCATGTATTACTGTACAACTTGTCAGTCTTTAATCTTTGACGTTTTCTTCATCGAAGAATACAACAATTTTTCCAAATTTACTAAGATTGTATATTTTATAGACGTTTTAAAATCAATTTCTTGAATACTTTTTTCAAAAGACCGACATTTTGAAAAATATCCAGGTTCGCGCCATTGGCCCTGACCGTCCCTGTTGATCCCATAATATGATCCCATTCATCCCGATGATAAGGTGGTTATCCCAGTTTATCCATACCATGATTTGCGCGCTGCAGAAAAAACATCCAGTGGTCTAAAAGACTTTCTACAAAAGTTTATTTTTGCTTTTCGGCATCTCACTGTACAATTCATATTTGCGTAATACGTTTCTTCTATATATTACATAAAATATTCGATAAATATACTATACATTTAAAAAAATCTACACATTTGTATGAACAATAAAATAATATTTGAAAAAACTACGATGTTCATGTTTTTATAAAACGTCTTCTGTCTTTTTACGGGTGGCGTAGCGACTCTGCTTGGCAGCCTTTGCCACTTGAGTGTATCTGACGTGACTAAAAACACTAAATATCTTATACTGTTGTTCAGTGTGTGTTGTTCAAAGGCCTTGACACATCTTTACCGTTTCTAAACTTTCTCGACAAAATTTATCATTCACCAAAGTGGATTAAGTGTTTGCAGACAAGTGGTGCTAAATGAAAATGCTTTCACAGCACAGTTACCTGATCGTTTTGCTCTTCAAAGTTTTTCTGGACCGTTCACAGCGCAAGGCTGCTTCTTTCTTTCCGTAAATCTTGTCTGTTAAACTTACTTTCCAACTGAGCAAGGCGATAGCTTTTTGATACGAAAAACGCAGACATGACCGCCTTGTAGACCGACACAAACGGTTCCATCTGTTGCGCATGCGATGGCACGAACATACTGCTCGAAATGAAACTCCTCCAGAAATTCTCCATTTTTCAAATCCCACAATTTTAACGTCTTGTCGCGCGCTCCTGACAATAGAAATTCGTCTCCTGGCACAACCGCCATGGACCTGATGTCGTTGGTGTGACCACGAAGTTTATGGTACGTCGCTCCTGTCTTGAAGTCCCAGAGCAGCAAAGAATGATGAGGGCCTGAAATGATAATTTGGTATACTCGACCTCAGTAATGAAAAAAATAGTGAAGGTCGAATATATATATCGGTATATGGTATACTCGACCTTGGTGATAAAAAAATAGTATACTGGTAATAATGGTATACTGGTATTTATTGCTAACCTTTCGAAGCAACACGTTCAGATTCATGGTTAATACGCACGACCTGCTCTCTCCCAGCACCACCATGCTTTTGCAAAGTAACCTGACCGTCAGCCAAACGCCACTGCACGATGCTGAAGCTGTGAATACACACTGCAATGAGAGAGGCGCCTACGGCCCGCAGAGCTGCAATTCCATGACACTTAAATTTGTACGTTTGCACTATTCCTGCAGCATTGATTCGATGAACCTGCAACGAAAACAAAGATACCGTTTGTATCATTAGCTAGGACGCAGTAAGAGCATTTTCAGTAGGATTTTTTAACTAGCCAGGATCCTGGAAGTCTTCAAATTCACCTCTTGAAATCAACAAGTAATCGATGTGTTAATCAATCTGTGTTATTTATTAGTTCAATTTCGCAAGGGGCAATTTTGCATCGGCAAACTTGAAAAAAATAGACGGAGGATTTAAAGTTCTACCAGAGGGATTTCTGCCTAAACACCTCTTGAAAAGCGACGTCCCAAAGTGGTTGTTGTAGTTAAATTCAGGGATTTCAACGTACCTTGCTTCCATAGGAACCAATCACAATGTCTTCAGATTTGGGCACGAACGCCAGGGTGGTTATGGGATTCGCGTGGATCTTATCATGTGACCACAGTTGGCTCCAGAAAGGTGGAACTGTTTTTGTGACGTACCAAAATTTCACAGAACCACTGACGGATCCCGACACGAAGAAGGCAAATTCGTTACTTGGATGGCTTTTAACTTGGGTAATGGCTTCCGAATGAGCCTGATATTTATGCTCATCTTTAAGTCCTACGAAACAATCGTATAACAACACTTCTCCGTTTTCACAACCAAGCAATATACATTTTGAGCCAAGCGGAGTAGCACAGGCCACTTTAATTGTTGGTTGAACCACAGAAGGTTGAGGTAATTCCAATTCAGCCTCGTTGTTGTTATGAATAAGTCTTAACTCGACTCGATTTGCCTCGTCAACAAATACAAAACGTTCGTCGTCTTTCAAGATGCTAACCAAGCGTACGCTGGCTCCGGATTGGGTCTTCTGGAACGTTTGAACAATGTTGGAGCTCTCCAAGTCCATCAGAGACATCGTTCCCGAACTGCTCCCAGACAAAGCTAGTTTTCCATTTGATGTTATGTCAATGGCAGTAACTACCGAGTCACGAGGATGACCTGAAGTTAAAGAAATATCTGATGCTACATGACGTATGTATACCTGACGAGAAGTTAATTACAGTGAAATGAGATCTCAAGTAAACCTGGAATAAAAGGAAGCGAAAAGGAGTGGAATCTGAAATGAGTTGAATGAAGAAGCGGAATGAACTGAAAACTGGGGAGAATGCTTACCTGCATTGTATCTGATTTCACGTGATGTCGTTAGTTCCCAATAAATAAACGAACTATCAGTAGGAATTCCTGACAATATAGCCTGAGCGTCGGGCAATACAACCATAGACGTACACTTTGGACAAGGGCCTTGGCAAATATTCTGCACTACTTGTTGTGTTTTGAGATCGATCAAAAAAACTTCCATATTTCTGCTACACGTTTTGATCATGTTCTTATCACGAGCTTCGTCCATCGTCGCAAAGGCAGGTGCTATCTCCATGGTCGTAAACACGGGTAAGGTGATACACATTAATGGTACATCGTAGTTTCTCCAATCCCAGATAAAGACTTGGTCATCATTGCAACCAACCACGACCAGCTTGCCGTCTGGTGAGAAGCGAACTATTCGAGGTTGGTTATCCGGTCTCTCTATACCAGAAATATCGCTTCCAAGAATCAGGTCCCAGACCTATCGGAATTGCACAAAAATATATACATGTGTTTCTACATTTTAGCCTTGTATATTCTCTGGCAGAAGTGCTGAGCTGCTGATTTTTGAGTTCGAGAAAAATCCCGGTACACAATCATGTCTCCTGGGGAAGGTAGTATAAAAAGTTGTAGTCAACTTTTAACTATAGTTAGCGACAGAATTGGCAAATCGCAATCATGTATCTGTGAGTAAAGTTCGGAGTCAAGCAGCCTAAAATGTAGTCAAGCATTTTACACAACCGGCTCTTGTTTTACTTTACCTTAATCGAGGATGTTGCATCTTTCCCCAGTGTTACGACATGGCGACAATCGTCAGATACAGAGACATTTACAGCTCTTCTCTTTACACCTAGAATAAAGGACATACAATTACGTCCCCCTCAATACTTGGATAATATAAGGCGAAACGCTAAATAGCTACCAAAGGGTGCCAACAAACAATTTTATTGATGCAGTACCTCTAAAAGTGAAACATTCCTCGGCGGTCTCACAGTTCCAGACCTTGAAAGTCCCATCCATGGACGAGGAGACAAATCTCGAACCATCACGTGCCACTGCAATGTCGATGACGTCTCCCGCATGACCACGTGATCTGTCTTGCTTCGTGTACAAATCAGTGTCCAGATCCCACACTCTAAAACTCTTATCTTGCGAGCCGGACAGCGCCATTGTTCCATCAGAAACAACTGTGACAGACCTACGATGCATAATGATGATTGTGGTAAAATACCTGTGGTAAAATACCTTTCTTTACTTACCGCTTACGTTGTTAAACAATGCACTTCTACAGTGAAAGAGTTATCAAAACAAATTTGTTTGCAGAAGATGCATTCTGTTATAGAAAATGATTCATTTGTCATAACCCGGGTGGCGAAATATTGACATGCAGTCGCAGATACACAGCCTCTCGTAAAGTTACCAGATCAACCAACCTGATAGCTTGACTGTGGCCTTTCAAACTGAAAAGCAACTTTCCGGTGTTGAAGCACCACAATCTGACAATCATTTCTTGACCTCCAGAGATGATATATTTCGAATCTGGTGTGACAGCAACACAGTAGACGTCGCCTTGATGACCACGAAGACAACGTATTTCTTGATATGTTGTCAACTCCCAAATTTTCAACGTTTTATCCCCAGAGGCTGATACAAGCATCGAAGGATGATCTTCGGAACCTGGAAAACAACGAGAGCGAATGTTGCGTGCGTTAAAGCACAGTTAAATATCGAGAAAAATAAAGTTGAACTTGAAAACAACTAAACAAGTTCTACCAACGCTTTCAATGATGTTGTTACTCATAACTGGAAAAAACGCAGAGGAACACGTTTTTCAACTTCTAGGACCCAAGAGGGTGATTTTCTGGTCACACATGTGACATTGCTGTTTCTTCAGGCTTCATATTTTGCATATGTAACAAAATAGAATAGCATTGTCACGCGTGTGACCAGAAAATCACCCAAGAGCTTTAAAACAGTCTTATTACCAACGCAGTCTAAACCTAAGATTATCTATTCACCTACTTGTCGCCACAACACAGTAGACAGTGGCAGTATGACCGTTCAATGTAGCTTCTAAAGCTAACGTATCCGCCCGCCATAACTTGATGGTGCTATCGTGCGACGCAGTAACGATGTATGAACCATCTTTGGTGGTACACATGCCACGAATGTGCTGTCCATCGTGGGCACCAACCACACTTATCAGTCCACCAGTGTTCACGTCCCATTCTCGAAGGTTCCCTATACGTTATTAGAAATTAGTTAAATTGTTGACTTGTTCTCAAAGACCATCTAGAAATTGTCACTTTAGCAGTCACGACAAGCTATAGAAATATACTTTTAGTTTAGGATTGATACTATTGGAATCTGAAATACCAACAGTCACATTGAATAACTATTGTTCATATGCATAACTCAGCCATTTAAAGAATCCTGACAAGCAAATACTTTACTTATAGGACATTTTCTTTGAAAAGACTCTATGTCTTCGTTGATATAATACACCGTTTTCTCGTAGCAAAGAAAATTCAAGTTAAACGATCAAAATCTAAGAGCGTTGTTCTGTTTATATAAACACAAACAAATAATGAATAGTACCGAAACACAGGAAGACTAACTTGTGAAAAAATTTGAGATACTTGCCATCATTTGATCCAGTAAACAGTCGTTTATCATCTTCACTAAAATCCAGTGCATTTACATAACCACCTTCTCCAGCTTGTAACTCAAAGAGCAGATCATAGCTGTCCAAATTCCAAAGCCTTGCGGTAGAATCATAAGATCCGGATGCGAGAATTGTCCCACTGTGAGAAAGGGCCAAGCAATAGACGGCCATCGTATGTCCTTCAAGCAATTGTAGCTGTCTGCCTGCTCGAACAAACGCATAGATATAAAACAAATTTGTTCAAAAAGAAAGAGTTGTTTAAAACTGTTAACCACTAGGCCTGAGTTCAATTTTCATTTTTCAATGAATGCATATAAAACCCTTTGCTTCGCCGGAAATTCAAAAAAAAAAATATCGAATCTAACAAGAATCAGTCGAGATATCACTTTACCATCGTAAAATAAACCTCCTATAATTTTACCTACTAATTTGAACCACCATTAACAACTATCTTATAAAGAATGAGATGGTTACCTGTTTCTAATTCGTGAACCTTAATTGAGCCGTCCGCCAAGGCAGAAATGACAATTGTACCGTTCGCACTGATGGTTGTAACTAATGAAAATATAGTATCGCTGTGGTTTCGAAATATCCTGATTAGTGCTCCTTCCGGCTCAGACAGGCAGGGAAATAACGGGATAAGACGACGAGTCTCTTCGCTCGTTTTACGGGCAAGTTCCAATAGCTTATTCACGCTTGGATGTTCGTCTGCATACGATAGCAATCGACCTAAAACACAAAATTATTGCACACAAGAAAAGGTTAAAGATAATTTCAGGTATGAAGTTCCTTTGGTAAAGTTATCTTCGTTTACCCAGAAGTTGTAGACCGATGGAGTCCGGGTGCTTTTCGATAACATCGGCAGATAGCATCAACGAGGATTTGAGAAGTTTAATTTCGTGCGAGGCGGTGCCCAGAAAACGAAAATCCGAGATCAGGGAAGGTAAGTTGGTCTGCTTTACTTTTTGGTCGAGCCAATGATAGTTGAAAAACAAAGCGAGTAGTTCTCCGTATTCTTCCGAAGAATGAATATGATATGGAAGGTATTTGAAGTAGTAGTCTTTATTGCCCTGAAATCCTGGCCATTCACCGTCCTTGCAATGACTACGAAGTGCGTCTAGGAACATACGCCTGGCGTCGGTAATCGTCTCTCGACATTTTCCACGCGCAAAGTCCAAGATGAGATCGTGGACCCGGTAGCTGTTTTTCCCATGGATTTCCGGTCCTAGAAAGAGTTAAGAAAAATGTGGGAAAAATTTACACCAAAACTTAATTTCAGTGTTTCTGAAAATGCAGTTATATTCTCCTTTCTCTCATTTCTTTCTCTACTCATCTCCCCTTCTTTTTTCCCCCCTCCTTTTTTCTCCATTTTCCTTCCTCTCTTCCTTCCCCTTCCTTGCATTCTCTTTCCCTTTCGTCTCTCTTTCATTCTCTCCCCTATTTCTCTTCCCCACTTTTCTCTATTTCTCTTCCTTCCCTCGCCCATTCTGTCCACCCTCCCTCCCCTCCCCTCCCTCTCCTCTTCTGACCTTCTTTTGCTGTCCCTCGTCTTCTCCGCCAAGGACCTCTCAAAAAATACCTTTTTGAATCAGGGACTTCCTCTCAAGAACACTAAGTGAGCGTCTTCCCGCTCTGGGATTGAATATTTCTCTTCCGTCTCGTGGTAAAGACCAAAACAATTCAAGCATATCTGAAGGGATGTCTGTGTCTTCAGGAAATATGGCGAAATCTAGGAACCTCTGTTGCTCGCTTCGTTCCAAGCGCTGGTAGCTGACATTGATGGCGGCCAGTAGGTTATCATGTGGATAAGCATCTGTTGGAAACAGCGAACGTAATTCAGCCAGGTCAGCGTTCTTAAGATCATCCAGTATGTCCTGCCAATCCTGTTCCACACGAGTGTCGGTTAAATTTGAACCAACTAAGGAAAGAGCGAGGGGCAGACCTCGACACTGCTCTAAAAGTTCAACAACAATTCGTTTCATATTTGGACTAAACTTCGACTGTTCGGCTTTTACGTTTGCGCTTTGATACAGCAGTTTGCGGGATTTATCCTGTGCCATCGTCTGAAGTTCGTACAAGGCAGCACTTTTTAAGCCGCGAACAACATCAGCATCTCTCGTAGTGATCAATAATTGACATTTTCCAGAAAGGAAATCGAAGACACTTGCGTGTTCAACGTTCCAAACATCGTCAAGCACTACCAGACAATCTTTGCTAACCTAAAATTACACAAAATATTCATTCGACGCGTTAATATGCGGTCTAATCTACGCACAAATATAGATTCCTCGAACTTATTTAGAAATAAAAATATGGTTAACTTGGCCATAAATAACCGAAAATTTTTAAAAGTAAGTAAAAAAATTCCCGGCGATGACACAAGACATCTTGAGAGTCAATATAAAGTGATTCTGTTTGAAGACTTTGGAAGTCGAAAGTTTACAGTCTCAACCTGTGTCTTGTTTGAAACATATATTGCCCCTCAAGATATCTTGTCTTTTCAGAATTCGTTTTTTGAAACTGCGTTTTTTGCAAGGAGGCCAGCAGATATGGCCAGCTCTTCTGTTGTGATTTCTCTCATCGAGACGATTTTTGCTCCCAATTTTACTTCAGTAAGAATTCTTCATGATCGAAAATGACATAAGTAAACACGAGGCAGACAATTCCAAATGCTGTAATACATACGGTATTCGCTCGTAGCCACATCTGCGCGTCTTCAATGTTGCTAAACGATGCAGTCCCCCCAAGAGCTTTAACCAGGACATTGATCAGGGCTAAACAGTCCGGGGTTTGACCAATATCAAGCCAGACAACCTGACGTGTGATTGCGGCAGACCAGGCGATGGCTTGGGCTAGGACTGTCTTACCCAGGCCACCCATACCACGAATACCAATGACGTCACCGCTACGAACTCCGACCACGCCCACACTGTTATTTCCCGCGTCAAGTAACTTCAACAGCTCGTTCACTTCTGAGGGTCGCTCGACCATGTCACGGGGTAGATTGCGTAGCCCGAACGGAACTGTGAAAAAGAGTTTTTACGTGATTCTAATCTATCTATTTTACCTAATCATTTCCTCAAGGTCATAGTGAAAAAACAATTTTTACAGGATTCAAACCATTAAGACACCATTTCCTGCACTTCACAAATCGTTTGCTGTGCAAAGGCATTATTTATTTTACCTAATCCTTTTTTTTTAAATGTCACATAATATGTGCTCAAAATCTTGCTTGAAATATGTACTCAAATCATTTTGCAACAGTACTAAAATTTTAAACATTTAAAACATTTCGCAAACCTGGATAAAAAAAGTATGTTAACTACATAATCTAAAAACATTGTGAGAATAAAAATATTTGATATTTTAAATGTTTTTCCATGCACCAAAATATGCATCAAAATTTTAAAAATTCTCTCCTTAACTTAGCTAGTCAACAAAGCATTAATCTCTACAAATTTACCTTTTTTGAATATGCGGTTGTTCTTGTTAAACTCGTCAATTTGTTGAGCAAGATCACTTCTTGGGATAAATTCAACCATTCCTCTCAACTGAGATAAGTCACTTGGGGAGATCAAGCAAGCTCTTATCATTGCTGCCAAGATATCCAGCGAGGAAAGACCTTGATCATCAAGGTTTTGTAGAATATCATGACCTTCAGTTTGCAAGTACTCTCTCATCTTTTCAACAAATCGAGCTTGATTTAATTCATCCGACACTTGCACAAGGAATTTCCTAAATGGAGAGATCTTCTGATGTAAAGGATCTAAAAAGAATAAAATTCTATTTGTTGATTAAAACTTCACACAGGGCAAACTAAAAAATTCCTCAAGCAGGGTGGAATTAAGTACAGTCTAATAAAGCAACAAAACAGACAACAGATGCATAATTACCTCTATCAACTTTGAACTCTGAACAAATGTCATTTGCAATGTTATGCATTGAGATAGCATCAAACATCTCACAAAGCATCAGGCCTTCATTGCGCCCTGGTTTATTACGGGTCAACAACCCTTTCGACTCCAACTTTGCTATCAATTCCACAAATAATCTGTTGTCATTGATGTCAATATCCAAGATGACATCTTGAAGCAAGAATTTGAGCTGTTTCAGTTTAACATCTGGTGTTGCACGTGATAATTTTAGGCACAACTTGTTATATTTTTGGGAATCTAGTATGCAATTTGAAGTCATCTTGCTTCATTTGAAATCACCAAACTGCAATTTATAATTATAAATAAATATTTCATTCCATAATTATCATTCAAGAGCTAATTAATTGATTGGTTAATTAAAAGATGTTCCAGAGATGTTTAAACTGGTCTAATTTATTGGTCTAATATATATGAATAAACACACAGTAAAAATATATGAATTACTAGTGAAAGCAAAGAACAGATATTAAAATTATTAAAATATACTTGCCGCTTGAATTCCTTCGAAACTGATCCGAGACCGTTTGTTTCTACATTGAACCAGTCAAGCCACAAGGCTAAATGATTAAAGTACCAGGAAAATTTTTTTGAAAAATGGCAATGTTATCATTGAGAATAAGGCTGGTAATTCCTAGAAAAATACAATATTGAATCTCGTGATTTTGTACGCAACAGTACGCATAAATTAATTATTAACGAAGTAACGAGTAATTGATCATTGTAAACCCGCAAAGTATTTATATAAACAAAGGCATTGAAATTTATTATATCTATAATTAAGTTATAAAAAAGATTTAACGATACGAATCTTGCGACTTTCTAGGTAATAATTTACTCATAAGAATCAATATTGAAGTATTAAAATAAACGGATGTTGCACACAAAGTATTCATGAATGACGAATAAACGGTATTTTAAATTGATTTATCAATAATGTAATATATCGCGGTTACCTTCAGCTCCAGGGGTCATGGCAGAGGACACGACACGTCGACACTCGAGTATTTCGAGCCACGATTGATCATTGTTTTGCACAATTTATGGTAATTTGGTCTGATATGATTTGATTGCGGGACAATCGTAATCTACCCGACTGCGCATATACGTCAATAATTTGCGATTTATACATTATTTTTTTCAATTTTCAGTCATATCATCAACCTCGCCGTAAAACATTAATTGGAAATGTACCATTTAACTAAAACATTTATTCCAACTTTTTTTTACACAAAGACAACTAGAATCTTTCTAGAAAGAATTATAAAAATACATCTACGAATTAATAGCACCGTAAATTTGCAACATCTATAATTTCTACGAAATTGCAATTTCAATTTACTCCTAATTCCATTGTGTTCTCTTCACAAGATTCGCAATACCCCTACGTCAAGAATATCAACAGAACTCTCTATGCTAGAACGCCTCATTTTCGTATTTATTACAATAGAACATTAGAAAACATTTTCGGTAAAAATTGTTCGAAATTCTGGCTTATTTTTGAGATGAGGCAAAGGTGGGGTGTTTCTTCGTGGGGTGCTTTTTTCCGGGTTTCTTAACCAAGAGTTTCCTCCGCTGATCAGGTTGCAATTTTCATCCGTAGTTGACCCGTTTGATCCATGTCTATCCTCCCTTGCCAAGGGCGTTTCCTTGGGCGTGTTCTTCTTCGATGGCTAACAAAGAAATATAAAAGCGTTCTCTCTCAGCGAACATCGAGTTTTTAGAGGTTTTCCTGCATTAAAGGCTGTGGTCTGTGCACAAAGCCTTACGCACCTTGTTTCTGGATCTTGGTGATGAGGAAAAACATCGCGTGGCACCAGAAGAATTCCTGAACGAAAAACCATCCACAATCATCAAAATTGTCGCAGCGAAGAAAAATGAAATTGGATTGAAAAATGAAAGACCTCAACACAAAAAAGTTGCAATATCTCTCTTTGACTTTCTGCAAGATTTTTCGCATTTTTTATACAGGCCTCGAGTGAAATTTGCTTAAAAGGTATCTGGTATCCTTAACCTGAAGTTTAGGACGCTTTCAGACCCGTTGGTTGTGAAGGGAACACACATTTTTTGGTTGAAAAACAAACAAACACACAACAACCTTCTGTTAGCTCTACTCCGTCCTTGTCTCTTAGCTCTCTTGGCTTTCATATCACATGATAAAGTCGCGCTGTGTGGAGAATCAAACACGTACTTATCTCCGACCGGGGTCTGACCCATCAGCTTTGTGAATTCCAGGGTTATTTCGCCCGGACGTAAAGCTTCCGGGGATTCGTAGTTCCGGGCATCGACCACCTTGACATGTTGCGTTTCGTGAGAAGCATCTTTCTTTGCGCTTGACGCTGCAATGAAAAGTTGATTCTTTTGACTGTTGATATAGTTTCTATAGGACTATCAAAGGTGAAACATCATGCTCTCTTATGAAACTTATTTACTTCCCAAATATAATTTCTATATGTCCATACCAATTAGAGAAATATCATTCTCCCTGAAGAACCTTATCTACTCCAAGTTTCTAAATCAGTGCATGAAACTTACCTTGCGCAGACAGAGGCATGGTCCGGGGTATTGGTCGTTTCGGCGTCATGAACATCTGTGTTGAACCAGTCACGCTGAATGGTGAGCTGATCACGTGACATTGAGCTTGGCTTTGTAAATCTTTGCTGGTGATTTTCCTGGAGGGAGGAAATAGCATTATATAAGATTTAAAATGTTGCCAGGGATCGATATTAATTCTTTTTGGTATATAACACAGCCTTGTCCCCAGCCATCTACTTTCTTGCACTCCTTTTAAGTCAATCGTGTTAACCTTAGGCTTTATATATGTGCGACAGTAAGGTCATATATCTTACACATCATGCACAGGAAACCAAGCTTACCTTTTGCTAAGGGGAGCAAGGTCTTTGTCAACTTCTCTTTCTAATGGCTTCCTCTTCTGATCTTTCATAACTCCACGCAGGTCTGCTGTGCTGACCAAATGTTTGGTAAACATTGCACAATCATCTGAAATATTTGTTGCCCATGCGTTTAGCCATAACACTACGTAATACTGTATTCCATTGGTTGGAAATTTGATTTTGACATGCACACCTTAGTTACAGGCTGGTCAAGTCTCAAACCATTTAAACGACCATACCTTTTGCCTTGATGTTAACTTCTACATTCCTTTTTTGACGGGAAAACTCTGCCTTCACACTTTTTGATCTTCTGTGATTTGATTGACGAAACTTGTTCACCTTGCCAGTGACAAAAGCTGAAAAAAGATGTTTTTATTTTTTATATTAAAACCTACAAATTGAAATTCTGAAAATGAAATAAATAGAAACAGCCCTAGTGTCCAAATAAAAAATCCAAACCTGAAATTGATGTGGGTCGGCTCCTTCCTCTTAAACCAAGTCGTTCGCCATCAAGTTCGTCGCTGGAAGATAGCCCTGCATCATTGATATTGCTGTCCTTTGCTTCACAGAGAATATCCTCGGAGACAACACCAATCCCTGATGCATTTTCCAACAAAATTTGTACAACTAATGTTTGTTCTTTCAACAGTTTCTCAGAGCTATTAACATTATCCTTTTTCCCAGCAGAGTGCATGAAATTTGGTGTGAGAACAATGGCCAAGTTTGCTGTTCCCATTTTACTCTCTTCGGATTTCTCTGCAACTTTCGACATAAATTTTACAAAATACTGCAGAGTGTATAGATGTTCGATGGGTAGTAAGATACAGAGAAGTAATATTGCCATTGTTTGTTCATTTTTGCTACCAAGCTGCAGGCTTTTCAAAAAGTGGTCATGGAGTTGGTTTGTGAGAAGTGGCTCTGGTAATTCACGAAAGAATTGCTTTAAAAGACTTGCAACATCATGAGGCTGTGCTTCAGCAAACGTGCCACCTTCTTCGATAGTTTTCTGTAGTGAAAGATAAAGAATGTGAGATTATATAAGAAATTCAATTTAGAAGGGAAACAATATTTGAAACAATATTTTATTTTCAAAGCTTAAACTAACCCTGAGTTGCCTCTGTCGGACAGAAGAACCAGATTTTCGGAAAAGGCCTTCACTGCTAAGATGATTTTCCAAACATGTTGTGGCCTCAACCAGAAATCTAGGTGAAAAATTGTTACAATTCATAATGATACCAGTTAAATGTCAGTTTAATTATAGTTAATTCACATTTATGTATGAAACTGTGGGTGATTCATAATGAAATTCAATCACGAAAACATCAAAACACATACCTGGGAACAGGACAATAATCGTTACAGCCAATATTCTTTGTTGTTAGTCGGTCCAGGGGAATCCCAAAAACAGCATTTGGGTTGTCATATGAACCCTGATACAAAGCAGTGATCGGGAATATCAAGAGAAAAATTCATTAGGGAATTTTGAGATGATTTTAGGTTCAAAAAACAAAATGAGGATCATATTACCATAACCATGTAAGGTTATAAATCTTTGGAAAAATGATTGTAAATTTCACAGGGTTTTTCACAAGAAATTTTATAACAATGAAAATACTATAAAAAATTGGGTTCAAAACTTGTGAATTAATATTTAAATTTCCGCCAGAGTAACAGGCTTAATTGCTACAATTTGATACCATACAACCCTCAGTCCTTTTGCAAGCCTCTAGTCTGAAAAATAGCACACATATTTTTAAAAAATATGTCCACTTGCATATTGAGAAACTTTGAGAGCTTTAGCACAAGATAACGCAGCAAAGGCTGCCTTATTTATAGAAATCAGGCCTGGCTTGGATGTCGCAGAAACTAATCAGATTAACACGTTACTATAAAGGTGGGATTTACAAATTGTGACAGTAAACATAGGAAATTTGTGTGAAATATGACGCCTGTTTATAGAAGACCCACTTACAACGTAGCCACAGATACAGTGTATATTTTAAGACATGTATGCCGGTTACTATATCGTTGAATGAAAACAAAGTCAATATCAAAGCCAAGAATAAAAAACAAACAACTCACATGGTCAATTTTATAGTCACTTCGTAGCTTTAATTTCGGAGCTTTAATGCCTATTTCTTTCAATCTTCGCCTAACAACAGCTCGCACAGCATCTTTGTAGTCTACTGAAGAAAATTCCGTCATTTCTTCTGCAGGTTTTTCAAGTTAAATCTTTCAAATCATTCCCAATATCCAAACACAAACTGTTTTTACACAACATTCATTCGAACCAAGGCGCTCTCGACATTGAACCTCGCTGATTGGTCAGTCGCGTTGCACGTGATATGATAATTGTCATTCCTAAACAGGGGGGGAACAGGAGGGAGCAATTGGAATTAACACCGGAAAACGAACTGGGGAAATCCCGGAAATCACGGCCGTTAATTCAAAAATTAGAAAGTCTTTAGAATTTTCTATACTGTTGGAGGTTCAACAGCCTTGGCTTATAGTATACTTTTAAACAGGGATATGGACGCGGAAAGGGCTTTATGGCTAAACCAGGCGAGTCAAAAAGATAGTCAAAGTTCCGGAAAACTGAAGAGAGGCAGGGGAGTTAGAAGATTGATTTTTGTTGTATACGTGTTCATTGCAATATGGATGGTTACTTATGCCTTTATTGAGAAGAAAGAAGTAAAATTTCTTGCTGACAACGATCTTTGCAATAGAATAGCAAAAAACGAAACACCGACAAAAACCTGCTACAGAAGAGAGGAAAAAGAAACGTATCCAGTTTTTATAAGCCTTGGATTAGGATTGTTGGGGATCCTGCTTGCGCCTTTAGTCCGATGTTTGTGCGAGTTTATTGAACAACTGCTTCACCTGCAGATGCGAAACAGAAAAAGTGTATTTGGGTTGTTTAAATCATGCTTCAGTGTAGTGCCGTGGAGGGCCGTCGGTGTTGTTTTTGTAATCGATTTTATATTCTGCATGATTGGGAGGAAGAGCTTTCAAACTGGAGACTTCATGTTTATCTTCGGAGGCATCGGTGTTTATCCATTGGTAGCATATTTACTTAAATTGGACGGACAGTCGAAGGTTGATCTTGCGAGAAGTCTAGAGGAAAAAGGGCTGTATCCAGCATACACTATTGCCTGGTATTACTATTTAAATTATCTCAGAAATGCTGTACCGATATTCCGCAGATATTTTTGCAGTAAGGAAACTCCAAATGGTATTTCTCATTTAGACTTTAAAAAACTGATCGTGCTTTTTCCCCACAACGCCACTAAAAAACCACTGTTTGAAATAGACAATAGCTTGAAAAAAATTGGTGGTTTTTCCCAAGGTGGATACAACTTCCCTGTTTATGAATTTACATCCCATGGAAAGCAGTATAAGTGTGTTATAGTGTGTGCTGATGAACCAATACAATCTTTGCAACAGATGTGTTCTCATGAAGGGGTTAAATGTATACATGAAGATGATCTAAGAGAGCAAGTTGACTTGCTGTACCAAACATTGGAAAATGAAGTTCTCCATAGAGATGAAGAGTGCAGAAATAATTGTATTTTCATAAGTATAGAAACAGAAAATATGGTGAATGGATGGCTTACTGAACAAATCATGCAAAATATCAGAAAAATTGAATCTGAAACTGAGCACACAGCACTGCTGCATGAGGAGACCAACAAGAACTACTTACTATCAGATAAAGAATCAGGTCAAGACTTTTCAAGAATCAATACCCCTCATATCTTTGTGACACCTCACACACACATGACCACTTCAGAGGCTACACGAACTAAAGTTGTCAAGCGTCATCACCGTCACTTGCCAGAAAGAGTAGTACAAAACAGAGATATATCTCTTTTGCTTGCCAGTCAAAACGTCCTCAGGTCAAAACGTCCCCGGGTCAAAACGTCCCCAGGGCAAAACATCCCCACGCCAAAACGTCCCCGGGTCAAAATGTCCCCAAGTCAAAATGTTCCCAGGATAAAAAATGGATTGATCACAAACTTGAGGAAACCAGTTTATAATGAATAACTCTTATAACTCTTAAGGTATAAAGGGTCGTGAAGGGTATAAAACTAGTCTAAATTTATATCAAATCCCAGTTCCCAGTCTAGTTTGGCCGAAATCCCAGTTACAAGTAAGCCCATTCCCATTTCAAGAAATAAACGCTATCCCTGTGCCCAATTCTTACAGATATGTAAGAGGAAGATTCCATCCCTACTACTTTTGGGATGAAAGTGAAGAAAGTCAAGGTGAAAGGCACTATGAAGGTGATTATTAGTGGCTCAATAGTTTTGTGGAGCAAATCAAATTTCTGGGAACATCAGACTTTCCGCGTTTGACATAATTATAAGAAAGGTCTATTGCCAAGTTTGGCTGCAAAATGTCACATAGTATGAAAAATATAGCCATGCAAAGTAGGCAATTTTTGTATACTTTTTTACTTTGGCTCAGAAGTGTGTAACTTATTTAGTTACAAGCTTCTAGCTGAAGTTAAAAAGTATAGAAAATTACCAAATTTGCATGGCTATATTTTCCATACTTTACAATATTTTGCAGCCAAACTTTGCAATTTTATTAAGTTTAGAGTAGGGTATGCACTTTTCTGAAATTCCCTTTTTCTTGCCTAAATCAAAAGTTGGTCTATTATACAAGCAGTCAATTGATGACAAGGATTTAGAATTTTATAAACGGTTGGCTTATTGCACTAATCTACTAAAAACAACTACTCAAAACTACACCACAACCTCCTGTGGAGTCTGTGAAATCCATGGTTGAACGAATAAACTTGTGGAACCATTGGGACTGATAGGTATACCTCCATCGCAATTATTGCTACTCTGGTTTTAAATAATGAAAGTAATGAAAGATTACATCACAACCCAACAACTAAAAGACACACTAGTCGCTGTAAAAAAAGTTTAAAAAACCCTGGTCAGAGTAGACTTACTATATATACCACTCTTAAAAAATGTTGCAAGAGTATATATATATATGATAAGTATAAATATATTACACTGTATTACAAGCAGAAATTTAGTGAGTACATAACATTTTTAGAGCTAAAATTCATTGACCAGCAATCATTGTCAAATGTTTATAAAACATATCAAAAATACACCAAGCATTTTAATTAGACTAATTAGTAAATTGTGACTAACCGTTACATAGTTGGCCAATTGTGAAATTTAAATACAATCAATTTCTTTTACATGTAACACTTTCGAAAGTGCGTCTGTATAATCTTCAAGCATTCTGTAGGATATGTCGAGCTCTCTGGTTAGCAGTTCCGATACGAACATCGTTTGATTCAGCCTAGTAAAATGAAACTAATGAATAAATGCTATTAGCTTTTGATCAAATGGGAGTTAACAAGCAACAGTGGTCCAAGCAAGGCAACCGTCTCTTTGATCATTTTGGCAAAACAGTTTTCAGAGTATACACATTTTAATGAAATCAAACAAATGACAGACTGGAAACACTCAGTAAGTCACCATCAACTTTCATTCGAATCTTCGTTATTTTCCGGACTTTCAACAACCACTTTCGCACCGTAAATTCTCGTATTAGATAACAACAAACAAATCTTTTAAAATAAACCTTTTACAAAATAAGTCGTAAACTTCCCTTGATAACTCATAAACTCGAACCGGCTCCAAAAGTTTATATACAGGGTGTCCCAAAAAAAACGCAACCACTTAAATATGCAAGAATATTAATATATTGTTCGGGTTTGCACCATAGTTCAGCTAAAATGACTTTTAGCATTGTAAATGAAAGATTAAGAGCCATTTTCAATTCCCAGTGGTGCTTATCTATTGTGCTTTAGAGCTGTATTAATGTTCTGCATATTTAAGTGGTTGCTCTTTTTTTGGGACGCCCTGTATGGTGCAAACCCGAACAATATTAATATTCTTGCATATTTAAGTGGTTGCGTTTTTTTGGGACACCCTGTATATCTTGCAGTAAAAGTACAATTCTTGTATGTAAAAAACCCACAAACCGGAAGGATCAAGACTTCCACGAATTGTTCACGTGTCATTAACAAAACATAATCTTTAGCACATTTTATTAGTGTTTATAATATAAGTATGATATAACGAGCAATTTGATTGGCTACCGTGCGTGCATTGTGGGCATAATGCACGTTTAATGCACGCTTCTGGTTTCGAAGTTTTTGTTGCTAAGCAACATCTTAAATAAGATGTAAGGAGAATTTTATTATTGATCATATGAATAAATTTTGTTGTTGCCCTATAATTTCTTCTTATATTATAAAAGAATTAAAAAAGCTCGTCGCGTGCCTTTATGGTGTAATAATGCACGATGGGGGAATGTTGGAAGAATACTCGAGAAGCTTGTAAAACACTCGGGTACGCCTCGTGTTTTACAAGCTTCTCTCGTATTCTCCCAACATTCCCCCATCGTGCATTATTACACCATAAAGGCACGCGACTCGTTTTTTAATTCTTAAGTAAAAGTACAATTCTTGTATGTAAACCCACAAACCGGAAGTATCAAGACTTCCAATACACCTTTTACGCAATGAAAAGCACGTGTAGTATCACGTGACATTTATATGTAAACAAAGCGTGATGTTCGGACAATGATAGCGCGCGCAATATTTAAATATCGAACTATGGTTGCCACAAAAAGATGTGCTTGGGGTACGTGCAAAAACGACTCTCGTTACCCTGAACGTATGCAAAAAAATGTAGAAGGTGATCCTGTGACATTTTTCCACTTTCCTGGAGCGAAGAGATGTCCAGAAAGGAGAAAACGGTGGATTGAAGCATGTAAACGTGGCGACTCATTCAATTGTAACAAGGATAGTTACGTTTGCAGTGTTCACTTTGTGGGTGAAAATGGGCCCACAAAAGAAAACCCTGATCCTATATCTGCAACAACAAGTAAAGAAAAGGTTAGTAACAACAATATTATCTTAAGTATGATGAGATTTTAGCCCACATTTCGTGTTTATTATCGACTGTTTGTTTACATACGCAGCAGCGCATGATGAACCGTAAACGAAAAATCCCTGTTGCCAGACAGAAGCCCGTGAAGAAACCTCGTCGAAGTGATGTAAAATCTGCTGCAAATTCGCTGCTAATGCTAGCCCAAGCACCGACGAATTGTTGCAAGACCGACACCGAACTTAATGTCGCTGAGATATTGTTGTCGTTTAGTGCAAATAGTGCTGCGACTGTTGGCCCTTGCAGCAATCTGTGCAGCGACAAATCCAACAACGAAGATCATCCTAGCATCGACGAAACTTCTAACGTAGAAACGTTTGTAGACGACAAGATTGAACAATCAGTTGTTTGTAGTACGCAGGTGAGCTGATAAAAGCAGTACTGAATGTTTTGCGCGTGAATTTCGGTGATAGTGTTCACATTTATGTTTAGACCAACGTTGAGCTTTGTCATTTGAACCCATATCAAGACAAAATGTTGGTAGACAGTGCTGAGATGCATAAGCATCTTTTCCTAGCTAAAGTGGACGATCCAAAGAAAACGATGCACTATACAGGTGAGTAGTTAGTTTTGTTTTAAAACAAGCTGTGTGACGTGATTTATTACAACTATTTATTGTCTTTGCAGGCATGAGCAAGGAATGCCTTGATACGATTTTTAATGAAATCTTAAAACAAAAAGCAAAACGAATTCACTATTGGAGGGGTAAAAAGAGAACGAAGTTGACGACCAGCCATAGTATGTATATCAAGAAGAAGTATGATATGTGCAAACTCACAACCAGGGAACAGTTTCTGTTCACATTAATAAGGTTGAGAAGGAATGTCAGTATTGAAATGTTAAGTGGTATATTTGGCATTTCTAATGGGACTGGTAGCCGGATTTTTGTAACCTGGATTCTCTTCATGAGTAAGGAACTAAAATGTTTTGTGCCCTTCTCAACGTTAAATGATTTGCAAGGGATTGAATTTCCAACGGCACTTCGTGGTATAAAGAACCTCAGAGCTATCATTGATTGCACTGAATTCTATGTAGAGAAACCTTCGAGACCACACTGCCAAAGAACCACCTACAGCCAGTACAAGTCCACCAATACCTTCAAGTTGTTGATCTCAATGTCTCCTTTACCTCATCTTAATTTTGTTTCAAGACTCTTCACTGGCAGTATTAGTGATAAAGAAATCGTAAAAGAAAGTGGTTTTTTGGATCATCTTGAAGCAGGTGATGTGGTGATGGCCGACAAAGGTTTTAATATTCAAGACCTGCTAGCACTCAAAGAAGCAAAGCTTTTGGCCCCACCTCTTTTAAGGAAAGGAAATGTGTCTGCTGTAACATCAACTCAAACTCGACGTGTGGCCACAATAAGAGTACATATTGAAAGAATGATCAGAAAACTAAAATGTTTTACTATTCTGAAAGGTGCTTTCCCTTTAACAATGAAGCCTCATGTAAACTCAATAATTGCTGTTTGTGCTGCATTAGTAAATTTGCAGCCCAGTTGTATAAACAAGGAGGAAGAATACTGTAGACTTGAGCTGTAAATTATTTTCTATGTTTTGCCAATAAACTCAGTCCTGTAAGTTGGTTTCTAATCCTGGTTCTATTTTCTTCAGCTTCATCTTCTGTGAACCAACAATGAGTCAATTTGACATACTCATCAGGATTTTCCTCATATTTTTCAATGTCCTGTAATTAGAGAAAGCACTTTTTGTAGAGTAATAGAAAACTATTCAATTGACATATTGAATACCATTTACCTTTTCAAAGCTACTGAGAAACATTGCTATGTAAATCCCACAGTTGTTAGTATGAGGATCCTGCCTTGGAACCTATATATAATAGACAAAAAATGGTTGCATCTAAAAGAACACTGAACAGAGGTTAAACCTAATACACTTTGGAAATACAAGATATATAGCACATATATACACAAACCTTTAGAACATGGCATTTCAAACTTGTGCATCTATTGGGATTCCCTGATATATTAGACATATGATCTAAATAACTATATAAAAAGAAGACACATGAATACAATATTAATTGCATGTGCACAACTATATTGGCCTCAACAAACCCACCTGATTAAATACTTCATTTCAGCTCTTTTGCTAGAAATTTCCCAGGATAAAGAGTCCAAAAAAAGCACATGCCTGTAAAATGTAATGCAATACAACATTATTAATTATAAGTAATTAACACTTAATTACAGACAAAAAATATAATACTGCACATAATACCATGGGGTTATGATGGCTAGTAACCAGTGTAGCCTGCAAGTAAATGAATATATAGTTCATTTAGGATAGAACAATTTTCTATTGTGGATTACATTTAAATTAAGTAATCATCAGGTTGTTTCATACCTCCTGTTGATTGGAATTACTATGTAGTCATTTTTCAAAATATCTGCCTTGAAAAATGGTTGGGCTGATAGGATTCGTTCAGACCTACATTACATAAAACATAATCTGATACCAGATAGACATGTATATGCATGGTCATGACCAATTTAATAATAAATACTTGTGCATGCATGCAGTAATTGAGAAATACCTGCTTGTTGCTTTTCTTACATCTTGTTCCCCACAAAGAACAGAATAAAAAAGAGAATCGATGACTGGGAATGGACAAGCAAGTTCTCTACAATAAGAAGTGTTTTTTTTGTGATATTAATTTAACCAGTTCTGTGTATGAATTTTACATGAAGTGAATATCACAAGCTTTTATACACTTACTCAAATAAGACAGTTACAACTGTGTCATTAAGCATCATTCCTGGCTCGAGGGTTGTAATATCTTGCTCATACACTTCAATACCGTGAAATTTGAATGATGTTGTTGTAGTGGAATTGTTCCCATCACAATCCATAACTTGCATATTGCAAGGTTCATTGCAAGGTAATTGGGTTACCATAGGGGAAACTAAATAAATATAGATAACATAGAATGTATTTGTGATCACTTAGTTAGTAAACCACTATCTAGCTGAACAACTAATTGTAATTTAATTAAGCACAGTGCACTGCACTGACTCACCTGAATGCCCATTGTTGTTTGTAACTCTAGGTGCAGTTTCTTTGTTTGTATCTAGATTGTCCCCAGTTACTGTGTTAGCAACTAGACAAGCAACAGAACAAACATATATTTCACAATTTGAAATACAATCTGAAATTGTAACTCTGTGATATATATTGACAAATAAACATAATTACCATTCAAGTTTGAGTCTGCCATCATACAAGGGAGAACTTCTGCTTTCCAAAATGCTTCCAACTGATTGCAAACATGGTCCATAAATGCAGCATCATATGATACTGGCAGAACAAAAATTCCTTGACTTGTCCAAACAACAAAGTCACAATGAAAAAGCTCAGAAACAAACATTTGTGCCTGGATCTGGTGATAGTATGCACTGCTTTTGGTAAGACAGAAGGTCTTATCTTTTTCAATACCACCAATTTCTGGTGTCAAAAACGCTTTTTTGGGATGCATATCTTTGTGCTTCCATGGACATTTATATTCGACAACAACATCTGGACAATTACTGGAACACTGGCATGTCTTTATGTTGTCGAGACTGGCACCAAGAAATTTTCTCTTCTTTGAAATGAGAAAGCCTTTAGACACTAACTTTATATTGTGGTGTTTGTGCCTTTCAACTCGTAAGTAAGCATCCCTTGCACTTGTCTCATGAACTAACCCCCATGTTAATGAGTTGTGTGGTTGTTGTGGCAGAACAATGTTTGGTGGTACTTTGGGATTTGTAATCATGTTTACCAGACAGCTGACATCTGTCTTCTTTGGTCTGTTCTTTTCAATAGTTGCCTGTCTGGTAACAACACGCTTAACTTTCGATGCTGAAATGAAACCAGCTTTTTCACAATACCATTCTTTGCACTGGAACTGTTTTACCGTAGCCTGGTTGATATCATCAATCTCCTTGTCTGTGAATGATAACTTTTGAAACACTAAATCTTCTGTGGCATGCTTGTTGCTTTCCATGCAAATAGAAATTTTACGTTTCATGATCCCATCACTTGAACTGGTACCACTTGTACTCTTGTCACCATTTTCAATGGTCAATAGTGTTGGAGATTTCTTTGGTGCGCAGTATCGTTTCTGGAGTACTGGCAGAATGGCAGGACGTTGTTTCATTAGTTTCATCAATCCGGTAAGTCTTCTCAGCTTTCTTTTCTTTATGGGCTTTTGGTCCTTATGAGCTCTTACGTCCACGTCAATGTTTTGAGAATATGCGTGGTCCCTCTTCCTCAGTTTGTACGAAGGTAATTTTGGTTTTTCAATCACTAGGTCAGATACTTCGCATGCTTTCGTACTAGCGCTAGCTTTCTTGACCCACACACAACTGCCACTTGTCACGCTATCTTTACTTCGCGTGTTCAGCACCTCTTCCAGCGAATACATGGCGGCCCCGATGTGTTTACATCCCCCATCACGGCCTCCTTTGCACATACACTTCGCCTTCAAAACGCTACCTCGGTTGGGACCATGACCTTCCAAGATAAACCAAAGATCGTAGCAAGGTTTTCCATCATCAGTTTTCACCTTCATAGCTGGTCGCACCTTAGCTACATAGACATGAAGCCTTTCATTGTTCAATGTTTTAGTCATTAACGATTCTACATGGCCATCTTCAAATAGACTGTAGTCGTCGAAGGATTTGTACGCAGCTAGACCTTGCTTATCGTACGCAGTCGAATGGAAAATCAAATAGTTGAATATGTCGTACAAACCGAAAGATGGAGAGTCGATGAAGTTATTCATCACAGACATTTTAAAGGGGTTTTCGATTTCCATATCATTAATAATCAAACGTTCATCGCTTGCAGCACCATTCTTTCGATCGTTTGTTAAGGTTGGAAGTAGAGGAATACACATTCTTTCAACCGCAGCAGCTATTTTGATCAGCGTAATTTTATCATAGCCATTTACACTGACTCCTCTTGCAAGTAGAAAATTTTTAATTTGAACTACGGTCATCTTTTTAAAGACATCGGACTCGCGAGTAGCATCCATAATCCGGACAAAGCACTAACGAAACAACTTTTTACTTTATATATGAATATTATGCGAATATATATTCAGGCTTTCTATACGATTTAAATATTGCGCGCGTTTTCATTGTCCGAACATTACGCTTTGTTTACATATAAATGTCACGTGATACTACACGTGCTTTTCATTGCGTAAAAGGTGTATTGTTCACGTGTCATTAACAAAACATAATCTTTAGCACATTTTATTAGTGACGCGCAGAATCACTTTCTTACTGTATTTTATACGTTTATGTAAACTTCCAAAGTTTCGTATTAATAAAGATGAACGCAGTTTCTTTATTGGGAAGAAACGCATCTACTGCTCACGCATCTATAAAGAAACGCAAGACAGGCTATCTCGTGATTTTGGTATACGTTGTCGTTGCAATATGGATGATTGCTTGTGGCTTTTTCGAAGAAAAGAAAGACTATTATTATCCTGACAAAGATCTATGCAACAGAATAACAAAAAATCAAACATCGACAGAAACCTGCTTCAACAGAGCCAGAGAGGGAAAAAAATCGTTTTCAATGATAATAAGCCTTGGATTCGGAGTGTTGGGAGTCCTGCTTGCACCTTTCGTACGATGTTTCTGCGAGTTTATCGAACAACTGTTCTACCTGAAAAGTCGTAACAGAAGAAGTATATGGAGATTGTTTATATCAGGCTTTGGTAATGTCCAATGGGCGATAATCTGTGTTTTCGTTACATTGGATGTGATATTCTGCATAGTTCTCAGATATTATGAACCAGCAGAAAAGACCTTTACAACTGGAGACCTCATGTATATCTTGGGAGGCATCGGTATTCCTCCATTGGTAGTAGTTTTACTTAAACTGGACACAAAGTCGAAGCATGACCTTGAGATAAGTCGAAAGAGAAGAATAGTGAACCCAGGTTTCACCATTGCCTGGTATTACTATTCAAACAATCTCAAAGAGGCTGTATCTATATTCAACAAATGTTTTACCAGACGTGATACTCCAGCACATGATAACACGGACAATATTCCTCGGTTAAGTTTGAAAAAAATTATCCTGCTTTTTCCTTCCAATGGTAAAACAAAACCCATGTCTAAAGTCGACAATACTCTGAAAAATTCAACTTCAGTTTCTAAAGATGGATACAAGTTTCCTGTTTACAAATTTAAATTCAGTAAAAAGGAATATAAGTGTGTCATAAAATATCCTGAACAGCCTTTTAAAACATTACGAACAATGACCACGCCTGAAGGAATACGATGTCTAGACAAAAATGATCTCAAAGATCAAATTTGCTTGTTGTACGAAACAGTGGAAAACGAAATTCTTAGTACAGATGAGGAATGCAGAGGTAGTTGTCTCCTTGTTAAAATGGAAGGAAATATGGAGCGTGGATGGCTTGCTCGGTTAATCATTCATCAAATTTTGAATGTTGAACTGCAGATCACCCCTACACCAGCCGAAGTAGAAGACTCTCAATCGGGCTCCGACTCGGGCTCCGACTTGGACTCCGACCTGGGCTCCGACTTGGGCTTCGACTCAGGCCACGAAACTTCTGACAGGTAGTTAATTTGACAGACACAAAACTTCTGACAGGTAGTTAAATTTGACAGACACAAAAACATTAAATTATTGATACGACTAATGCACATGTTAATAGCATGGGCAGATCTAGGGGTAGACAGAATAAATTACATAGCTAAATTTTAAATTCAAAAACCTTAATACCAATGGTTATGATTTTAAAAAGAATATTTTGAGTAATTTATTCTGACTACCCCTAGATTTTTCACTGGTTATATGTCATTTTCTCTGTAATTAAAATTAACATCGACCGGTCAATATACTTTTGGTAAAGCATATATTTTCCCCATTATTAAAGATTTAGGGGGATTGCTCATGGACTCTTAAAAGATATACTATTGAGGTGTCAATTCATGTAAAATCTGCAAACAAACAGAAAAACTACAAGACACCCCCCACCTCTCATGAAACCCATAAACCATATTGTTGTCCATGTTGCACCAGTAAGAATGATTATACCTGTTAAAATAACTCTTGCACCTATTGCACTAGCCACTATAAAAAAACTCTGGTTAGCATGACTAATGATAATAAGTATAAATATATTACATTGTATTACAGCAGTTAGAGAGTGCATAACAACTTTGGAGCTAAAATTCATTGACCAGCAATCATTGTCAAATATTCTTAAATCATATCAAAAATATGCAAAGTATACTAATTAGATTAATTAGTAATTAAACTGTGACTGACCATTACATAGTTGCCCAATCATGAAGTGTGAAAAGCCTGTCTATAATTGTCAAGCATTTTGTAAAATATGTCGAGCTCTTTGGTTTGCAGTTCCAATACGAACATCATTTGATTCAGCCTGGTAAAAAATGCAAAGCATTGATCACAGTGGGAGTTACAAGCCACAGTGTTCATGTTGACAGTTTTCCCTCCACTTTTTTATTTTGTCTTGTTTAACAAAAACATGATTTGCATAAAATTGGATTTATAAAGCTGGTGTGAAAGATCACAATCCACTAAAGACGAAACAAGTGGAAACTCTTATTAGGGAAGTTTAGGCTTTGTGCTTCAAAGAAATTGCAAGGCCCAACCTTTTTCACAGAATGGTTTCATATCTTTTTATTATGTGAACGCTTTGATTTTGCCTGGAGTTCACTTCTTTTTTATTGCCTGCTGGCCTAAAACTTTATTTGCTGCCATTTGTTGCTTACAGTCGTACCAATAGAAGCGTTCCGAAAAATGATGACCAGTCCTCACAACAATAGCTCAAAGGAAAAACATATTTTGGCTTATATTAATGTGGAGAAAATATAAATTAGCCTCTTTGAAATACATTCCATAGCGATGTTTCATCTTAGCTGAAGGCATCTTCAGATTAAGAGATAAATTAACGCAAATTTAATGCAAATTTGAATATTTAGATTAATATAGTATTTATTATCCAGGGCGCTTCCTGTCAGGCAACAGTACTAAATAAGAGTTGAATATGGTATAAATTAAAAAACAAAAAATACAAACACAAACCTCTGTACAAATCCACCTGAGCCACCACCTTTCTGCTGTCGGTTGTCGCCTGAGCCACCTTTAAGAGAATTACCATCTTTCAAGGCCTTCACTACTAAGATGATTTTCCAAACATTCTGGGGTCTCAACCAGAAATCTAAGTGAAAAATTGTTACAATTCATAATGATACCAGTTAAATGTCAGTTTAATTATAGTTAATTCACATTTATGTATGAAACTGTAGATGATTCATAATGAAATTCAACCACGAAAACATCAAAACACATACCTGGGAACAGGACAATAATTGTTACAGCCAATATTCTTCCTTGTTAGTCGGTCCAGGGGAATCCCAAAAACAGTATTTGGGTTGTCATATGAACCCTGAGACAAAGCAGTGATCGGAAATATCAGGAGAAAAATTCATTAGGGAATTTTGAGATGATTTATGGGTTCAAGAAACAAAATCAGGATCATATTACCATAACCATGTAAGGTTATAAATCTTTAGAAAATTATTGTAAATTTCATGGTTTTTCACAAGAAAATATAACAATGAAAATGAGGTTGTACTATAAAAGATTTGTTTCAAAACTTGAGAATTAAGATTTAAATTTCCGCCAGAGTAACAGGCTTTATTGCTACAATTTGATAGCATACAACCCTCAGTCCTTTTGAAAGCCTCTAGTCTCAAAAATAGCACCCGTATTTTCAAAAATATGTCCACTTGCATATTGGTAAACCTTGAGAGCTTTAGCACAATATAACGCAGAGAAGGCTTGCCTTATTTATAGAAATCAAGCCTGGCTTGGATGTCGCAGAAACTAATCAGATTAACACGTTATTATAAAGGTGGGATTTATAAATCGTCACAGTAAACATAGGAAATTTGTGTGAAATATGACGCCTGTTTATAAAAGACCCACTTACAACGTAGAGCACAGATACAGTATTATAGTTTAAGACATGTATGCCGGTTACTATATCGTTGAATGAAAACAAAGTCAATATCAAAACCAAGAATAAAAAACAAACAACTCACATGGTCAATTTTATAGTCACTTCGTAGCTTCAATTTCGGAGCTTTAATGCCGATTTCTTTCAATCTTCGCCTAACAACAGCTCGTACAGCATCTTTGTAGTCTACTGAAGAAAATTCCGTCATTTCTTCTGCAGGTTTTTCAAGTTAAATCTTTCAAATCATTCCCAATATCCAAACACAAACTGTTTTTACACAACATTCATTCGAACCATCGCGCTCTCGACATTGAAGCTCGCTGATTGGTCAGTCGCGTTGCACGTGATATGATAATTGTCATTCCAAAACAGGGGGGGAACACGACGGGAATTATTCGGAATTATTATTTGATTATTACGTAATTTATTATATATAGAACAGTGGTTAACACCGGAAAACGAACTAGGGAAGTCCCGCAAAAATTAGAAATAAATCTTTCGAATTTTCTATACTGTTGGAGGTTCAACAGCCTTGGCTTACAGTATACTTTTAAACAAGGATATGGACGTGGAAAGTGCTTCGTTGCTAAACCAGGGGAGTCAAATAGATAGTCAAAGATCTGGAGAACTGAAGAGAGGCAGGAAAGTTAGAGGATTGATTTTTGTTGTATACGTGTTCATTGCAATATGGATGGTTAGTTATGCCTTTATTGAGAAGAAAGAAGTAAAATTTCTTGCTGACAACGATCTTTGCAATAGAATGGCAAAAAACGAAACACCGACAGAAACCTACTACAGAAGAGAGGAAAAAGAAACTTATCCGGTTTTTATAACCCTTGGATTAGGATTGTTGGGGATTCTGCTTGCGCCTTTAGTCCGATGTTTGTGCGAGTTTATTGAAGAACTGTTTCACCTTGAGATGCGTAACAGAAGAAATGTATTTAGCTTGTTTAAATCATGCTTCAGTGTAGTGCCGTGGAGGGCCGTCGGTGTTGTTTTTGTAATCGATTTAATATTCTGCATGATTGGGAGGAAGAGCTTTCAAACTGGAGACTTCATGTATATCTTCGGAGGCATCGGTGTTTATCCATTAGTAACATACTTACTTAAATTGGACGGACAGTCGAAGGTTGATTTTGCGAGAAGTCTTAAAAAAAAAAGGCTGTATCCAGCATACATTGTTGCCTTGTATTACTATCTAGATTATCTCAGAAATGCTGTACCAATGTTCATGAAATGTTTTTGCAGTGAGGACACTCAAGATAGTATTCCTCATTTGGACTTTAAAAAAATGTTTCTCCTTTTTCCCCTCAATGGCATCAAAAAACCACTGTGTGAAATAGACAATAGCTTGAAAAAAATCGCTGATCTTCCTAAAGGTGGATACAACTTCCCTGTTTATGAATTTACATCTGATGGAAAGCAATATAAGTGTGTTATAAGGTATGCTGATGGACCTATAAGAGCTTTGAAACAGATGTGTTCTCATGAAGGGGTTAAATGTATACATGAGGATGATCTTAAAGAGCAAGTTGACTTGCTGTACCAAGCATTGGAAAATGAAATTCTTAGTAGAGATGAGGAATGCAGAAATGATTGTATCCTTGTAAAAATAGAGAAAGAAAATATGGTGAATGGATGGCTTACTGGACAAATCATGCAAAATATCAGAAAAATTGAATCAAAAACTGAGCACACAGCAGTGCCGCATGGAGAAACCAACAAGAACTACTCACCATCAGATAAAGGACCAGGTCAAGACTTTTCAAGAATCAATACCCCTGAGATCTCTTTGATACATCAGACACACATGACCACTTCCAAGGAATCGCAAACTAAAGTTGTCAAGCGTCGTCACCGTCGTGTACACTTGCCAGTACAAAGCAGAGAAAGATCTCTTTCAAAGCCTGAAATAATCAGTAACACTGTGCCCAATCATTACAGATTTCGAAGAAAAGCAAGATTCTGCAGTCCCTATGACTCTTTGGATGAAAGTGACTCTTTGGATGAAAGTGACTCTTCGGATGAAAGTGAAGATGAATTTGACAATTATTACAGTAAAAATGATTACAGTAAAAATGATTACAGTAAAAATGATTACAGTAAAAATGATTATCGATCCCAGGTTCGCAAGTTTCTCCAGATCGTGGAAGATCTGGAAAGATCATAGTAAGATCTTGGCAATATACTTATAAGATCTTGGCAAGATATTTATAAGATCTTGGCAAGATGTGAAGATCTTGGAAATTCTTGGCTGAACTATTGTATCCTTTTGCCAAGAACTTGGCAAGAATTTGATATGAATGTCTAAATATTGTATTATAATAAATATGTAATTACAACAAAAATCTTCTCATGCAAACAAGCTATTGTTTTAACAAACATCGAAGTTCATTAAACCCTTGATTTTGCTAAGATCTTGGTAAAATCTTGGTAAGATCTTGGTGTGATCTTGGTATGATCTGGGACATTTCGCAGAGCTCGGAAGCTTTCACCCAATTGGATAATGCTTTTCTATGCTTTCTAAAGAACAAAGCTATGCTATTGGTTGAAACAGAAATGTATTGTAAAGTTTAGCCAATGAAAATCATTCTTGTGAGGAGCTGCGACACTACCCTAAGATCTTGGTATGATCTTGCTACATATGATCTTAGTATCATCTTGCTAAGATCTTGGTATGATTTTGCCAAGATCTTGGTGTGATCTTGCTAGGATCTCAGTATGATCTTGGTATGATCTTCCTAAGATCTTGCTGTGATCTTGCTAAGATTTTGGTATGATCTTGCTAAGATCTTGCCATCTTGGTATGATCTTACCAAGATTACTCTGTGATCTTGCCAAGAATCCAGCATGATCTTACCAAGATTACTCTGTGATCCTACCAAGAATCCAGCATGATTTTGCCAAGATTTCCTTATGATCTTGCCAAAACGTCACGGCGATCATTCCAAGATTTCATGGTGATCTTGTGAAGGTTTTACCGTGATCAAGCAAACATTTTGCGGTGATGGAAGATTTTTCCATTGATGACAAGGATTTGGAATTTTATTAATGGTTGGCTGATTGCACTAATCTACTAAAAACAACTACTCAAAACTACACCACAACCTCCTGTGGAGTCTATGAAATCCATGGTTGAACGAATAAACTTGTGGAACTATTGAGAATGATTATAGGCATACCTCCACCGCGATTATTGCTACTCTGGTTTTAAATAATGAAAGTAATGAAAGATTACATCACGACCCAACAACTAAAAGACACACTAGTGGCTGTGAAAAAGTTTAAAAAACCTTGGTCCGAGTAGACTTACTATACCACTCTTAAAAAATGTTGCAAGAGTATATATATATATAAGTATAAATATATTACACTATATTACAAGCAGAAATTTAGTGAGTACATAACATTTTTAAAGCTAAAATTCATTGACCAGCAATCATTGTCAAATGTTTATAAAACATATCAAAAATACACCAAGCATTTTAATTAGACTAATTAGTAAATTGTGACTAACCGTTACATAGTTGGCCAATTGTGAAATTTAAATACAATCAATTTCTTTTACATGTAACACTTTCGAAAGTGCATCTGTATAATCTTCAAGCATTCTGTAAGATATGTCGAGCTCTCTGGTTTGCAGTTCCGATACGAACATCGTTTGATTCAGCCTGGTAAAATGAAATTAATGAATAAATGCTATTAGCTCTTGTTCAAAAGGGAGTTAACAAGCAACAGTGGTCCAAGCAGCTCTTTGACCCGTTTGGCCAAATAGGTTTCATGGTTTACACATTTTAATGAAATTTTCAATCAAACAAATGACAGACTGGAAACACTCAGTGAGTCACCATCAACTTTCATTCAGAATGAGACAAGACATAACAAGAATATTTCAGTACAAGAAACTTCAACAAATGAATATGAATATCACCTTTGCATTGATTCTATCAATTTGGTGATTCTGTGTGTCAATTTATTTTCCCATATCAATTGCCATGGATTTTAGATTACCAACAATATCACTGACTTGCCTAAAAAATAGAACATCACATGTAATTCCCATAATGTACAGGGTAGAGGCAGAAAAACTGAAGAAGATTTGTACAATAGTCAATAATGTTTGTGATACACACCACATTATTAGTTTAATTCTAAACTTTCCTGAAGTCTCCGAAGTCTTCTTTCAACTCACCCCAAATTTTCATCCATCTCGTCCTCTCTTGCATCATTTGTGACTCTAAAATTTGCATTAAAATAAAAATTGCAGACAAGCAAGAAATACATTTCATAGCGATGTTTCATCTTAGCTGAAGACATCTTTAGACTAAGTGATAAATTAATGCAAATTTAATGCAAATTTGAATATTTAGATTAATGTAATATTTATTATCCAGGGTGCTTCCTGCTCTGCAATGTACAGTACTAAATAAGAGTTAAATATGGTATAAATTAAAAAGCAGAACATACAAACACAAACCTCTGTACAAATCCACCTGAGCTGCCACCTTTCTGCTGTCGATTATCACCTGAGCCACCTTTAATAGAATTACCATCTTTCAAGGCCTTCACTGCTAAGGCGATGTTTCAAACATTCTGTGGCCTCAATCACAAATCTAAGTGAAAAATTGTTACAATTCATAATGATACCAGTGAAATATCAGTTTAATTATGGTTAATTCACATTTATGTATGAAACTGTAGGTGATTCATAATGAAATTCAACCACGAAAACATGAAAACACATACCTGGGAACAGGACAATAATCATTACAGCCAATATTCTTTGTTGTTAGTCGGTCCAGGGGAATCCCAAAAACAGCATTTGGGTTGTCATATGAACCCTGAGACAAAGCAGTGATCGGGAATATCAGGAGAAAAATTCATTAAGGAATTTTGAGATGATTTATAGGTTCAAGAAACAAAATCAGGATCCTATTACCATAACCATGTAAGGTTATAAATCTTTGGAAAAATTATTCTAAACTTCATGGTTTTTCACAAGAAAATATAGCAATGAAAATGAGGTTGTACTATAAAAGATTTGTTCGAAAACTTGTGAATTAATATTTAAATTTCCGCCAGAGTAACAGGCTTAACTGCTACAATTTGATAGCAATCATAACATACAACCCTCAGTCCTTTTGAAAGCCTCTAATTTCAAAAATAGCACACATATTTTCAAAAATATGTCCACTTGCATATTGGTAAACCTTGAGAGCTTTAGCACAATATAACGCAGCAAAGGCTTGCCTTATTTATAGAAATCAAGCCTGGCTTGGATGTCGCAGAAACTAATCAGATTAACACGTTAATATAAAGGTGGGATTTACAAATTGTCACAGTAAACACAGGAAAATTGTGTGAAATATGACGCCTGTTTACTGAAGACCCACTTACAACGTAGAGCACAGACACAGTGTATATTTTAAGACATGTATGCTGGTTACTATATCGTTGAATGAAAACAAAGTCAATATCAAAGCCAAGAATAAAAAACAAACAACTCACATGGTCAATTTTATAGTCACTTCGTAACTTCAATTTCGGAGCTTTAATGCCGATTTCTTTCAATCTTCGCCTAACAACAGCTCGTACACCATCTTTGTAGTCTACTGAAGACAGTTCCGTCATTTCTTCTGCAGGTTTTTCAAGTTAAATCTTTCAAATCATTCCCAATATCCAAACACAAACTGTTTTTACACAACATTCATTCGAACCATCGCGCTCTCGACATTGAAGCTCGCTGATTGGTTATTCGCGTTGCACGTGATATGATAATTGTCATTCCTAAACAGGGGGGAACAGGGCGGAATTAATTGAAATTATTATATAGGTCAGTGGTTAACACCGGAAAACGAACTGGGGAAATCCCGGAAACCAGGGTTAATAACGGTTAATATAAAACTTAAAAGAAAAATTAGAAATAAGGGACTGGTCATAATTTAGCAGGGGGGGGGGAGGTGGAAATAGTGGGGGGGTCACATATTTTTTAGCCAGAAAAAAGGGGGGTTCATAAAATGTTAGACAGTTATAAGGGGGGGGGGTTGCTTATTTCTGGTTGTAATTATTTCTTTTATACATGCTTAGACTTTGAGTTGCACTGCATAAGCTTTGCTTAGAACATTAAACAAAATTAGTTATAGAATTTAAAATGAAAAGTTATATAAGTCACTGTGTTAAAATATTTATATTTTAAATAGCAGGGTCTTTCACTAGAAATAACTAACATATTATGTTTAAAACCAAATTTTAACATATGAATATGTCAAGGGTGGGTAGTATCGGAGTTGTTGGAGTTTGCAACTGTAGCGAACTACAATTTGCGAGTAACTGTATAGACTACTTTTTAAAACTGGTAGTTTGAAGTTGTCGCGAACTATATTTTCTATATTAAAAGTAGCGAAGTAGTTGATTACTTTTTCAACAACAATCGCTATTCGCCACTTTTCGATTTTTTAATATCCCTCGACTATATACTCTATAGTTCATACACTATAATACAAAACTAGTCATTTAATATACCATGTCAAATCTCGTTTGGACCCACATTTTGTTCTAGAATTCTTTGGCTCATCCGCCATTAATCCATAGTATCAGAATATATGAGCATATTATGCTTAACATTTCATATGTTTAAAACATGTGAAATCAATATAAATTACAAACACGGATACCAGGAATTTTGTTGTAGCGAAGTAGCGAATACTTCGCTACATTTTTCTAGCGATATAGCTGTACACGTAGTCAAAAGAACCAAACTACATATTTTTGACAATAGCAGTAGTTGTAGGTGACTACATTATTTTAAAATAGCAGTAGTTGTAGCGAACTACACAAAACTTGTAGTCTACCCACCCTTGGAATATATATAAGTGGACGTATAAAATTAATTATTACTTATAAAACGTTGTCAGAAAAATTTTTGAAGGTGTAATTACTATTTTGAATGACGGTGCAGATTACAGTAGTTCTCATTTTGAAGCAGTGTTTATCAAAACGTTGACGGATGGGGGGGGGGCATTTTTACCGTCTCGAACAAGGGGAGGGGGCATGATTTTTTGTGGATAAGGCAAGACAGGGTTGCAAAATATCATTCCTTAAAATATTGAATTACACCTCCCCACCCCCCCTGCTAAATTATGACCAGTCCCTAAGTCTTTAGAATTTTCTATACTGTTGGAGGTTCCACAGCCTTCTAAGGCTTACAGTATACTTTTAAACATGGATATGGACGCGGAAAGTGCTTTATGGTTAAGCCAGGGGAGTCAAATAGATAGTCAAAGATCTGGAGAACTGAAGAGAGGCAGGAAAGTTAGAGGATTGATTTTTGTTGTATACGTGTTCATTGCAATATGGATGGTTACTTATGCCTTTATTGAGAAGAAGGAAGTAAAATTTCTTGCTGACAACGATCTTCGCAATAAAATAGCAAAAAACGAAACACCGACAGAAACCTGCTACAGAAGAGAGGAAAAAGAAACGTATCCAGTTTTTATAAGCCTTGGATTAGGATTGTTGGGGATCCTGCTTGCGCCTTTAGTCCGATGTTTGTGCGAGTTTATTGAACAACTGTTTCAACTGCAGATGCGTAACAGAAGAAGTGTATTTAGGTTGTTTAAATCATGCTTCAGTGTAGTGCCGTTGAGGGCCGTCGGTGTTGTTTTTGTAATCGATTTTATATTCTGCATGATTGGGAGGAAGGGCTTTCAAACTGGAGACTTCATGTTTATCTTCGGAGGCGTGGGTGTTTATCCATTGGTAGCATACTTACTTAAATTGGACGGACAGTCGAAGGTTGATCTTGCGAGAAGTCTAGAGGAAAAAGGGCTGTATCCAGCATATACTATTGCCTGGTATTACTATTTAAATTATCTCAGAAATGCTGTACCGATATTCCACAGATGTTTTTGCAGTAAGGACACTCAAGATAGTATTCCTCATTTAGACTTTAAAAAAATGATCCTGCTTTTCCCCCACAATGGCACTAAAAAACCACTGTTTGAAATAGACAATAGTTTGAAAAAAATTACTGATTTTCCCAAAGGTGGATACAACTTCCCTGTTTACGAATTTACATTTCATGGAAAGCAGTATAAGTGTGTTATAGTGTATGCTGATGAACCAATACGATCTTTGCAACAGATGTGTTCTCATGAAGGGGTTAAATGTATACATGAAGATGATCTAAAAAAGCAAGTTGACTTGCTGTACCAAACATTAAATATTGAAGTTCTCCCTAGAGATGAAGAGTGCAGAAATAATTGTATTCTAATAAGTATAGAGGCAGAAAATATGGTGAATGGATGGCTTGCTGAACAAATCATGCAAAATACCAGAAAAATTGAATCTGAAACCGAGCACACAGAATTACCACATGGGGAGACCAACACGAACTACTTACTATCAGATAAAGGACCAGGTCAAGACTTTTCAAGAATCAATACCCCTGATATCAATACCCCTGATATCAATACCCCTGATATCAATACCCCTGATATCCTGACACCTCAGACGCACATGACCACTTCAGACGCCATGCAAACTAAAGTTGTCAAGCGTCATGTACACTTGCCAGAACAAACAGCAGTACAAAGTATAAAAAGATCTCTTTCAAATCCTGAAATAAACAGTATCCCTGTGCCTGATTATTACAAAGTTAAAAGAAGAGTAATATCCCATGATTTAAAAAGCAGTGAAGATGAATTTGACCTTTCACACGATAGATTAACTTATTATCTACGTAAAAAGAAGGAAATAAATCACAACATCTAAAAAGCTAGACCATACCAAAATTAGTATAATAGACCTTTTTCATAATGATGTCAAATGCAGAAAGTCTGATGTTACACAAAGTTTGATTGGCTCAATAGTTTTGTAGAGCCAATCAAATTTTGTGTAACTTCAGACTTTCAGCCTTTGACGTCATTATAAGAAAGATCTATTGCCAAGTTTGGCTGCTTTTATGTCACATAGTATGGAAAATATAGCCATGCAAAGTAGGCAATTTTTGTATACTTTTTTACTTTGGCTCAGAAGTGTGTAACTTATGTAGTTACAAGCTTCTGGCTGAAGTTAAAAACTATAGAAAATTACCAAATTTGCATGGCTATATTTTCCACACTTTACAATATTTTGCAGCCAAACTTTAAACTGCAATTTTATTAAGTTTAGGGTAGGGTATGCACTTTTCTGAAATTCCCTTTTTCTTGCTGAAATCTAAAGTTGGTGTGTTATGCAAGCAGTCAATTGATGACAAGGATTTAGAATTTTATAAATGGTTGGCTGATTGCACTGATCTACTAAAAACAACTACTCAAAACTACGTACACCACAACCTCCCGTGGAGTCTATGAAATCCATGGTTGAACGAATAAAATTGTGGAACTATTTAGAATGATTATAGGTATACCTCCATCGCGATTATTGCTACTCTGGTTTTAAATAATGAAAGTAATGAAAGATTACATTACGAATGTTGCAAGAGTATATATATGATAAGTATAAATATATTACACTGTATTACAAGCAGAAATTTAGTGAGTACATAACATTTTTAGAGCTAAAATTCATTGACCAGCAATCATTGTCAAATGTTTATAAAACATATCAAAAATACACCAAGCATTTTAATTAGACTAATTAGTAAATTGTGACTAACCGTTATGTAGTTGGCCAATTGTGAAATTTAAATACAATCAATTTCTTTTACATGTAACACTTTCGAAAGTGCGTCCGTATAATCTTCAAGCATTCTGTAAGATATGTCGAGCTCTCTGGTTTGCAGTTCCGATACGAACATCGTTTGATTCAGCCTAGTAAAATAAAAATTGATGAATAAATGCTACTAGCTCTTGATCAAATGGGAGTTAACAAGCAACAGTGGTCCAAGCAGCTCTTTGACCCGTTTGGCCAAATAGGTATCATGGTTTACATATTTTAATGAAATTTTCAATCAAACAAATGACAGACAGGAAACACTCAGTGAGTCACCATCAACTTTCATTCAGAATGCGACAAGACATAACAAGAATATTTCAGTACAAGAAACTTCAACAAACGAATATGAATATCACCTTTGCATTGATTCTATCAATTTGGTGATTCTGTGTGTCAATTTCTTTTCCCATATCAATTGCCATGGATTTTAGATTACCAACAATATCACTGACTTGCCTAAAAAAATAAGACATCACATGTAATTCTCATAATGTACAGGGTAAAGGCAGAAAAACTGAAGGAGATTTGTACAATAGTCAATAATGTTTGTGATATACACCACATTATTAGTTTAATTCTAAACTTTCCTGAAGTCTCCGAAGTCTTCTTTCAACTCACCCCAAATTTTCATCCATCTCGTCCTCTCTTGCATCATTTGTGACTCTAAAAATTGCATTAAAATAAAAATCGCAGACAAGCAAATTGTGGTACTGCCGGTATCATCAATCCATGGTAATTTTGCTCTCACAACAATAGCTCAAAGGTAAAACATATTTTGGCTTATATTAATGTGGAGAAAATATAAATTAGCCTCTTCGAAATACATTTCATAGTGATGTTTCATCTTAGCTGAAGACATCTTCAGACTAAGTGATAAACTAACATGCAAATTTGAATATTTAGATTAATATAGTATTTATTATCCAAGGCGCTTCCTGCCCGGCAACAGTACTAAATAAGAGTTGGATGTGGTATAAATTAAAAAACAAAAAATACAAACAGGGCCGTCCTCAGGATATTTTACAGGGGGGGTGTAAGGTAATCTAAACCGACTGATCGACTGACTTGTACCGACTACACTCTGGATGAAACTTTGTCAAGTTTATATTGGATCGGTCTATAGTGTCAACAGTATGTTTGTCTGCCGACTAAAATAGCAATTTTACCGACTAAACCTAGGAATAAACTTTCTGGGGGGTGTGACACCCCCCCTAAACCCCTCCCCGTAACTCCGGGCCTGAATACAAACACAAACCTCTGTACAAATCCACCTGAGCCGCCACCTTTCTGCTGTCGGTTGTCACCTGAGCCACCTTTAAGAGAATTACCATCAAATCATTTAACAAAACAATATTTCCATTTATAAAACTGTTCATGAAATACAAGTGATTACCCTATTGCACATCGGAATTAAACAGGGGTCAATGTTGAATTCATTATTACCTGGTTGTTTTGTGACGACATCTCTTGTATTTGGAGTATATGCCTTCTTGTATGCATCAGATTTTTCAAAACTTGCAGCTCTAAAATTAGTAAGAGATGAAGTAAATACTTAAAGTAGGTATATTTACTATATTATGGATTGCCTAGACAGAATAGTAGGTCAACACTTTTGTTCAAAATTAGACCTGTTAAAGATCTATTAATAAATGAAAGTGAAAAACATCCAACCTTCGTCCGGGACAAACGCATAATCCGCAACATTTTTCTAGGTTTGTGAGATTTCTTTCTGCCTCTCTCATATCAACATTTATTTCATCCAAATTTTCTTCGATTCTGTCCAGTTGTTCCCCTTGTTCATCAAGCATAACAAGTGTGCGGATGCCGACATCTTGTGTCTGGAGTTACATTTGACAAGAATGTTGCTATTCATTGTCGCTGCGTATGTAATGATATTGAAAAATCATGAAATTACCTCTTCTGCTGTACCCAAAATACGGCGAGTAGCTTCCAATGACTAAACATAAAAGTTAACATATAATCAATAGAAACGTCAGGCCTAAGATTTAAAAATTATTATAGCAAAAAAATTGCTGGTGATGATCCATACTTTCCACAAGGGTTGTATTAATTATTCATCTTTACCTCATCAGTTATTTGGTCCCCACGTTCCTGCATGGACAGGATTTCATTTCTCATACGATCTTCGTCATTCATTTTGAATCACTTTAAGCACATTGCAAAAAAATTAAGGAAAAATTACCCAGGTTTACACTTAAGCAAAATCCTTATAAAATTCCAGTAGTCAGGTCTCTGCATTGGTTCTCTTTATAATAATGCATGACCTGCTACATGTTTCAGATTTTTCCAGACATCATTTCTAGTTTATGCTCATTTACATCCAAAGCAAACCAATATTGTGTTGAATATGCAGATAGTGTCTCATATTTCAAGAAATATAATGTAGAGAAAGTATTTGTTCGCATAAGACATTATCACCTTAACCCATTTTGGCACATGGCCAACTTTCAAGCAACTCAGGAATGGCATGGATATATACCCTAACCCTGCAAATTCCACACCTGAGATTTCCAAAAAATACTAGTAAATAAATAGCTTCATATCTCAGTTGTGCAATAAAAATTTTCCAGTTAAACACTTGATAGATACTTTCTATCCCGTAGTATCAGCAGTACGTTTCTGCTGCAAAGTAGTCTGGCTTTAAACAATGAACAAAATACAGGTGTCAAACACATTGGTGGGTGAAATCCTGAATTGGCTATATAATCACCCACTATTGCAAACCAGGACATGTTTATATTTATACCATGTCATGGTAACAGGATTTTTACCCCATCTAAATAGTATATAAGCAATATTTCCCCTTGACACCCTATTAACACTGGGTGTAAAAAATATCCTTTATTTAATAATGCGCCATTAATATGATTTTTATGATCCATCATTTGACGATCTGACGATCTCCGGCAGGATCAAATCTGAAATCTAAGTACATATCAAGTACTGACCTATTCGACATTGCAATTTCGATAATCATTCAGGTTTTGAGACGGAAATATTTACAAAATCATAGCATTTATTCACGCAAGTTAAGCCAATGTCATGTTTACAAATTGACAAATGTAATTTCCTGACATCACAAAGTGAAGGCCACATGATGATCATACATGCTCAATATGTTGCTCAAATTTCATAAAAAAATTTGCAATTCGAGTGTAATACAGAACAAAAAAGATAATCTAATCTTACCTTTGCGTTTCCCTTGCTATGTTTTCATCGCAAAATGCACAAAAAGCTCAATATTTATTTTTTTTAAAGGCAAAAATGCAATATAGGCTTCCGTTCGCAAATTCCCCAGCGAAACACCCTCGGTCGAGCCCGTCGTTGTAACACAATGCGGTTCAACGCGATACTTCATGTTTTTTAATCTTATGAAGTCCTTTCCCAGTATTGAATACCACTAGTGAATACCACACACTATTTGTTAAATTAAATTATGTATTTTTTTACCATAAATATTAAAATAATTTACACCCGCAAAATTATACATATAAATACAGGCTATTATAGATTATTTGAAACCACTACGGTGTGCATTCAAATACACATTCCATTCTAACAGAAACTATGGTTCTAGGTAATTTTCTATAAAATGTTAATACCTAAATCCTAATGAAACTAAAATAAACAATTCTTGTTATATTCCTCTTGAAATCTAAAATTTCACGGTTAAGAACATAAACTAACATTCATTTACATTATTAAATATCCAGAAAATGATATTAAATGATGGTAAGAACCTTAATTTTATGTACACAATCTCTATATTAACCGTTATTTTTTAGATTCACGCTTTAACATATATTTATATAGTATGTTCAAGATTATTATTTAAATCAATTATATAAAGTTTATTTAATATATTTTATTTGGGACTTTTATGACATTTGGGACTTTTATGGGTACTTGGAGTACATATGGGTACGTCTAGGAGTAGTAACCATGAACTAGGCACATCGAACATCGATCAATCCAGGTAATAATGTGTACACCTAGGTATTTGTAGGTACAACTATGTTTACAATGGTACACAGAGTGCATACACAAGCGGCGGTTCAGAATAATCCCAACGCCTTCTTCAATATATCCTGTTTCCATCCGGGTAGATTATTAAACAACTCACGTGACATTTCGAAGATTTTCTACAAGGCATACATGAGAAAATGAGTGATAATTCAAAACAGCAAATAAACGAATAAGACATGTATCATACTTGAAATTCCTCATCAGTCAAATACGTTTCAAGCTTTGATGGGTCAACTCCGTCAGGAGGACAGTCACTTGTTAATTCTTGTAAACTATAATATTTCCTGAAAATTTAAAAATATTCAAGGATGTTAGAATGAAGGAGACATACAAATTAAAAGAAAATTCGTTCAACAAAAAACAGTAAGAAGAAACGCACTTTTCAAAGGCCTCTAGAGCTTCTTCGACGGACTTTCTTTCGAAATAATTTTTTCTCTCTTTCTTTTGTATTTCAGCGATCGTTTGATTTCTTTTCCAAAATGGAAAATGAGTTGTGAAGGATGATGGTTCCAGACCAGCTTGAACTACGAAACCTTTCTTTATTCTACCATTGGCTTCTAGAAGAAACAAAATAATTTGCTATAAGATACCTACATAATAAGAAATGCAATCAATCTGTCCCGCTTCGCTACTTAATTAAAGCCTGGTTTTCGACCCAAGGTCAGCACTAGATCAAGATTTTTTGCTAGACAAAGTAAGGTATGAACGCGCCAATGAATGATGAATTACGATGATGAACATTGAACACCAGGTTTAAAAGCCCTAAATCTCCGCTGGAAAACAGAGCAGTCGGTGAAAAACAATGAAATAATAAAGAACAATGTTTCTTGGCGGATTTGTCAACTTATTTTAAGCTTGTTCCGAGTGCCTCTTCCAGAATAAGTCTACTAAAATTGAGTTAAAAAACTAGGCCAGAATTTGGGCTGAATGTGCAACTTACTTTCAATATAAGACAATGCTGTCTGCAAGGTGAGTTTCCTTTCTTCATCCCAACGTCTTTTCGCAGATCCTCTTTTATCTTTCGTGATTTCGGCCGGCATCCAGCCTTCCCAAACATAAACCTCATTTCCAACATCATAGAAAAACGTTGCTAAAATATAGCACAAAAGATTCGTTCTTTGTGAGATTATTATATTACCCCAGTTATACCAACAATATTAATAGTATTGCAATACTGTCATCTTGTTTACCTGGTTGGGACGCAGAGTAGAGGTCATCTTGCAGGATTGGGAACGGACAGGTTCTCCCGGGATATCTGGAGGGACAAAGGATCTCTGTGGATATAAAGGGTCCTGTGGCACTACTCATGTGGAACAAACGTGGACAGAAATCGTAGTTTAACGGATCTGGAAGGAAAGATAGACAAAGGACGTAATTAAAATGAGTATCTCTGCCGTGGCATTACTGGTATCTTGCCTAATGATCCTGTCTTACTCCCAGAACCTTAAAACAAACTTCTCTTACCTCTTACTAATGATATGTAGTCACTTCTTTTTCCATCTATAGTGGACCAAAACAAGTCAGACTCGTGACCCTCCTCGATTTCAATCATAGTCAAGGACGCGTTCTCAGACAAATTCATCTCTATAGGATGTCTAGAAAAGTTCACAAGATCCACAATTACCGAGTGTAGTGATACTGAAGCTGTGTGCTAAATTCCCCAAAAGAACAACGAAACATGCTCTTTTCAAACATGACTAGGATGCAAGAGAAATGACGGGATATCCGCTCCTAACATCCACTTTATTCTTCGTACCTTTCTTTAATGAAATTAGCAGCTTTTGTAGCAGAGGTTCTGTGATATTCGTTGGCTTTAGAACCATGCCACACGAAGATGTTGCCCTGTTCAGAATCAATGACCACGAAGGATGATCTTGATCGCAAAGACGAGGCACTGCAACAAAACATTGGGTTAAACATTTCGTGGTAAAACTTCACGAAAATATAACATACGATAGTGCTGGATATTTCACAAAGTTATATATATAGGTAATATATAGGTTTCAGATTTGCACATCTGCCTTCGAAAGTTAATTTTATGCTTTAGTTAAAAGAAGAAAATCGCACCGAAATTCATAACGGAAATTGCAAGTGTAAAAACGCCCCAATCTTGTTTACCTTCTTTCAACTTGAACAAGACATCCTTCAGAGACATCTTCGTTACGAACACAGTACATTCGAATGGTGGAGTCATCTTCATTTAAAGAAAAGAACGAACAGATATCAGCGGCCTTGCGAGGTTGACAGGAGAAGGTTTGAATGAGAACAGTTAAACTCTCATCCGTATCCTTACCTGAAAATTCATCCTGTTCCTCCCCCACACGGATTCTCCTGAAGGCAAATGGTATACGATTAGGTATTTATCACAACCTTTCAACACAAAACGTTATGCAGAATCTAAATTGCCCAAACGAAACATACTTTCCAGAATGGATGACTATTGCTCCATCAAATAACTTCAAGAAATGAGGAGGTTCTTTGCCTTCTACAACGCGTATCTGCAAATGAAGACGGTGTTAAGATTGTGTGTTCCTCTCGTAATAGAAATATGTGCTACAGTTCTAACTGACGTCATGACGCAATTTCTAGGCAACAAACTAGTCCCAGCCTACCTGTGGTCCGTGTTCTTGATCAAGCTCAACAGCCATGATAGCGGCTGCTCCCTTCTCATTCACACTGCATTCGTTACCTTGCCAGAAGAAATATGCACAGCGTTGTCTGCCAGTCAGCGGACGTATACGACCACGTTTATCTCGAACCACCCGGTTCTTCGCGACAAAATACACCCAGCGTATGACGTAACCATCACCTAGAATATTAGATAATTGTATCAGTCATATCTTGAATAATATGCATATAATATACAGTTCACTTCACTCCAATAAACTTCTGTTTAGTTCAGTTCAGTTCAGTTCATTTCAGTCCAGTCCAGTCCAGTCCAGTCCAGTCCAGTTCAGTTCAGTTCAGCTCAGCTCAGCTCAGCTCAGCTCAGCTCAGCTCAGCTCAGCTCAGCTCAGTTCAGTTCAGTTCAGTTCAGTTCAGTTCAGTTCAGTTCAGTTCAGTTCAGTCCAGTTCAGTTCAGTTCAGTTCAGTTCAGTTCAGTTCAGTTCAGTTCAGTTCAGTTCAGTTCAGTTCAGTTCAGTTCAGTTCAGTTCAGTTCAGTTCAGTTCAGCTCAGCCCAGCCTAGTTCAGTTCAGTTCAGTTTACAAGGTGTTAAACCAACCTGAATGAAAATGTCCTTCGCTTGTTTTCGGTAGAACAAAATGTTTATTTTGGCTGACAAGCCAAACTGTCATCCCAAGAGTCGTTACCAAGTCTCCCTCTTTCACCTCGCCGTTCACCTCAACGTTTGGAGTTCCCAAACCTCGACCAAGGTTTGTCGACTCTAAAATGGCAGGCTCCAAATCACTTGCAGGTTTTTGCATCTCAGTGGGATCACATGGTTTCAGCTCGATTGCGGGAGGACGCTAAAAAATTTGGAAGAAAGTTTGTTAAACAAAAGTGGAAGTTTAAAGAGATTCATTTACCACAGTACTTTGCATAGTCAGTTTTATCGACATTTAAACACAAATGGATGACAGAATTGAACTGAATTGAATCTTATTTCAACTGGTGCTAAGATGACGTGCATACCTCTGGAACCTCTCCACTGCTCACGTGACCTTTCATCTTGATAATCTTTGTCGGATCTGGCCAATCAAAAAACTTCTCTCGGAACAGTAACGTCTCTGCTTTCTCGTGAAGTCTTGCAAACAACGTCCAGGTGGGTCTGCCTCGTTCCTTGCCATCAGCGTCGTGATATATCTGCTGAGAGGACTGGGTTCCTTTCATGGGTCGCCTTGGGTCGATGGGGCTGACGTCACCCTCATAAGCGAACTTTTGTTTGTAAAGCATTTCCGCTAAATGAAATGCTACTTTTCTTTTGTTGGATAACGATTGCTGGCCAGTCCACACGTACAGTTCCGATCCAAAATCAAATATGAATACCTGAGAGAGATATTTTGAATGAAAAACAATTCCGATGAAGAATACCTTGAGACACCATCAAACTACCATTTGGATTTAGATAATTGTAGGACACGACACAAAAATGTAGGACACGATACAATAATTGTAGGACACGACACAATGTGTTTTATATAATCAGACAGTTTTTACCTCCTTTGTGTTCAATATTGCAATTCTTGGCATATAACCACATATTTCTGTGATAGGGATTAGATGAGGTGGATCGCCTTCCTGAAGTTTATAGACTTTGTTTGTGGAGATCACTTCTCGTTCATAAATTTCGTCTTGAGTACACAACTTTTCGTCTAAATATAAAACGAAGACGACCCTGTTACTGAGATTTACTGAGTTCTGGAGATCTCGGTCTCTGAATGAGGTAACAGCTTCTAGTTTGCACTCAATAAAAATTTTTAATCACTTTCAGTGAATTTCTAAATCTTTAACTATGGGATTTGAGTCGCTCGGTGGCTTCATCCAGATAACAATTAAATGGCAATAAAATAGGGATTCCGTACGGTGCACCGCAGTACTCGCCTTCAATCGGAAAATCTGTGTCACCTTCCAATATTTTACAAAATTTCCGGTAAGCGAGACTGTTTCCTTGTTTGGCCTCGTCAATATACAACACATCTCCTGTCTTACAGTTCATATCACCTCGTTTCTGGATCTTGGATGAGATCTCTACAGCCTGAAGAACATACGACAAATCACAATAAATATTGGGCGAAAATTAGAATTTATCTTGTAACCTCAACTTTCTTTCCATTCAGTAAAAAGCTTTACATTTCCCGACTTAAACTCATGCATGTATTGTATTCAACTTCACCTTATTTACCATACGGTACACTTATTAACTATAAGCTCGGCAAATTTTCGCGGGAATTGTCAACATCGTTTGTTAGGTAGAGAAGTGGTAATATACAGTGAACTCGGCCCAGGACTCTTCTCGCTAACCCCAGGCCACGATAGTGGCCGAAGTTTGTCTTTACCTTCGCTTTCTCAATGGTATTAGCGTGTTGTCCGATCCAACAAAACAGTTCTTTTGGCGTAACCAAAATAAAGCAATCTCCAGTGTTGAGTGAAGACAGACTGGGCTCGACGAGACGAGTCTGCACCTGGCGACGACCTAAACATCGTATCAAACATTCCTGGTTAAAATGAACACGAGTTCACCATATCTTATCCATGTAAATCTTAGCCATGAGGGGAAAAGGTAAGCTGTGAGCTGCGTTGCTCGACAGTTATTCAGAAATGACTGCTGCGCTGAAGATTTTACCTTTGATTTGGATCAACATCACAGGCAAGCTTCCGTCATATTCATCCTTCTCCTTTCCAGGTCCTTTCGTCTTTCTCAGAGATACTCTGGAGAAATCTTCACGACCTGCAAGTGCGGCCAAAGCCACAGGATCCAAAGTATGGCGTCGCCCTGTCCAGAGAAGAAAAATTGATCAAAAAATGAAAAATTATGGAAAAATTCTGTTGTATCTATTGACACTTACAAGGCTCTAACTGAGATCGTTTCTTTCTGGGATTACTTCGTTTCTTTGCCTTCTCAAACCCAGATGCTTGCTTGTTTTCATCCGTCTGGTAAACAAAAGCATGACAAATAAATTACAGCTTAAATCTTCATTAAAAGTATTTGTCTCAAAGCGATATATTTGATTATGGTTGTTCAGAAAATTGTACCTGGATTCATAGTGTATGTATACACCTCTGGGTACCTCACAATACCTCCGGATCCCTTAACATACCTGGGGTTCTTCCGTGTGTGTCCTCACGTCAGTTCTTTCCATCAAAGATTTCATGGGATTCAATGATTTGGAGCTGGTTCTCTTTGGCCTTACTTTGGTTCTGCCTTCAGTCAATGACTGTAACCTTGAAATAACAACAAATAATTAGGCAAACTTCAAACAAATAGATTACAAAGTTGTTGAAACTGTCAGCCACTGCATGAAATTTTGAACAAGAGTAACTCGTTTCCGTTTTTCCTCAAATTTAAATGCAAGCTGATTCGGTTATTCTCCTCAGTACTACGAAAATGCAAGACGAAAGAAAAAAATAAAGTAAACAAACCTGGTTGTGCTGCCAGATATTTCATCAAAGTCTGTGCTGGTTAAGTCCATTTGACTGGCGCTCGGACTATCCCCACTGTGAAAGATCTTGTCCAAATCCGACGTGGACCAGGAATGCAAACTCAGGTTGGTCTCCACAACATTCAAGTGTTCGATCGCGTCGCCTTTATCAAAGCTTTTACTGGCTTTAAACTTCCCTTTTGCCGGCGAACCTCGTGGTGGTGTTGATCTTTGGGATTTGGGACTCTCAGTCAGGGTGTTTATAGCGCTGGTAAGATAGTCATCCAAGTTTTGTTTCTTACCAAACTGGTCTTCGGTATTCATATCAGATTCACTACCGCTTCGCCGACGCGGAGAGGTAACGGGAGAAACACTAGAGTCTGTTGGAGTTTTCGAGTCGATCTCTTCATCTTCATCTTCATCTTGATTTGTGTTTACTTCGTTTGAGGAAAACTTTCCGGTTAAGTCCGATTCGCTGACACTCATTCGTATCCTGGGTTTCAACGCGGATTTTTTTGGTTTTAAAGGTGTCTTTGTTTCTTTTGAAGTAGTTTCTGGTTGAACTTCGGAAGATTTCGCCTCGTCAAAAACAGCATCATTTCCAGTTTCCTCCGGTGATGACGGTTTTGACGACAGGTAAGAGTCGGGGTTCAAGTCACTACTGCGGCGTCTTCTCTCATGATTTCCGTCTCTGTTCTCTTCTTGACTTGTGCTGTTCACATAAATATCAGGTTTCACAACAAATTTATTAATCTCTTTCATAATCTCCCGACTTTCCCCGCCAGCGATCGTCTTGGCTCGTCTCTCTCTAAGTTTCGTCTTCTTCTCGTGCGAAGCCTGCCCAAGAAACAATTTTCTGATTTTCAAAACTGATAATTTCTCTTCCTTGTCCTTTTTCCCATATTTTGACGTCTGGACGCTGGCGTCCGTCTTCGTTTCCACATCTGTTTTACTTGTTTCATCTTCGAGTTCCGCGGATTTCTTGACTTCATCATCTTTCGCGAGAAACTTGTCAAGAAATTTCTGTCTTTCCTGTTGATTTTTCTCCGAATTTTGTCTCGTAGGACGATGTGATGATAACCCATCAACGGACTTTTCTTCAATGCTGCTTTCACTAACAACTCTTCGACGAATTTTCTGGTAATCCTCACGATCATTTCGAGTATTAGACGTGGTGTTTCCCTTGCCCGAAGTGGCTAAATCAAAGACAGGGGGTGCTCCACCTTTGGAGAACTTCTCTCGCAATGCCTCGACAGATTCGGGAGATTTCACTGGATTGTGACGACTTACAGTAAAACTGGTTTCCGAGCAGAATGTATGGCGGCGCAAAGGCGGTCGTCGCCCGGTTTCCGAAATCTCTTTCTTCGAAGAATTCTCGTTTTCTTTCAATTCTGATTCGTCCGCAGTATACCCGGGCAGCGTGCGACTACGGGACAGCGGTATCTTATCTTCGGTTGTTTTTGTTTTGCTTTCAATGGCATTCTTCGATAGGTTTGTTTTATCATCCTCTTGTTTCGCAAGGTTTTGCTGAAATGTCGTTCCAGGTGCGAGCGTTTGACTCCGTGAGAGATATCTTCTGGAGCGAGCCTCTGATTTCACTTTACTTCTGCCGGAGTCATCCTTCGTTGAACCGCTTCCTGGGGTTTTGCTCTGCGAGGTTTTTCCAGCGAAAAACAAACCAAGTTCGGGCGCCTTAGAACCTCCAGTGTCCGCTTCTAAGAACCGCTTCTTGATTTCCGACACCGAAGGCATCGCTACAGTTTCGTTACCTGTGTCCTCTCCTTTGTGACCCATTTCCCGTCGGGCGTCAAGCGATATTTCGTTAAACATGATAGCGTCCATGGTTTTTGAACGCTGATATCGTTCTCGCCTCCTTCTGTCTCTCTTTGTGGGTTTCTTAACGTCTGGTATACTTTGCTCTCCCGCCTTCGACAGGCTTGTTGAGATTTCAGTTTTAACATCCGTTGGTTCTTTCCGTAGTTCACTTTCTTGCTTAAACGATAGTATTTCTTTCAGTTCCATTTTCTTTCCTTCTGAAGCCTCCTTCTCTGTCGTTTTTATATCAATATCAACCTTAAGTTCTCTGTTTTCTTTATTTTTACAATCATCTTCATCATTCGCTTTTAATACATCATTCATACCGAGTCCCTTCTCTATCACATCTTCACACCTTGTATCCTTTTCTACCACATCTTCACACCTTGTATCCTTTTCTACTACATCTTCACACCTTGTATCCTTTTCTACCACATCTTCACACCTTGTATCCTTTTCTACCACATCTTCACACCTTGTATCCTTTTCTACCACATCTTCACACTTTGTATCCTTCTCTATCACATCCTTACATCTCGTATCCCCCGCTATTTTATTCCCATGAGTTTCGCTGGATCTCACGGTGCTGTTTTCTTCAATTTCTAAGTATTCTAATGCATTCAAATTTGAGTCTTCTCTTCCACCCTTTTTCAGTTCAACTTCCTTAGCATTTACTCTATCTTCAATTTCTATACTCGTCCTACCTTCGTTCTGTTTCATTTCCTTGGAATCATTCGAAGATTCCTCATCCTCCATCTTCGGAGGCGACTCAGTTTCCGGCATTGATTGCGATTTCTTTAACTGCCCTTTCTTCCGTCTTCTTTCACGAATTCTCTTCCTAATTTGCTCTAAACTTTCACTGATATTCCTGTCCTTTACAGGCGCCATGTTCTCGCCTTGTTCAAAATCAGGATTGGTCAACGACCTCGTCAGCGTTCCACGTTTTTGCTTCTCCCGAAATTCCTCGAGCCGCGATTTACCTTCACGTAGAGACTCGGCTCGAATAAGCAGTTTTTCCGTTTTCCCCTCGACGTTTTTTACTTCGATTTCTTTACTCACACAAAATACTTCATCTTCGCTAGTGTGTTTACTGTCAGAGTTTTTACTCAATTTCTCCTCTTCTTCGACTGTTCTTCCACTATAAACATTGGAATCGTTTCCCTGACTTTCTTATCACTACTTACAAAATTTTCTTGAATTTCCACGCTAACTCTTCGTTCTGGCTGGATTTTGACCGCGGAATTTGTCTCAGAGCCTCGATTATTCCTTGGCGTATAAAAAAATGTATTTCCTTTGCTTCTGAGTCTGTTATTTGCGCTGTAGCTATTTGCTGTCCTTCCAGGTCGTGTAGATTCAGAATTCCTCGTATTTTGCGATGGTGAACTCTGAAGTCCTCCTTTCAATACCTTAAAACCAAACACAGTTCTTTCTTCAGTAATCGCATCATTATTAGACTGACTCCTCGACACCGGTTTGTGATTACTAGTCGACCAGGTCGAGGCACCTCCAAAACTTGTTGCTTTTGTCAAACGAGGTGATCCTTCCGCCTTGCTCTTAATTTCCGTAGACTGACTCGTTTCTGTTGCTCTTCGACTGCCTGGGCGATGACGTTGATGCTTCTACCAAGCTTGCTTTCGTTAAATGCGCTCGTTCGCGGGTATTACCATCGTTCTTTGACTCGTTTTCTTTCTCGGATCTCTGTTTCGCGAGCTTCTCTCGCAAGGTCAGCCTACGAAAGCCGCTGATGTTTCTCGTGGAATCATTTGTAGCTGTCCTACCTGTTTGGGCAGGATAATCCGCGACTCTTTCGTTGAATACGGTATTGATCGTCGCTGTATTCATCGTGTCGCGTGATCCTACGACGGTTTTTCGATCGGGAATGCTAAAGCAGTTCCACTTGTTGTGCGAAGGTAAAACTACGACATTTGCAGCGGTGTTGGTGTTACGTGGGAATCCATGATGGCGCTCGTTTTCCACGTCAAACGGATCCTAAAAGACCAAAAGAAGGAAGGATTAGATCGACCTAAGCCTAAGAACTTGCCTTCAATTAATTACCACGTAAAAAGACCGTTAGAAAATGCTGAGTTAAAAGGTAAATTAATAGATTGAAAAGCAAGATTTTTAACAAGAGTGGAGGATATTGATGCCGGATGAGAGGAAATTCCTGGCAGCTATCACTACCACTCAGCTTGGGAGTTGCAAGGGATTAATGCAAACGGTCGTTCAATGGCTCAGCAAGTGTCATTGGACCACTCAGTGACTCGAATCTCATTGTTTTGCGACCAGAGCATTCCTCGTCTTTTGCAAAATGAATTAAGGAAAATTAGACACTCTTCTTCTGAAGTCCAAGATCAGATCATTGGATATAAACGTATTTTCGCTGCTTCTAAAGCTTCCCTTCAACTAATCCGCAAAGACAGAACGAGTAGCGTTTCCATGAAACAGACTACATGTAGCGTTGCACTCTGTTTACCGTCATGCGAAGCTGTTTGAGAACTTCGCTAAAACACTATAGCGTAATTTGATTCACGAGTGGCATTCAATACTTACAATTCCTTCTATAACAGTTATACTCCATGAAATGTGGAGGAATATTTATTTAATCTTTCGCTAATCTCCCTGGCTTGTTTCAGCGCAACCCACATGAATAGCTTACGATATCAGATTACTTGCAAGAACAAATATTTATCTAAGACAATTATGCTCAATTAAAAAGATGTCAAAAGAGTGAAAGATCATTCTCGTCAAAGACACCATCTTGCTCTATAATTTAATTTTATGTTGAATTTACTTCCATTTATCATAATGAATCTGGGTTATAACTTTGTTTCTACCATATGATATACAGACAACGGAATAATAATACCAAACAAGCAAGCACATATGAAATATTCCAAGATGATTGACGTTGCATACGTCATTCGTCAAAAGAAAACAATAGATGTATGTTGTAACTAATTGTGAAATTCATCTGCATGCAAAAACGATGCTGCTTCTGTTTTTATGGATTTACCCATCTATCCCACCTGCCAGTTACTCTTGTGAATATTTCAACAGGTGACGTGTTTTAGACTAGTAGTTTCCCTTGCCTATAAGCCTCAAAAGACTTTCATTCATAATGCCTGTTTTAAAATTGAAAGACTTTCGTATTGTAAAGGGCAGAAACGTCCAGTGTGTCTTCAGAACACGCTGAATCATAACATGAGATTCTTGTGGAAGTATTTCAAAACATTAATTACGATGCTAGCATGAGCCATTTCAGGTAAGTGGTGTAAATCCCCGCAGGAAATGAAACAGTAATGCCAAGGGAGAATCTCTTAGATCAAAATAAAAGCACAACATGTCCGCTCAGCGTTAATAAAAACTAAACAAAATAGAGTAATGACATGTTTGTCTTGCTCAAAATACAGAAATAGACGTTTTCATTTTCGAACAATTGCTTCAACAGTTGGGGGTATGTAATATTGTGTATCTACAAAAATATGAAAGCCAATCACCTTATAGAGCTGTCAAAACAATTCTGATAGCAAAGATACATTAGCCGGTGGATATGGTTTGATTGAAAAATATCGAGATGGCGTCGTTAATTAAAAATAAATGTACATGCACCATTCTCGGCACAATTAGTGTGATAATTTGGTGTGTAACAAATATACTAATTAGCACAAATTAGAGCGCTCTCGTTACATGTGTTTTCATTACATGACGAATCCTCAACCACACACAGCAGTCTAAATTGTTGAATAAACTTACCGTCTAGATTCTATCGAAATGCTGCAAATTTTGATAAGCAATTTACGATAAGCCCTTTGACGATAGCACTCAAGAAATCACAAAGACCAAAGTGCACTTTATCAGGGTGTTTCACAGATATTGGCTTAATTTCAATAACTTTACAGTAACTTCAGAATAGGAGGCGTTGTAGTTGCGTCACTGACACAGTAGAAATAAGATGTGGCGTTGCATGGGAACAGAGATATTGAGAAGTTATGTATACCAAGCGCAATACGATTAGATTAAATTGAGTGCACTAATGAATAAAAAAATTTCAGTTGTTTGTACAATAAATATATATATGAAGCTCATCTGATAAATATTTTCACGCAATAAACCTTGACTTAACAATAGAAAGAGGCCGACAAGTATTGCATGACATGCAGTCATCATTAAATTTGGTTACTCTAAGGCAAACAAGCGAAGTTTAGAATCATTATTAATATTGCGTAGAACTTCCCACTCGGGCAAAGTTGGGCAGGAAATTCATGATTCATCCCCCGCTTTTAAACATACGGCTTCGTTCGACATTCTTTCTGACCATCGTGGCAACTGAATCTATGGTAACATGCATATATTGTCGTATTTGGTCAGTTTTTCGTAGCTGATAAGCTCGTGACTTTTGCACTGTTTATGATGAAAGTTTCTATATTAAGCCCTGTTTTCCACTTCACCGACGAGCTTGCTCTTAATTTCGCAAGCGACTTCCTCCTGGAGTTTGGCGTTTTATTCAATTGTGTGAATGAAAAAATGTCAAACATGGAGAAGTTTATAATTATTAGCAACTGTGCACCTTTATCCAATGACTTGTACAATAACTAGGAAAGATTTTTGTTTGGGGTGAAATTTTTCGTGAAAAGCTGGTGAAAACGTTAACTCTGAAGTGGAAAAGACATGCGTCGAACTAAAACATGTCTCCTCTTAACACTAAATTTTCTTTTTCCAAACAAACCTTACGAGTTTATCTCAATTGCCAATGTAAGAAGTCATAAAGGATATATAAAGAATCTAGTCCCCGTTAAAACTGACTAAAAATTATTAAAACTGGCTGAAAAATATAACGAGATATCTACATAGCTAAATATACGTATAGCCTCAGAGGTGAAAACCAATATCAGATATTATATTATAAATATTTTGAAATAAAAAGCCCAGCTCACCCAAGGCGACGGCCATAAATAAAGCTTTATTATGTCTAGAATTTTCTTCGGCAAACCAACAAACAACATATCGTCTTCCTTTCTGAGATATACTAAATTTCTTGGAGCTGGTTCGGACTAAATTATATATATTTATGGCCAAGACAGCTGTTATAATCTAGTCATCTTTGGCTGGGTGAGGTCTGCACATCCTTTGAGATAAATGAATTTGCATAAAATTCGAAAAAGCTCTTTGTTTATTGAATGACGTGTTTGAAAACTATGACATGCTGAAAAGTAATTATTCATGACACATATACCATCCTTTTTTCAAAGATTGGCACATAAGAAGTTCTTTTATTTACAGAGTATATTTTTATGGCCACGAGATCTGATCAAGTGAACTTTTTATTGGGCCAATAGTTAAGTCATGTAAGGATACAAAGGTCGGTCTTTGGTAGGCTGAAAGGAAGGAAGCCACTCAATGATACAACTAATATAGCTCACTGTGTCGTAAGCCTGGAGGGGAAAATTCGAAATTTCTTTCAAAGCATTTAGACGACCAGTGCTAAATTGATCAGGAAAAGTAACGTTATCAATGAGGAAGCCCCAGGTACTTAAGCTGAAGGAAAATTTCTAAGACTAAGTATAGATAGCGTCTGGAGAGAGGATGACAGTGATTTCATGCATGGCTCTCTAGGCCAGGTACCCAAGACGACAACCATTATCGCAAGTTAGCCAATGATCAGGTCTTGTCAGAGGACGTATATATATATTTATATAGCGCACTATGGCTCTCAGCAGTAATAGCTATATTACTTTTATTCAGGTATGCATGCAATCTAATTACTTCAGGTGTACCAGGACAAAAGATTTAACAATTATTTCATTAAACATGCAATTGTGAGAATCTTCAATAAATGTTATTGCTGATAACGGCTCTAGAGTAATTTCCTAATAACACTCAATTTGATATTGTTATGTCGGTGTCTGCTGTTTTTTTTCTCGCAATGCTCTCCAAAATAGTCCGAGCATTGTATTAAACTAGGTGTTAATAAATATTGAGAGCCCGCTGGTTTAGTGCAGGGTATATACAAAACGAAAATTTAATTAATATTTTCGTAAAATACACGTAAAATAATTTCCCAGCAGGGCTAGCTAGACCCATTTTAGATGATTGTTTAAATATGTCCTCGGTCTAAGAAGAAAACGTAGATAATGTGGCCTACGAGAAAGAATACGAACAGAAAACAAAGCACTTCAATTCATTTGAATGTGATACTTGAACAATATTGCCTTTGCTTTGTATGAAAAGACAATAGTTATCGTTTTCATTGCCTAATCGTTACATATTCATTCGCAGTTATTCATCTTAATGTTTTGAATATACATTGTATGAAGTGTTAATGATAACATCGTTATATATTTGGCACAATTTAGTATATTTACGATAAACAACAAATTATATAGTTTAACAGTAAGCTGTGATATTTGACTTTAGTTTAACGCTCTAGACACAGTTTTGGCGCCAAACATTGGAGTAAGAAACTAGGACCGAAATTAACACGAAAAATAAATAGAAACGATGTACAGACTACAGATTATACTTAACCAGAATAACCTAGTCATGCACTATTACTTTTAACTGAGTTTGTAGGATTCTGTGGCCAAAGAATAGCAAATTAATGAATAAGCAATTAGTAATAATTCGACGATAAAGCAAATATCTGTGTGAGAATATTAAGACGAGGAACTAAATCTCTCTTACATTGAAAGTAACAAAGACGAACATGCAAAAAAAACAAAGTTCATAAACTAGCTCAGCCAGGGTACAGGGAAAAAAGCACGAGATTTTTTGCCGCAATGCAGAAGTAGAATCTGGCAAAAAGCCAAAATTAGACCTGAAATGAACAGATATTAGGCGTTATGCATTAAAATCCCACAAGATTGGATATGCCCTGATACCCTAACACACTATTATTAATTCACAAGTACAAAATTACAAGGAGAAATATATGGTTATAATTACCTCCATAATAGCTCTTAGGTCACCCAAACACTCAATTATACCAAAAATACCCAGAAGCGATACAAAGTATTTTACTCATTTTGAATGTATCATTGGTTATGAGGGATTTGACCTCGCAGTGCCAGAGGATTGTATTCACTGTTGCAATCCTTACCACACTGGGCCAAACAGCTAACATGCAAATTGTGTTGTAAAGACAACCGCGCCAATGCAGCTGGCCTTAACACAAGCAGAGTCAAAGCTAGGCTTTAATAAGGTGGACTCAGGGGGTCCTGAACATTGCACGAAGTGCTATAATTCCAAATTATACATTTATGGAGTTTTTGTGCGCTTTGAAAACGACCGCTTTGTTTCCTCCAGGATTGAGTACAAACACAGCGCCAAAGGCTTTGTATATGGATAGAGACCTTTAAATTCGATTGGGATAAATTGATATTTCCTGATAATATCCTGAGATTTTGCTCAGTTAGACTAGAACTGTACGGTATAGCTATAATCACAGACATAGAGTTTACTTATATTGCTTTAGTGCAATTGAAGACGAAGGAAAGGTGCCAGTGAACATAGTTTGTCACAGCTAGATTTCATCAATGCATGCACGGTTGAGCAAATATCATTGAACGGCCAGCCGAATTGTCGCCAATTTCTATTTAAGTTCACATAATTACTGACCCTTGACATAAGGTTTAACAGAAGTGGCATTTAAGCCAAAGATTTCAACACAATCTGCTTTGTCTATCTCTGCCTAAATCGTTCCTCGCATATGGCAATGGGAAGCGTAACCCGCCAGCTTTTCATCATGACCGGATATCATATTTACATTTTAAATACTATAGCATAGTCCAGCTATATCATAACAATACGACCCGTACTAACAACAAAAAAACGAATAATTATGAAATGATTCGCTTTTATAACCAAACTGTTCGCTTCTAACGTGAGCTTTTACAAGCTGAGCTTTAAGGACCCGATAAGCAGGTTAGAATATACGGAGCGAAAAGGAACAAAATAGACTCCAATGTTGTGGAAAAGCGCTTACCTTTCCTATAGTTCTATTTACGAATCCTTGAATTCTACGATCGCTAAGAAACTGCTTTTCTCGTACGAGGTTTAGACTGATATCCAACGACAAAAGGTGATGAACTTAGGAACACACTTATTCAATTTGGCAGTTTTGTTGGCAGCGTGAAAATTCTTCACGAAGACGGTCAGAAATGATCAAGTACGGAGTGTCAACAAACGAATTGACGGCTACATCGGAGGCACAGCATGACGCGAAATCATTGTGCAGTAATTTACATAAATCATTTGAATTTGACATAATCTAGGTAGAAAATATTTTTGCCAAACATTACCCGCAAACATTTACGTAGAGTAACTCAGGTCTCGCATGTGGACCTCGGCGCCTCGTATCGGGAGAACACAGTTGTATTTCGCTATAGAAACGTCTGCAAAATCCATACACAGACGATGAGTGATTGATAACAAGGACTATAACATGATCTCTCCTGGTATAAACATTTTCTGCTCAACCGTAGACGAAATGAGAGGCGAAATAATCGAGGTACAACCAAAAAGATAGGCCGAGGTACATGGTTGTATAATTGCATGTATAACTAAGCAATGTATTTCCTTTTTAGGAAAATTAACGGCTAAAAAGAACAAAACAGATCTTTTCGGTCTCCCCTGCTGGTTTACTTCAGTGTTGAAAGCTATCATTTTAAAACATTCAGTGATAACTTGATGACACGAGACTTGGAATTACTATGAATGACCTAATTATTATAAACCTTCACAACGGTACAGAGGAAAGGGAAGATAGCCTGATAGGGCTTTGCAAAGTTTGTTTACAAAATGCCCTCAAAACCACTATATTTTTTTGAGACAAGCCTACATTTTTTTAGCAAAGAGCGAGCTAATCTCGGAACAGAAGGCTTTGAACTAGCACTAGAAGCAATAACTTTGTTTCTATCGTATATTTGCTCTTCAATACTGGGCACAGCATTGATATAGCTGTCTTGGTTTGGTGAAAGAATATATAATTACGTTTGAATGTTGCTAAGTTTAACATCGTTATTCTGGGCAAATTATTCATAACATGAGCCGAATTTAATAAACTCGAATAAATAAATGTTTATATTTAATAACAAAGGATTAAGAGTCGTAAGAATCGATGTCTACCGGGACAAATCTTCGTGGCAATATTTATACTTTGCACACAATGAATAATCCATAATGCATACACATGCTTGTTCGTCCTGTCGTAATTTTTGTCTAACGATAAAATTTCCGTTCGAAATCGACCGTAATACGGCAGCAGACTCGTCAAATGATAGTGAAATATTACTGTATAGTCAAATGGCACAAAGAATGTAATAAACGATAAATATTTACCTTGTTTCTTGTGTCATCTATGTTATTGATTGTCGTATAGACGCTGGGTACACCTGTACTGATTATATCCCCTGACAACATTGCTTATCTCGCGATAACAACAATTATCCTGGCTAAGTGATTTTCACGATTCCTCGATTCATACTAACTGACAAAGTTCCATCGTGTCGTTTAAAACCATCTTGAAAGGGAAGCGATGTTTACGCGACGAACAGGCATCAATAAATAAAGCCTGAGATAATTTTCAAGTGGGTGAACTTTTTTTCATCTTATTAGCTATGCGTGATCATACGTTCCTATAGAAATTATCAAGTGGTTCTTTGTTGGTGGCCAAAGGGCTCACGGTAGACCGTTTAACGCACTTCCGCCGCAAAATTGGGCGAAATTGCAAAAGATAGGAAATCCCACTAGCTAAGTCAGCGAGAAGAACTCTTTGCTTATTCTTGGCAAGCTAGTTTTCTATTATTCCTACTGGGAATTGCATTTCAAAACAATAGCTAACACGGCCAAGCCCAGAATTTATCATTCAAAAGTCAAAAGTCACAATCTGTTGCTTTCAATATTCATTTGAAGCCATTCAATGCTTGATAAGAACGAGTTTCAACGAAAAATACTCAAGAATTTCTATAAGCCTTACTCTAAACAACTGCTTGAAAAACAATATGAGACCCGCTATCATATAAAATTATAGATGAATCATCCATGATATTTGATGTTTTCGATAAACTTATTTTCCCATTAACACCGAGGCCAAATCCGGCCAAAATTAAATTAGCTCAATATATCAAGTTCATTTTTCCGATAAAGAGCTTCTGCAAGTGGCATTAAGCTTTAAACTGCATGACCCTTAAGGTTAAATATGAATTTGGACGTGTGCAGAATAATATAGCTGGTTAAAGACCCGTTAAACGTTCAGAGAAATTGCAAGTAAACACTGTTGTCTTTCTGTAACAATATTCATCCACAAAACATGCCTAGGAGGCAACAAAATATGACAGAGCACGAGCTTTTTTAATGTGGTTTTCTTGTCCGTGCAAAAACCTCGTTATGATGTCGACAAACCACAACAGCGTAGCTTTGTCGTTTTATAATGCAACGAGCTTGACATTGCATGTTTGGCATAAAGCCGTTATTCAGTTATTGTATGTAATCATTTGACGCCGAAAATATCAGGCGACTGAGCAATATTGAATGCTGCCAAAAACACAAAACGTACCCGCCTTGATTCTGAAGGTAAATGACGTATATCACCGAGGTTTAAAAGAATGACCTTGGCTTTTCTATGTGTGGGTTCAAAACACCGGAAATGAAATTTTTGGATGCCAGAATGTTCTCAAAAGATTACACGATATCTGCTCGTGTCAGCTTTGAGTAGCAAAGTCGCTTGCGCCACCGCCGATTAGACCTTAAAGGTTAAATGCTGATCGTTGCGTTTAGTTTGAAGTGGCCTACGATGTCATTTAACGGGCGGCAATTCGCAACAAGTGTTGTGTCATGAAAATAATTGCGTGCCTTTTGAGAATTCGAAACATGCTCTTCCTATAATTTGATGACGTCGAAGCAAAGAATGGCAATCTTGCATCATAGCAAGTTCCGTGTCTGGTATGGAACGACTAGACCGTTAGGCACCAGGTATATTCCTTATTCAGAAACTCTTTACTCAATTGAAATGGACAAATTCAACAAACACGAATTACAGCGTTTGATATTTTCACATGCGACGAAAGAATCGTGCTGCGTTATGCAAATATAATAGCTTCCATTTTTTTGGTAAAATGCAATTAACGTTTTTTATCTTTATATGATTGTAGTACACCTACGTAGCAACACTTGTGAAATCTCGATTATAAACGGTTCATTCTAAAAATACGTTCCCTATATAATCTATTTAGTGACCTCTTCGCATTTTTATAGCATTTAAAAGTCTTTTTTTGTATCATTTTCGTGAGTTCTGCTTGCATGACTTATTAAGGCCTATTTAGACCACACGATAAGTTGTATGCAATTATCATTTTGACGTATGCAAAAGAGGGCCTATGCTCTCAAAAAAGGGCCCAGAATGTTCATTTATATTGTTCAGGGTGAGATTTAAAGTGTCATGTTTGTACATGTGTTCAAACGTTCACCTTCGCCAGAGAAAGAATCGTATACGAGAAATCGCATAGTGTAAATGGGCATGTATTTAGATCTATAGTTGAAACACTAATTCAGTTTTGAATATAATAACTCCCACGCTTCATATATGCCTTTGAAGTCCTAACAATATACTTCCTCATTTAATCTTTTTAATAGAACAAGAAAGAGCTGAGTCTTTTAAAATGGTCGAATCCGGGGAGAGACAATACATCGTGGTTTGCAGATACCATCGATCCATTATCTTAATTCTTCTTTGAAGACCCGCTAAAAGCATTATTGCACTTTCACTCTTGAGCGCTTTTCGCCAGCTTTAGGAAATGGCTATAACTAATGGCCATATTTGGCCAATTTGTTTGTATTTTTCAATGTCTAAAAAAACAGCCGGGGAAAACGACCAAAAGAAATGTCTTGCCTTAACATTCCTAAGGCAAATCTTTTACGTTTTGGTCAAAAATGACTCTTGAAAAGGTCGCTATTTTTGAGTCAAAATTGGCTGCTTTGTTATGAAGTAAATCACTAATAATTTTCATTAAAGTTCACCCATTTGACATTGTCCAAAACGCAGAATAAAAGATTTTTAAGCCTTTGAAAATAGAATATTCAAGTTTATGATATATCCCAGAAATTCCTATTATCACATTCCAATTTCAACGTCTTAACCAATGTCAATCAAATATTCGAGAATGTCCTCAATTTTCATGAGTAAAGTGGATGTAAAATCACTTTCTAGTTTCTTCAATATTTCACAATAGACCAAACATGATATATGAACTTATCTTCTCACTTGGAACGTTCTTATTGCATGTGAAATAAATATTCACCATTCCGTCGTCTTCTCTACAGAGTAAAATAAAGAACGAGAATCAATTATAGTATATAGATGGTTTGTAATTACCGCCACCTTTTTTCAAAATATTTGCACAAATAATTATTTTCATCATGCAAGCTGTCGATCACGCAATAGACAAGTTGGCATGGTTACAGGATAAAGTTTGCGGAATAAATCAACTCAGTTTGTTCTCTGTATTGGAAGAAAACGGATAACGACACTTTGTAAACTCAAGATTATAAGTTAATTATATAAAACAATACAACAATTCGCGGTGATTTTTTGACTTTTATTAACATTTCAAAGTCGAATTAAATATAATTTATTTTGAAATAAAGTGGAAAGATCGCCAGGAATTTTTAGTTTCTGTAACCCGTAACTTGAGTACATGCAAAATATTGTTTTTTGGAGCATGCTTTTTCCTATATTTCATCAACCTTCCGCTGGTAAAGGTGTTTGTTCTCTATCATAGCCACAGTAATTAACCTTGTAGAATGAATCAAACATGCAAAACCACAGCGAAAAACCGCATGAAAATAAGACATCAAATTAAGCGAACATGAAGATTAAGCTAGCTAGGGCATGCCTTTGTATGAAGGAGAGCTTGAAATTATACCGTTTTCCTTTCTCTTGTCCCTGTTCCGTCTCTGGTTTTCCACGGCGAGTTTTTGCAAGAATTTCTCGAAAACTTTCATGCTGCTTTCCAGTAAAGCGCTCTTGTATCCTAAATTGTATCGAAGAAATTCTCAAGTAAAAGACGTTGTTCAGTGGTAGAGTTCAAAGACATAGTTTTAACTTTCGGATGTTGAAAAAACGTTAAAACAAGAGAGCTAGCCCGTACCAATTGAAAGGCCATGTCTGATTGGTTGTTGCTAAACAGTGCCTTAATTGTCATGCATCAATTAACTAGTACTTTGTAACACATGTACAACAATGCCTGGTTACTGATTACCATGCAGCCAGTTAGAAAGCGTGTTCCTTTACAGGATTACTAAAACAGAGGATAAAAACATTTTTAAATCTAACCTTTGGATGTCTGAGATTCAGATTGTTGGCTTTCATTAATCGGCGTGTTTTTGCCGGTGTCGTCAATTTCCTGACAAAGTTCGCTAGAAAAAAGAGAGAGAGAGTCTGGTATCACGCTTAGTAAAGGTCCGTTCACACAACCCAATTTTAACGCATCCAATGCACTTCTCGCGAAAGGAATGTAGTCTGCTGTTGATAAAATAGTACTGTATTGGTTTCAGCTGATTTGCTGCCCACATACATTGTAAGTCATCAGACTATAAAACATCCATCAGAAGTGAGTTGGACCCGACAAAAACTGGATCGTGTGAACAGAAAGAACAAGGAGAATACGCAACAAAAGTAATACTTTCAGACATGATCAATGACTGCACGGAACTGATAGCGAATATCTTCAATGGATATATTATAATCACCTTATTGTGGGTACTTCAAAAGGATCAAAGCTATCAACTTTGTCGATATCAATAGGAACGCAGACCCGTCCTGTGAAATATGGAGAAAATTAAGGTTATAGTATAGTTTCGAAATATCAGTAATTGGAAGGATTTCATTGAAACTGTTACTGTGTTGTGAAGAATAATGGACACAACTGTAGTGCAAAACGACTTGTTTCTATGCTAAAACTTACAACACAAGCTTTATCAACGGCAGGAATTCTGCATGTACAACAGTGCACTATACATACCTGTTTTAGGGTGAATGCAAAACGGACTTTTGAGCAAATGATTAAGTCCTTTCGTAACATTGACATCAAGTCTTGGGTAGCAATATTGGAACATGATTTCCTCACGATATTTCTTCATCCCACTACCCTGATGAATTGCAATTAGAATCGTGCATTAATTGGATTCAATCTTACGTATTAGCATTAGAATCTTACTATAATTAGGATAAGAATCTTTATAATAAAAGTTCTCTTAATTACTGTAGGATAACGATCTAACTAAAAAGGATAAGGAATCTTCTAATTTGAATTAGAATGATAGAATGTTCTAAATTAGAATCTAATGAGAATTATCTTAAAACATATCAAATTTCTATATAATTAGGAGGAAACGAAATTTCATTTCACTCTGTCAAACGCCAGACAACTTCGCGGGTAAAAGAAGTATTGCAGTATTGATAGTTAAATATTAAAAAATACATTACCAATTCAATTTCCAATTCTTCCCATCTCTGCGTGGATGTTCTATCCTGTTTTTTCCAGGATTCCTCGAGTTTATTTTGGGTCGTTTCCATAGGGACCAACGCTAAAACGTTCTTCCAGGATTCCTCATTTGATAAAATGTCTTGGTCTTTCAACATCAGCGACGGAAAATACTTTTCCAATATTCTTAATGCTCGGCTAAAAATCAGAATTTTCAATTTTCATTGCAAAAAAACCCGAGTTTTTTTGAGAAGAGAAATCACAAGAAAAAGTAGGTGGTAAAAAAGAATACATTTAAGACAACAAGGGAAAAAGTAAATAAACTGATTGTCTATAAGTCCATTGTAATTCATTTAACCATGGGAAAAAAACTATGACATGAAATTTTTGCCAAACTGTTTGCTTCAAAGCTTAAACCAAAACTCAAACTCTCAGATAAGAAGTCGTGGAATAAAAACGTGTCCTCGCTAATTTTTATTGTTACAGAAAGTCAAGAATATTGAAAACAATGCTTACTTTAGTGAAGGATGAAGCTTTGATGAAAAATGAACCTTTTTCACTTGATTCTCTCCTCCCTTGTTGAAAAAAAGCCAAACGAAGGCTGTTGGTAATACTTTTGAATTAAATACATCTGTACAGTTGACTTTAAACTTTTTATCACCAAGGTTGAGTATACCATATACCAGTATATTTGACCTTGACTAATTTTTTATCACCAAGGTAGAGAACACCATATACCAGTATATTTGACCTTGACTAACTTTTTATCACCAAGGTAGAGTATACTATATACAGCCACCAGGGTAATAAAAGAAATGTGAATGTTGAGAGATGTCAAGATGTACTGCATGTAGAATCCATCCCAAATGTTTTGAATAAGAATGGTCACAAACCTTTATAACACTGAGATACTCTGCAATGGCCGACCTTGCACCCTGGGATAACTTCCGAGCAGTTTCATCACAAACCCAACAATGAACGCCTCGGCGACCACTGTATACCCAAAGACGATGTTCAAACCCAAAGTCCTCTAAATAAAAGAAACGAAAATAACATTAATTTGGTGGATGAATTAGAGAGATGTCATATTAGAGTGATGGTCACATAATTAGAGAGATGGCCATATTAGGGAGATGGTCAAATTAGAGAGATGGTCATATTAGAGAGATGGTCATATTAGAGGGATGGTCATATTAGAGGGATGGTCATATTAGAGTGATGGTCATATTAGAGTGATGGTCATATTAGAGGGATGGTCATATTAGAGGGATGGTCATATTAGAGGGATGGTCATATTAGAGGGATGGTCATATTAGAGGGATGGTCATATTAGAGGGATGGTCATATTAGAGAGGTGGTCATATCAGAGAGATGGACATATTAGAGAGATGGTCATATAAGAAAGATGGTCATATTAGGGAGATGGTCATATTAGACAGATGGTCATATTAGAGAGCTGGTCATATTAGAGAAATGGCCATGTTAGAGTGATGGTCATATTAGAGAAATGGTCATATTATAGAAATGGTCATATTAGCGAGGTGGTCATATTAGAGAGATAGTCATATTAGAGTGATGGTCATATTTAAGAGGTGGTCATATTAGAGAGATGGTCATATTAGAGAGATGGTCATATTAGAGAGATGGTCATATTAGAGAGATAGTCATATTAGAGTGATGGTCATATTAGAGAAATGGTCATATTAGAGTGATGGTCATATTAGAGAAATGGTCATATTAGAGAGATGGTCATATTAGAGAGATGGTCATATTAGAGAGATGGTCATATTAGAGAGATGGTCATACCACATTTTACTACAAGATGGGGTTTGGTTAAATTTTCAGAGAAAACTATTTCACACCTTTTAATGCCCTATCAACAATTCTCATCGCAATCTTCATAAATGGCCAACATCTCTGGCAGATAGCTGCTCCCCTGGAAGATAAAAATTACAAATTGACCCAATAGTTGGCACAATGCACCCAGAAGTGCCAAAATTTAGCATTTTGTTCAGACTAAGGGCAGATGATTTAACATATCAGTGCAGGAAAGACGTATAGAGCAGTTATTTAAATTTTTAAGCTAACGGGTATATATATATATATCATGCAAAAAATATTTAATTTGTAAACGTACGAACAACATGTTCTGACTTCATCGTAATCCGTCATATCAATATCAAAAACCAGTTCTCTTTCTTCTGCGCGGAAATTGCTTGCTTTTGACAATTTGTTATCTTTAGGCTTGAAAATAGATATAAAAATAAATAAGTTTATCAAAAAATAATCACTAACAATAAAATAGTTTGGCTCAAATTGTTCATAATTTGGTTCAAGTACAAATTGCTTGCAGTAATTCCTTAGTGTACCTTCAGAGAAAAGACAGCACCAATATCAATCTTATGAGGGCATCTTTTTTGAATTTCTTTCTCCATGTCATTTTGATCAGTAAATGATTGATATCGGATGTAGATATCATCTTTCAGAGTGAAAGAAAACTCACGATGGGCAAAATATCTTGAACGACCAGCTGTGAAAATAAATATATAAAGAGTTTTAAGAGTGAAATCTGCAAGGCTTGTTGATTTAAAAATTGCAGTAAATTTTGCATGCTATAGGGTTTTCTGAACACAAGCTCTAGTTCATAATCATTTTGAACCATAGCGAACAAATATTATGTTGATATGGAAGTAATTACAGTTAAAGTAACACTTAAGATTTAATAATCTATTCCCTCCATATCAGCCAAAATTATGGATGCGCTAAAATATTACTGTGCCCTTAGGCGCCTAACCTGCTACCTGAGACCTCCCCCAAACCCCAAGGGACAAGACACACCTCTTTTGCACACATCTTTCTATATGTACGTGCCTTTCTTAAGATATCTTATGAATTTGCCAATAATGTCATTAACCAAGATTTCTTAACAAACGAATATAATTCCTCTCGAGATTCCTCTATATTATTTAAATATAATACTCCCTTAGAGTTAATACATGGTATCTATTTTCAATATTAAATTCATATGATACATGTCTTACCCTCGCCATAACTGAGCCACTGATAATACAATTTATAGGGAAATACTCGTTTGTAGTATTGCTTTAGTAATTCTGGTAAATCATTTTGGTTATATTGAGAATTTTGCGATCCTTCTTGTTCAGCCATTTTGTTCACAAGTTCCCGCGCTTTAATCTTCCCGCGACGCCTAGCGCGGATATGACGTCATATCGTCCACGCGGGCACTCCTCGCACAAAATTTGGATGAGATCAGTGAACTCTGTGAGATAACTGTGCATAGTACGCATTTTTCACAACATTTTTGAGTGTTTTTTTTGTAGAAAAAGGGGATAAATAAGGAAAAAATGCATGCGCTATCAAGTAATCCGTTACACCTTTAGGACACCGGACCAATTAAACATTTTTTTCACATATTAGTGAATTTTTGGGTACATTCCTGAGGGCGTAGTGACGTAACATTACGGAGATAACTGTGGACAGAAATTGTAAATAACTTTCATTTTTTTCGCTTGACTTTTAGAGTGTGGAAGAAAGAACACTTTGATCTTTTAGCCAACTGATCTTTCAAGGTTTAAGCAGGGGTTAAATCTGATAAAGCGACCACAATATAAGATGCCGAGTTACTACCATATTATTACAGTACAGGAACAAGAGTAACGAGATTAGTTACGCGATATTTATGAAAGCATAACCATTGAGAATTATTTCCACGGCGGAGGAAGTTTGTATATACAAACAAACTCATTGCAAGTAAATAAAAAAGCATTAATACAAAGCCCTTACAAAGCTCTTTGTTATTTCGACCAATCGTAGCATTACCGGAAATTACAGCAAAAGTGCAGCCACCTTTTTTCCGGTTGCAGACCAGGCCGTCGCGAAAAGATGTTTTTATCGACATATATTAAAGGAAGTCAATAATACTATTGAATATATTTTAATGATACCCAGTAGAATTTGTGTAATGATTTATTGTACGGGGATACGATGCATTTTGATCGGGTAATATGGCTTTTGTAAACGAAACAATGTATACAAATGAGAAAGACTTGTTAATGGACGAGACGATCACTGTGCAGCGATACTGTACTTAAAACTACAGTGAAACAAACACAAAGTCTGATATGGATATAGCAATGCAAATATGGAATATTGCTGTACCGAATTTACTACAATCCGGCACAATATTGCATAAATGGGACGAGGTAAAATAGTTGACACTTAATTCGAATCATTTGAAATATTTTTTGTATATACTGGTAGAAGAAGATTTATGCGAATCACGTACGAAATTTTTATGTAATTATTCTTTACGACTCGGCTTATTTTAAACTATATTTAAATGCGTGAAAAAAATAAGTGCAAAAGGGGCATTTTGTACATTTCTTTCGCTATAAAAAGTTTCACTAAGTATTCACTGATTGATAAACACTGACATATCCTTCGTCTACTAAAAATTTGTATTAGGAGTCCAGTGGAGTCCATGAATGTCATTTTACAGTCGATCGATATGGTTTTTTCCTCGCTTATCGTGAGCCTGAAAAGGTTTGTAAAGTATATCCATATATCTCACACATTTCCCGAATATTTCACCTTAAATCCCAAAGAATTAAATTACAAGATCCCGTAAATTTGACAAACACATGGGCTAGTGTCAGTGATCTGTTATTATAGACGCTCGTTCGCAGTTTTTAAACTATCTGTCGATAAAACAATTACGTTCTTGACTTGTGACATAAATTATGTAACGCTAGGAAAAATACAATAAAGCTATAGTTTGTAGGAAACAAGCTAATTTTTCGAGCTTTGTCCATATTTATTGATTTTATCTGAAGACTTTGACATCATATATTTATGACATAGGAACCGTCTTGTGTGGACCTGAGTAATGTAACTGAAGTGAAGCTAGGAGGATTTCTGCCGAAGGTGACTATTTTATTTTTCATTTTATATAAATTTTTGCACCCTTACAAGTTAGAGTATCATGGCTTGTAAATATCTCGAGTTTAATCACTCGCGTTTATGACCCCCGTAGTTTATGGCTCTTTAATATTTGAACAGAACTCCATTTGATAATGTTGGGATATGCTGCCTCTGTCACAAATGACAGTAGAACGGGCGTATATTTCCTTATCAGACATGAAACATGCAATAAATCCTAAATTGTAATTGTTTTCAATATTCAGGTTCAACGCTCATTAGCTAGTTCCTTTGCACGATCAATCTTCATTTAAAGTCCAACCAAAACAGAGACGCATTTTACAATCAGAGACGAGACGCATTCGATGCGCTTTTTCTAAAATTATTTTTAAATATGAATCTCTTCATTTCGAAAGAGTTCTTGATATCGCGGACGACGCAATTCTTGAAACTTATAGTACGAAATAATTATATATGTCCAAAACAACGTTTGTTTACAAAACCCAAACGCAGCGATTAATACATGCGATGTTTATATTTTCGAGCAGTATCACAAAGCGCTTCTTACACATATTTTTTTTGATAAAACATTCCTGCAATAAGTGCAATTCCCAGACATGTGCCGATGAATTAGGGTTTAAACGATATCTATAAATTGAGCCGCTTTCTGTGACGATAGTAATGCAAATGGCCAGAACACAGCTGTCTTGCATTTAGCAGCAAGCCTACTCATTAAATCTCAAAATAGCCGCGCTTTTAAATTTCTTTTCTCAATTAAAAACCCAAATTGCTTTTGAACTATGTTTGGTACTTCGGTATTTTGTATGTTTTTATTACGAACCCAAATGCGGTTCACTCGTCAACTGCGCTCCCTACTGTGCTCGTAAATTTCGTTTGAGATCCCTGAAAAATAACAAAGATATTTCGCTTGTAATATTTAAACGAAATACCTGCTGTTGAAAGATAATGCATAATCGAACGAGACAGTTTCATTAAGGCAATAAAAGGCTAGATCATTTTCATGCTCAAACCTTTTTCTTGTCAGGATATTGATAACCTATTACCTTGAACCACTTGATATTTCCATGAAGTGTAACTACATTATTACATAATGTAATACCCACTTTCATTTTTGGCAAGCGTTTTATATTTTATTTACATATTCAACTGACATATACGCGTATATGTGTTATATTTATACCGTTGATGCCTAAAATCTCATTTTTTTCAACAATTAAATTAGACTTCAAATTGTACAGCAAAAACACGATAGTTAAAGACTTAAAGTAGGGTTCAAGTAAATGTCAAATTTAAGATATTTCACGAGATGATTTATTTTTTTGACAGCTTGATATATCAATTTTAGCATACACGTTATACACGACACTTTTAATAAATAGAAAATAATTTCCATACTTTAATTGAATTATGCAATTGGAAATCCGACACTATGTCTATATAATACAGCGTAAAACAAGGAAATTGTACGCCTAGTCTATATCCTTTAAAAATTTGCCAGTGTGATCACTGCTTGATAAGTTAGCACAGTCATGCATAACCCTTAACTTAACCAGTTTTTCAATGTTGTTGGTCTTTTTGCATTGGATAACTGTGTTTGGCTAATGATTCAGCAGACATTCAACTAACCTGCAGCTTGAATTAAGAAACATTTTGATTTAAAATAAAGCTTAATTGCTGAACCCCATCTAAAGATACGAATAAAAACACTTGTCATTAACATTTAGCAAAATCTAAAATTGACCTTATATTTTCCCCCAAATTCAAACATAATAACTTTATGCCAGTCTTCATTGCTTTCTCATGTTCAAAGATGCAAATGCTAACCACAAACTTTTATACCAACTTACTAAAGTTATTTTTGAATGTACTTATCGTTAAATTGTCTAAAAATTAAAAATTCTGGTTGACTACTGATTAAAAAAATAGACTCCATTTTGCCCACAATTTTTTTTATGATAATTTTTTTAAACCATGAAATGTTGTATACTAACCCCCATACTAATCCTGATTTAATCTATTAACTTCAATCAGGGTGTGAAACGTGAATACGAAAGATTATTTAATAGTGTAAGTCATGATCTGATTATCAATAAATTTAAAATATAACAAAAACTATTGAAGTCATCCTTCAATAATTGCTATAAAATAAAAATAAAACTAATTTTAAATCATCAATGATCTTTGAAATACCGTAAAGTCCATATTTAGGGAGTTGATTGTCATCATTGAAAATGGGTAAGCTTAAAAATTGCTAATTTCACAAAACAGACACTGAAGCCTAATATTCTCCAAAAAACAACCCAGGCTAGATATTATTTTGAATTGATAGCATGCAATATATCTCAGCCCTATTGTTCAATAAGAGCAGTACACCTGTGTTTAATCACCTTTTCTTAACATTGCCCAAACATGTCACCTTTAATCAAATTTTTATACAACTCTCAGGCTTATTTTCCCAGGGAATTAATAACATTGATTACGTTTTGCCCTGAGCATGTCTTAAAGAATGTAATTATCTTTGTAGGATGGAAAGGCACGAAGCAGCTTGGAATGCAGCGGTCCTGAGCCTATTAAGGATCGAGTGCTTACAATTGTTGTTTCACAAAATCTGGTGGAAACAACTAATATATATCTCTGTTCAAGTTCTTCAAGGGTTGCAAGGGTTGGTCGATCTTCACACTAGCTTCCTCCATATAGATTAATCCAACTTAGCATGAAATATAATTTCTTTTCGATACAGGAATGGGTTGAAGGCTTACAGCAAATATGCAATTCTGTAAAAGCAACAAACTTAAGTGTGATGGCTATGCTTTTAAAATTGTGAGTGATTCACATCTGACTTTGATATGACTGGCATATGTCTCTGTTATTTCATCCTTTTTTAAGATAAAAAATCTTCTTGTAACTTTTGAAAGAGTCTGTCATTTAGGTGGGTTCGTATAAAACTGAACATTTTCTTCTTCAGATATGTAAAGGCAACATTACTAAAGGTCAATGGGAAAATTTCAGTGAAAAGGTATTTACCTGTTTGCAATGGTGTCCTAGAAAGTTTATAGAAAAGCGTACATAGTAATTTTCCTTCTTTTTCTTCAAGTATCTGTAAATGTTTCAACTGTGGTAAAAATTATGAAAAGCGTATCTTGGATGGTTTACAAGCGATGGATCTGCCCCATGAAAAGGTATATTCCAAGCATATATGTAGAAAATGGAATTCAGAAAATGAGACGAATCTTCTCGGTTTTTCATCTTGAATCGTGTACGCTAAACGTACCTATTTTTACTCCATTTTAGAATGACGAAATTGACCACACCCTATTCACTTTTGAAACATTTTACCAACTGTATGCAACAATTTGCCCAAGACAAGATTTCGATCAAATCTTTACCAAATGGTAAGACTAGAATCCGCAATGGTGAAACACATCTTATCCACGTTTGCATTTTGACGCCTGTGTCTTCGCTTCCAGGCAAGCCGGTAAAGCACCTTATATAACCCCCACGAGACTGATGGAATTCATCAACACTGAACAGCGAGATCCAAGCGCGAATGAGATCTTGTATCCCTATTGTAACAAAGAAAAAGCTATCAAAATCATTAGCAAGTACGAGAAATGTGCAGAAATGGTGAATCAAGGTATAGGTCCTTCATTAAGCCGAAAACGATATTACGCGTTGATAGTTTAACTGCGCTAACAATCTAGCCAGTATCAAGGATACTCTTAGGAGAATATACAAGGATACTTCACCTTTCGACCTCTAGACTCTAACGCTCCTAATAACAATTAGATTAGTACCGTCTGTATTTATTCCACCCAAGACCCGAGTTTTAGGAAAATACTTTACTTTGTATGCAGGACGTATGAGTGCTGATGGTTTATCACGATATTTAATGTCGGATGAAAATCTTAGCGTGAAATCGGAAATCTTTGAAGTACATCAAGATATGAATCAACCTCTCTCGCATTATTTCGTAAACTCCTCACATAACACGTACTTAACAGGTAAATAACGGATTATCTCTTTCATGTCTGTGTAGCCAATACTGACAAGTCATTAGACCTCACTCACAGCGCGTGAAGGTGTTGAAAGCAACTAAATGTTTAAGTCATTTTTAAGTCAGTATTTCAGGCACAAAACGCGCTAAAATTATATCATAGTTTCTCTGCACGGTGTAATATGATTTGCCCCAAAATTCTTCTTTTCACAAAGTGAATTGAACGCATGAATTAAACGGGAAATTCATCGTACGTTTTAGGAAGGCAGATTGGAGGAAAATCCTCAGTAGAAATATATCGACAATGTCTGCTGAGCGGATGCCGGTAAGGACAAGTTAACTAAACCAGCAACTCAAGTCAGTGGCGGATCTAGGGGTGTGCAGAATAAATTGAACAGCTTAATATTAAATTCAAAACACCTTAGTAACAATGCTATTGGTTATAGATTTGAGAAGAATATTTTTACATTAAAATCTACCAATGCGATTCCGATTTTAAGCTTTAGTAATTCATTCTGCACAACCCTAGATCCGCCACTGACTCAAGTTAGGACCATGGTCGAAAACGCCGTTTTCCGACGGGCTCAACCATGGTCGAAAACGCGGTTTTCCGACGGACTCGACCTTACTCCTAAATCTGACCTTGTATTGTAAAAACTCACTCACCCTCAAACTCATTGAATGGGCGATCTCAATCACATCCTTCAGCAGTATTTTCACTTGAGCTTGATTTTCAGTGTTTTCATATACCTTTAAATGTTTCCATTGATCAAAATTGATCTCTGGTTTTTAGTTGTATTGAATTAGATTGTTGGGATGGTCCTAACGATGATCCCATCATTACTCATGGCAAAGCAATGTGCACTAACATCATGTTTAAGGTGAGGCACCATCGCTTGAAGTCGACTTGATAATATGCATATTTTAAACTTTCTAATTCCTATGATTTTTTTCAAGGATGTTATCGAGGCTATTAGAGATACTGCTTTCGTCACCTCGGAGTATCCAGTGTTACTTTCGTTCGAGAATCATTGCAGGTCAGTTTTGTAACTGAATTATCCCCACTTCGTATCTTTTTCTCATCTCGTCATTCGATAATATCTCTTACAACCTCTGTCCAACAACCTCTTACATGTCCATATCATCTCAAGCTTTTTTCCCTTATCTTCTCTGCAAATGTCTACCACCTGACATCTTCTTCTGATCTTTTCATTCCATAATATCTCAGATCATCTCTCCTTCATCTCTTCTTATTACATGTCCATATCATCTCAACCTTGCTTCCCTCATCTTCTCTGCAATGTCTACCACCTCGCATCTTCTGATCTTTTCATTCCATAATATCTCAGATCATCTCTCCTTCATCTCTTCTTATTACATGTCAATATCATCTCAACCTTGCTTCTCTCATCTTCTCTCTACCACTTCAAAACGTCCGATCACTTTATTCTATAATATCTCTGACCAACTTTCCATCTCTTCTCCTTATATCTCCCTAGATTACTCGTGTAATTCACCACATTCAAATTTGTTTTGTAGTAAGTACCAGCAGTATAAAATTGCGTGCTACTGCACTGAAATACTCGGAGATCTCTTGTTATCCTCACCATTCGACTCCCACCCGGTAATTCAACTGTATTCTAATATAATCTCAATACATATACTCTCAATATCAAGACGAACTATAAGGTTTTAATTTCATTCATTTCATACCCTTCTAGTTGGAGGAGAATCAACCTTTACCTTCACCAAATCATTTGAAGAGAAAAATTCTAATAAAAAATAAGAAGCTACGACCTGGTCAGGAATCAAACTTTGACTCGGAAAGTATTGCTTCCTCAGGTAAAACTTTTGATTTTCATGACTTGCTAATCTGCGAAAAGATTTCGGGCTTGGGACAAAGTCGTTGATATCCTGCACTATAGAGAACCATTCCGTTTTAAACCACCCAGTTCTTGAAAAAAAAACATTGATTCATAAATAAAAAACATAAACGACATCATCTTTTTTATCTGCTAAACGTTTCTTGATCAAGTTCTGCAAATGCCCGATTCCACAGCAGTTCCACTGCTCCATCCTGATCCACTGATCTCAACCATGTCCTTGCTTTCACAGAAAGCCGTAAATCGAGTGAAGTTCGTCTTGAGGACATCAAGAGCGTTCGACCACGCATGACAAGGCTATCTGAGGATAACGACGGGGAAGAGGCAGCGCTGAAAGAGGAAGACGACGGATTTGTTAATATTTTAACGGACGAAAAGACTTTACGTTCGTCAATTAATTCAGAGAGAAACAACCATAACACGAACGATAAACGTAGGCACAACTTCAGGCAACGAAAGAAACGTTCGCTGGAAGAAGAGGACGCGGCGAAACGGTTCAATGGTTGTATCGACGAAGGAAGAGAACAGCTTGAGGAGGAAGTTTCGAATACAGAAGTTGAGGGTGTGATTAGAGAGGGGGGTAAAAATGCACTCGATGCTTTTGATGAGATGATGTTGGAGATCGACTCTTCGGATTCAAGTGATTCCAAAGATGACGACGACAAACATTTGGTGATTATGTCGAATATTTGCCTGACTGAAACCGAGGCGATGTACCCGACATTAAGTAAAGACAAGCGAACAACAAAGTTGCCGCCCGAGGTCGAGTTGATGACAGCGAGGAAGAGTTCGTCAGCGAGTACGGATTCCACGCAGTCTGACGAGGAACGAGATGTGAAACGAAGCGAGAGTTTTGCGTCCTTTGGAAGCTCCATCAAAATTGTCCAACAACGACAGGTGATGATGATGCAGCCTGATGAGTTCATTTTCAATCAGCGCATATTACTGCATGCCTGATTAGGATTAGGTTTAGGTTTAATTAATTCGCCAGTAAATTACAATAACATAAATGTTTATACAAATAACAAATTACCAAATAGACGACTGGCAGGAGTTAGATACAGGACTGATGTCCCAGTTGCCATCCCACCCCTATTCTATCAAGTGTAGGTTAGAGAGAGACATGCCCAAAGATCGCTCATTTCTTTAGCTATTTATAAGCTCTATCGCAGTTTTTCCTGTGAACTACAGTCAAAATTTTATCATGCACTGATGGTTCTCCGTTCAGACTATACCAACCTTCAAATCCTACAACGTTATATTTACGTGATAGCGCACGTGATCCATTAAAAAATCTTTCCCTTAGGTCATTATGCAGTTAGCAAGATGGATTTGAGAATATAAATGAATCAACATCCAATGCTCGTGCGGTCAAACACCACGAAATATCTTGCAATTAATATTTCTAATTCTAATTTTGTTTCTTAGAATTCCCAGAGCAGTATCAGTACAGATGAGGTGGTGGATATTTTAGCAAATTACCATCATTCAGCGTCGCTTAGCAACATTCATCCCAGTCTCTCGTGTCTTGTCAACTACATGCAGCCGATTCCTTTTCCAGGCTTTGAGAGATCCGAAGGTAAGCCATAAATATGAGGAAGAAAGGATTAAAGCCTCAAAGGTATACTCCTAGTACCCCACGGATTAAACCAGGGCGGTACTCTAGATCCATCCCCAAAACCACGAAGTCGAATTCCCGAACCAACATTGCCAGTCCAATCGAGGAAGAACTTCTCTTTCATCGCGGTAAACCGAATTTGTTTTCCTCTTTTAGAAGCGAACCTTCATTATCGAATGTCTTCATTCAACGAGGTTGCCGCTTTTACACTTCTTAAAGGCAATCCAGTTGAATTCGTCAGGTATCCTTTTCTTTAAGTAGAGTTACAAAGATTTCGCACAGGTCTTAACTCATTCAAAACTTTGCTATACGTGGATCGACGCGTATAGGGAAACCTTGCACCCATACATTCAGATCTTTAAATGATAACGAGTAGAATTTTTTGCGTGTCGTTTGGTGGGTGAATTCCTTAATAATTTGAAGATACAATCAGCGACAGCTTTCAAGAATATATCCCAAAGGTAGCCGTGTCGATTCCAGTAACTACATGCCCCAGGTAAGAATAAAGATGGTTACGATATCAATGTGTCACTGTGTCTATTGGCAGCTAAGGAAACATGCTGTGTGACATACACTCTACAATGTAATTCAGAAGCTTCAGTATATCTCTTGGAAGCTTTCAAGCCATTTTTTAAATGGCCCTCCCTCATCTCTCAAACATACTCATAGGTTTTCTGGAACGCTGGTACTCAAATGGTTGCTCTGAACCTTCAAACAACAGGTGTGGTAAAATATGTGTAAAACGTCATGGTCCATATGTATAGTACAACGCAAATGTTCAACACATATTCTTAATTACTTGTAGATCTCGCTTTCCAATTAAACTCGGGGAAGTTTGTTGATAATGGCAGATGTGGGTAAGCTAGTGTTACCTTATCACTTCTTACCTTCAGTTTTAGTTCCTGTAAATTCTTCGCCCCCCCCCCAACCTTCCACTCGCTACTTTTATGGTTCCAATTGACCAGATATATTCTTTGCTTCCCATTTCCTTAGATATTTGTTGAAACCTTCGGTGATGAGAAAAAGCGATAAAAACTTCGATCCGTTTACTGAACTTCCTGTGGACGGCGTGGTGGCGACGTGTATTAGTATTAAGGTAATACTGCCGTTTGCCGGAGATGGCAGACACGTGATAGTACATCTGTAGCACACGTGATAGCACACGTGATAGAACACCTGTAGCACACGTGATAGCAACGTAATAGCACACGTGATACATTAATAAAGAATCTTTCCCTTAGGTCATTTCAGGGCAGTTTCTATCGGATAAAAGAGTTGGAACGTATGTGGAAGTAGATTTGTACGGCCTGCCCACAGACACTGTCAGAAAGAGATATAAAACCAAAATAGTCAACAGTAATGGAATGAATCCCGTTTATGACAGCGAGGATTTCTCGTTCAAGAGGGTAGGTTTCATTGCACCGTAAATCTATGACCAGTTGCTATGATGTTTCCTAAATTGGTGAAATTAATTTACAGTGCATTTCTACTCATCTTTTAGATTGTACTGCCAGAACTGGCGTTACTTCGCTTCACAGTTCTTGACGACAGTGATCGAGTCCTAGGACAGCGAGTTATTCCAGTTAGCTCGATTCAACCAGGTAATTGTCCCCAGAAATTATACAAGGTTATCTTATGCGAATGTTATGAAGACTTCTATACCCAGTTCAGATGCAGAATTAACCACTTTGAATTCACTTTCCTTCAGGTTATCGTCATATTCCGTTGTGGACTGAAGGATGCCGTCCGCTATCTCTTTCAACACTATTTTGTCATATATCACTGAATGTCTTTGTGTTTGAAGGATTTTCTTGTAAGATTTATGGATATCTATGGATATCTAATGTCTTTGTGTTTGAAGGATTCTCTTGTAAGATTTATGGATATCTATGGATATCTAATGTCTTTGTGTTTGAAGGATTTTCTTGTAAGATTTATGGATATCTGTTCGATACTAAACATTACAAGCTGATGAATCCCTTTGGGAAATTTCATATTCCACATTGCCGATTGATAACTGGTGTTTGATTGGGTTTCCAGGTGTTGTTGATGAGCTCTCGCAGCCAATCAAGTATCAGTCTGCCGTTGAGAAAAGAGCTGAGGCGATTTGTAGGATATTTGATTTTGAAGAGGTATAGGATTAACGTTAAGACTAAGGTTTGGATTAGGATTCTAGCTAGGTTTAGGATTAAGATTAATTTAGTAATTCAGATTGTTAATATGAAGGTTGATCCAATATTATTGATAACAATCGATTATTTATAATACACACAGTGCCATTCAAAATAACATGATCGATTTTGATATTCTAAGCTTAGTTTACTTGACTGGCTTTATTAAGAAGAATGCAACAAGTCGAAGAATTGTATGAAATCTTACCTTGCATCTTTGTGGTATACTTTTCCAGGATTATGACGAGGTATCTGATACATATCCAACGAACACAAATGGGTTTAGTCAGAAGTCTCCCAAAGGCTCGTACAACTCATTACCACTGGTGAATTTCTCTCCTAACAACAGAAGAGAATCGACTGTTACCCTTAGTCTTTCATCTTCGGCATCAAGTTTACAATTCAATAACTTTCTGTTGGATCGACTTCCCACCCAACGTGAGTAATCACATTCTACTTGCAGGTTAAGCGCATATTTGTATTAAAATGCGCTGGCACAGCTTGTCCTAAGCCTGGAAGCTGTCAATGGCCGTCCCTTGTCAACTAACACGGTAGCAACAGAGTGAAAAACTTACAGCTGCTTGAGAACACTGTTACTATAACACTAGCCAATGTTCTGTCTTGTGTTACAACAGTACGTCATGTAACAGGCCTGTGTTAGGTCAGTCAATATATAAACATCCTTCATGGTCTCTTTCAACTTCTGTAGTCGAAAGTAATCTCGAAGCAGTGAACATCGAGGAATTAAAGAAAGATAAGGTTTGGGAGAACTTTCCACCATCTTTTTTCTCTTGACATTGGAAGTTAATATTTGTTGTTAATTCTTTTTCTTTCAGGTTTTTACAAAGTTGATGAAGAAACATCAGAAGGAATCAGACACCTTAACAAAACGATTAGTGAAGGTGGGTATTGGTAATCCGGAGTGGGAGGGATAGAGAGGGTGAAACGGAGAGGGGAGGAAACGAGGTAGGGGTGGGTGAGAAGTATAGAGGGGAAAGAATGAGGGAAACGATAAGCAAAGAAATTATCTCAGGTTGTCAAACCCGATTTTAAGGAACGAACCGCGCTGAGCAAAACTCACAACGCAGCTTTGGAAAAACTTTTCCTAAACGCTCAGAAGAACAAAGAGAATGAGAAAAAGACTTTTGAGAGATCAAAGAAAAAATACAGGTTAGTTCATCTTCACGATACGACTGATAAACTCTATTTAGGAAGTTTGACTGACGTGCATGTTTTTCAGTGAATCTAGTTGTGAAGTTTGTCACTTTATCGAAATATAAACGATATATTATTTAGTGGTAGTGATCTGATACAGCTTCAAAATGCTCACGAGCAAAAGTTGGCATACCTTACAACGGTACAGCAACAAGAGGTAAGCTTTTATATTCCAAGTCTGCTGGGAAATAAAGAAGAGGAACGATGCTTGGACATTTTACTTCCAGATCAAAAATCTCCAGCCCACCTTGGAAAAATTTGTCTCCGCAAAAACTGAGCGTTAAAGTGAATTAGGGGCTGTTTACATGAGCCCGGTTACCCGAGATTTAACGAAGCGTGGGAGGCCTTTGAAATATTTGTGAATATTTGAAATATTTGTGGGTATTGAAAGAAGTCTTTATGACACCAAACAAGCACATGCTATTGTTGTGGTGATTATACGACTGCCAGGATCATGTTATCTGCTCATTTCAATACCTCAAAATCATCTCACGCTTCGTTGAATCTCGGGTAACCGGGCTCATGTAAACAGCCCCTTAAAAGACCTTCACTATACGTAGAACATTACTTGTCCCAGAAAGCTCTAAAAGCATTCTCTACCTATTTTAGGTAAAAGCTGTGATTAACAAGCAATCTGAAGAATGGTCAAACTTCATTTCACAGCAAGTAAAGGAAGAGCTCGATTTGTACGACATCCATTCGCCACAGGTGATAATTTGAATTTATGAAGAAAAATTAACTCCCTTAACCAACGAAGCCATTCCAACCAGCATTCAAAAGTAGATGTCTGCATCGGCTTGCGTCCGTTTCGCCAGAGCTTATGCATATTTCTCAAGGTCATATTTAAAACAGATCGATTTTGATTGCAGAAATGTTCGCTTCTAAAGAAGTTACTTGATGCCGCTCATGATAGTCAGTTGAAAGTGATGGAACAGAGGCATGAGAGGGAATGCTCGGATCTACGAAAGAACCAGGGAAAACAGTCCGTAGAAACGTCCAAAAATGCTGGAAAACAAATTAAATGCAAAGAAGAAAGAGAGAGGTAAACACCGTTAGGATTGTTTACGTTAGGCAGAGAAGTTTTTTTAAACTCTGCTAAAAGTTGTAGATTTGCTTAAGAGATCAAGAAGTTGTAGGTTTGCTTACGAGATTAAGAAGTTGTAGGTTTGCTTACGAGATCAAGAAGTTGTAGGTTTGCTTACGAGATTAAGAAGTTGTAGGTTTGCTTACGAGATTAAGAAGTTGTAGGTTTGCTTACGAGATTAAGAAGTTGTAGGTTTGCTTACGAGATTAAGAAGTTGTAGGTTTGCTTACGAGATTAAGAAGTTGTAGGTTTGCTTACGAGATTAAGAAGTTGTAGGTTTGCTTACGAGATCAAGAAGTTGTAGGTTTGCTTACGAGATTAAGAAGTTGTAGGTTTGCTTACGAGATTAAGAAGTTGTAGGTTTGCTTACGAGATTAAGGCATTGGATATCTGTGCTTAGCTTAGCTCGCTTGAACCTAAAAATTGTAGGTGTTTTCTGAAGAACGATCCATTAGGACATTCATCAGCCAACCTTGCAGTCTGAAGCAGGTGTATATTTCATGAGCATGCGCAAACCGAAATTAGAACAGAACGAAGTAATGTAACTGGAACGTCTTGTCTCGTTTTATCCTAGGATGCTGCGAGAGTTAGACAGACTAAATATCAAAGATTTTATGGAAGAAAGACAAAGGGTATTTATGAATTCAATCGCGCCATACAGCTTGAACGCAGGCTCCCGTTCCATCACATCACTAACTATAAGTCAGACGAATTATCCCCCTCGTTTTATAGCTGGAAAACAGACAATTAGAAGAGGTCGATGAATTGAAGAAATTCCATAAGAATGAGAAGGAACAGTTGGATATTAACTTTCAAAAGGTAAGAATTGACAAGGGACCTCATGAGAAACGGAGGAAGCAACTTATTTTGTGAAAGCACCATGCCATGTGACAAAGTACGTGGAGCTAACAAATTTGATAAACTACAAATTTGTTGTTATTGTAGGAAGTTAAAGAGCACAAGGACGAGATTAGGTTAGGAGAAGAAGCATTAAGAAAACCATTCTTGTTTACATGAACCCATAAAGAGAAATGGAAACGTCTTTTCCAAAGGTAATATGGGAAAGACGAGAGAGCCTCCTTTCCACGAAAGTATAAAAAGAATCACTCCATGACAACGTCCAACTCCTATAAAGAGTCTGGAGAACTCTATTATAAAAGTTCGATACCCATACCTAATAGAGGATTTCTCAGAATTTGAAACCAAGGTTGTTAAACAATTTTACTGAAATTACGGCGACTTCATTGTCTATCAATAGACAAAACTGGTACTTTACCATTGTGCCATGCAGATCACGTTATCCGATGAACGAAACCTTCGTTCATTTTCTTATGAAAACATCTGAAAGTCATCAAGGAAAAACTGGTCAAACACTTCGACATTCAGAGTATTTGTTTACAGTTTCACAATTCTTGTGAATCTTATTTCATACATCCATCATAGAATCCTTAAGAATATTTCATATCATTTACAACCTTGTGCGATAATTTTGTGATTTTCCTATTAAAAGTCGTTCCAGTAATACTTTAAGTTTCGGTTATAGCTTGCACATAGGAACGTTTTAAAAATGTTCGCGGATACCCCTAGATTCCCCGCACAATCAACCAAACATTCCATGTATCCACGCACATCTAATATTGTACATTTATTGCTGTTAATAATCACATATGATTTTATTTGATGATTAGTTAATACAATTGTATTTTGTTAAAATTTCATCCTCTGAACTGCACAAACGATGTTATATACATGTATATATTGTAAGTCAGTTATTTACACTTCCCTCCAAGGGAAAAAACATATGTATTTATTTGAAACGATGGGATATTATATTTTGAAAAACTGAAGTATGGCTTTAATTGTTAATTATGATTAATGAATGTTTTCACCGTGGTCAAAAGTCAAGGTTTTCTTCTAGCTCATCTGCATGTGTGTTGAAGAATGTATATTCAAGCATGATTAGTCCTAGCCTCGTTTTCATCGTGGGGTTCTTCCATACGCGATTGTGGAAGCACTAAATGGCCAACGCTAGCGGCTCAGTCGTCCACAGAAACATTTCGGAAGAGATATGAAATGGATTCACCATTGTGAATCCTTCTGATCGCCTCGCTTATTAAACTACTGATATCAATCGTCTTAATTTTACCACAGCGTTTCTTTTTCCCCTCGTGTTCAACTGTGTTTGTCACAACCAAACCATCAATATCGGAACTTTCTACCTCCTCGGGGCTAGACCCGGATAAAATACCATGGGTAACAACTACGTATACTTCCTTCGCACCATTTGACTTGAGAACTTGAGAGGCGACTATGTAAGGTGATGCATCGTCAATTAGATCGTTCACAATGACAGCGACTTTATTCCGGACATCTCCGACGACATACATCGATGGTTTACTCTTCGGTAAGAACCCAGGAGTGTCGTAAGATATCGAATGGCGCTCGACACGGGTTCGCCTTTCGGTCGGGACGCTGTCAAAGCTAAACTCCGTGCTGTCGTTGAAAGCTGGTGACGAGACATCGTCTTCGTTGTCCGATTCAGGATCGTCGTCCTCTACCTTCCCATGGAGCACTGCGAGTTGCACACGAAGGCGCTCCGCGTAGGGACTAGCACGAGTAGCCGTGTGCGGGTTGAGGGCGACAATCACCAGTTCCCCACGCGGTCGTATATGGCTCTGGATATGCGCGGTTAGAAAAGGCGATGCGCGAAGGTTGTCAACTGGACGGTTGTAAAAGCCCTGGATTTCCTTCGAATGTAAATCGACGGTGATAAAGTTTGCGATGCCAGTTCGACACAACATGCTCGCGACGAGCTTCGCAGGAATTGAACTTCTGCGTCGCATTTTACTTTGAGTTGAGTAATGGAGGTATGGAATGACAGCGACCACTTTCTTTGCACACGCCGTTTTACAATGGTAGGCAAAAATAAGCAGTTCCATCAAGCTGTTGTTGGTACTTCCCAGTTGTGATTCGCCAATACCGGATTGAATAATGAAGACATCTTTTCCTCTCACTGAGACATCCACTTCCACTTTTGTTTCGTTGTTGGCGTAAGAACCAACCGATGCAGGCGAAGCATGGATGCCCAATATTGAACAAACTTTCTCTGCCAGGTCTAAGCTGGCGTTCAATGCGAACAAATGAAAATCTGGCTTCAAAAGAGACATTATTCGTCGCCTAGAAAAATGAAAGAGCATGTGATGAAACAGTTCGCAAGAATTTAGTTAAATGAACTATTCAACAAACACTAAGAAGTTTGGTTATATTTTCCAACAGTTTTTTTACAAGCAAGTTGCGTTACCGACTTTCACAAGTCGAAGAGTGTTGAATTGAAAATGCAAAAGCAAGGGGTCAACAACAGGTTAGGAAGGCGGGGGGGGGACCTTACTGTTGAGTTAAGTTTGTATACAATAGCCTCGTTTTTATGTCAAATATTTAGCTACATTTCGTGCTGGTTGGATTAAAATTCTAAGATTGGCAAGGAACATATTCGTCCCGTAAGAATATGTGATCGTTACCTGCCGAAACCTCGCATCTACGACGGAGGCCGCCAAAATAATTAAGATAAAATTTTAACCGGATTTTCTAGCACTACGGGTATTTGTTCAATTTCCAAAGCTACATCAGAATAAGCTATACGTAATTAAATTAATCAGCTTTTCATTTCATTAGCACTTGCATGATACGTACGAAGTAAATCCACTGATCAGACACTTTCTTCAACGAATTGTATAAATATTATAGTACAGCGATACACAAGAAGTAAACTTACCTTTGAAGAAAGCAAAAGCTAAGACCTGTATTTCGTTACTGTGGTTCCTCGTGGCCGACAAAGCTTTAATATTACCAAATAAAAGTGCGAAGTATCAAATAAATCACTGCTCCCAAATACACACAACCGACACAAGTACAGAGATTCTCTCGTGCACGCAAAACACAGCAGGGACCAAACACGTTTTAAACCAGATTGAATAACAACATTTCATCATATCATATGATATTCATTATCGTGTGTTACGTCACAAAAATATCTTTCATACATTCATAGAATCATTCATGCAGAACCTGACGTAGACATTTCACTCACGCGAAAAATGTGCCACAATTATGATTCCTTCTACCTTGCGAGTAGAGCTTTATTTTCGTTTCTTATTTTCGTTTCTCCTGCTCAGGAAGGGGAAACGAAACGAAAATATTAAAGACTCTGTTCGCATGGTAGATTCATTCAACAATTATGAACAATTTCGTTCACAGAAGAAAGATAAAAGCCTTTTTAGTACAATAAATGTATTGAATTCTAACAATTTGATAAATTCTGTTGTGAATTTATTAATTTGCTGCAATTTGATTGCCCAGTTCAATCGTCCCATATTCAAAACGGAAGAGGTTGATTGGCAGGGTGACAATCAAAACCTTCGGCCACTAAGTCACTAAAATTATGTTCACTAAAACACTTGTTCTAGACGTAATAATTAGCTAAATTCTTACACAATATGTTCACATGATACTGAAAAACTAGATAATTAAAAGGGTGTATTGTATATCTAATATTCATCAGAGGGTAAAAAATTGACATTTACTATCATTCCGCATCCTGATCAAACCTCACTCCAAGTTGTCTCCTGATCTCATCCATGTATTCCATAATCCTGATGGTTGTTGAATGCGACATTATGTCGCTCTCCAATTCTCCGCCCAATATACACTTCCTTGTGGCATCAATTTCATACCTAGAAAGATGGATCTGATCAACAAAATGCACCAAGGTGGTCCCATACAGGCCAACAATTAAGTTCTACCAGTGGCATAGCCAGCCTGACGGTTTTGTCCCGCTATGTAAATTCCGAGTTATTATAATTATTCATGTCTTTAGAAATCTATTGTTTTCAGGGACAAATTGACAGGCTGGCTACGCTACTGAGTTCTACATATAGGCTGCAGTAATTGATAAAACCTGAAGCCACATATGCATATAGAAACAAAGCCTCTTCCAATTCAAAGTTACTTTATGTTTCAACTATACTGACCTTAAGGCTGCAGAGTTTTGAAAATTAGATGGATGCTCCAGTTCGGGTAAGGAAAATTCCTTCATACCATCAGGAGTGGCCGCTTTGGTGGCACAGTGAAATGGTGCTTCAAAAGAAATTGACCCTTCACTGCCAATAACTGTCGCTGTGTTTGGCAAGACCACACCTGGAATATTGTACATATAATTTTAGTTGATATTAGACATGTGGTTGGTATCAATTAACCCGTAGTATTTTTGTTGATAAAAGAACAGTTTATGAAAAAACTTAGATAAAAATACTTTGCATACCAGCAGTAAAAAGCAACTGAGCAATCCTCTTCCCGCTAAACATCAATGTAACACTAGTCGTGTGATCAACACCGCTTTCAAAAAGATGACCAGAAGCAGTGATTTTCTCAGGTTTCTCACCATTAAACACAAGATCAGCAAATGTCAATGTATAGATCCCAATATCCAAGAGGACTGAGCCTCCTAAGTTCTTATCATATACTCTTGGTTTGGTATCCATTTTAAGACCAAATGTTGCCATCGCCACAGACACTTTGCCTATTGCATTTTTGTTGAGTTGTTCTTGAAGGTAGCAATATGATGGAATAAACCTTGACCACATTGCCTATGATAAAAAATAGTGATCAGTCAATGTTGTCAACATTATTCATTGCTATAATAACAATGATGTTATCTCAAAAGTGAAAGTAAAAAGTAAAAGTAAAAACTCAATGTTGCTTAAAACTTTTAGAAATTAAAAGCAGTAATCTTGACTGTTGGTACTATTTCTGAGAGTAATGACCAGCTAGTTACATATATATAAGACATCTTTCCAGCATTATATAATGCTTTTGTGGGATTTTTTTTTCAAAATCATAATACATTTTGAATGAACAGTCCTTCCCCCCTTAATTCTCAGAACTTGTATAATACAACACTGCAAAACTGTCTTTCCCCCCTTAATTCTCAATTAGTCCATCCCAAATCAGGAACCACCACCACTGACCACCCACTACCCTTTTACCCCCACATTACCATGCACTTCTAAAAATAATACAGGCAACCTCTTCTGGCTCTTTATATATACTATAGTCTTTAAAACAGGATAACATGCTAATAATCTGGGTTATACTAGTAAACGGACATACACTAACGGTTTGTTGCTCCATACAAAACCCACGTTTTTCGTCAGGAGACCAGGGCTGTTAGATAACCAATTCTAACCTCATAATTAATACTAATACTTCTCAAAAAATAGCAATATATTTAAATTAAACAAATGGGATTGGGCTGTTTTAGGTTAACACACCAAATAACGAAGAATAAATACCTCCATTATGAACAACCCTTTCTGCTTAGCAAGGTCCAGCACCTCTTTCGTCTCTCTTAAATTCATTGCAAATGCCTTTTCGCACAAGACATGTTTTCCACTATTCAAAGCCATTTTACAAGTCCCTGCATGAGTGTTTGTGAATCCGGCCACGTACACGACTTGAACTTCAGGATCCTGGAGTAATTCTTGATAAGAACCATACGATTTGGAGATGCCATTTTCTTGCGCGAACGTCTTTGCTCTGTCTTTGGAATTTGATCCAACAGCGACCATTATATTTTCGCCTTCAGGAAGAGTTTTGAGCGCCAAAGCGAAGTCCCTTGCTATTTTTCCCGCACCCAGAATACCCCATCGTAGCGCCATCGCTGTATTTTGCAATAGTTTAAAACTTTTAAGCAAAAATCGTAATTTTAAAGCTAGCTTCGCTATGCTCCAACTAAATTTGCGCTGAGCTTATAATAGAGAACTGGGGTGGCTAGCCCGCAAGCAGGAGGGACCCGCCCATATGAGACGCAAATTATGCAAACTATAAGAAGTAAGGGGGGTAACAGTGGGTAACAATGATAACATTTCTACAGTGCAATAATGTTGTAACGTTGTATCGTTATTGTATTGAACAAGATTAGGTTAGGTTACACATCATTCGACATCTACCCAGTCGGAAAATATGACTGAAGGCATCCAGTCATGTACAGATATGAATTCTTGCAAATTATCAGAATACGCCAAAATAAATTATTCACCAAAATGTATATCCATCACCAGCTTTCACTAACGTCAATGATTCATGATTGGGTCAAGTCACAAGTGACGACTGCCCATCCCAAAATTTAGAGTGCATATTACATTTACCAGTAATCTCACCAAATCATGTGACCGCCCGATTCCGCATTCGAATTCATTAAAAAAGTGCCAGTCTTCGGAATCCATCTTCGAAGCTCTTTTCTTTATACAAATTATTAGTCTTTATACAGCGTTTTCACCTACCACTGTGTCAATGAGAATATTACAGAACACTCGTTCCATGCAAAAACAACAATGACCGTCTCACGTTTTCAAAGGCAGTTTCTGTATTCCATCACCGAATTTCGTCTCAAATAACTCCACAAATTGTTCACAGTGCTCGCCTAAAGAGACACGACACAGTGCCATAAGCGTGGCTGTAAATTCGAGAACCCTTTTCGAGAAAATCACTTCCACATTATGATGATAATCTCGTCGGTTCTCAACTGTCCGGCCAAAATCATCATCCATTTGGGTATTTCTAAAGGCTGTTTTCCACTTACGCGTTTTTCATACGCACGTACACGCGCGTAAAAGTTTAATCCTTGTACATGTTACCTTTGAAAAAACTAAGTGAATAAATCGAAATAACTTAGTTTTCTGCATATTTTAGTATGCATTAGTTGACTCTAGATATTAAATAATAAAAATTCAAAAGAATTTAAAATTTTCCGTACGTGTACGTGCGTATAAAAAACGCGTAAGTGGAAAGCAGCTTTAACTTTAAGTTCGAGATATTTTGAGATATTTTGTACATACCTGGGACAAACATAGGATGCCCTCGCAACTTTTGATTACGTTGTTCAAAAAATTTAAAAACTAGAAGAACAAGACACAGAGATGTAGTCAAATGAAAATGACCTATACCAAGAGTACAGTGATTTCATGTCATCGCTAACCAGTATAAAATAGCGTTGAGTCGCCTGTATTGAGTGCCGCCTCGAGAAATTTCCTCGGCGAAACGGAGTCCTCGCTTGTTATGCTTCTGAGGAAACGAAGTGCTGGTAATAGCTGGAAATGAAAGAAAAACAAGGTTTTCTATCCATGTATGATCAAGAAAGAATAGAGGAACTTTGAGCAGCAAGAATCAAGGTCTTGTGCTTGTCATACGAAGTAATTATCTAGTCGATGCAGCTGTAATTATGACCAGGAGCCGGTTGTATAAAATCGCCCGTTGTTTGCTATAACTTTGATTAAATCTTAGTGTTTCTAAATCGAGTATCCTCTTTAATAATTGTTGCTTTCAAAGATAAAATTTTTAAAAAGATGACTATCCGGTGGATAGCGCTATCCAGTTTTCATACAACCGGCCCCATGCAGGGATTTAGAATGAATGAAGTTACTATAGTTACCTGACCCTTGGATAATAGTATTTCAACAATTGTTTCATTCGCCGAATTTAACCTCTACAAGAAGATAAAAGCTACACTCTTCAACTCAAAGAGAAGTATACACCAAACAGCTTTTTCAGAGCTTTCATTTCAAAGTTTAAACTTAGACGTGCTATTATCATCGTCTTACCTTGAGCATGTCGAGAGACAACTGATAAGCCGGGGGGTAAGCTTTTTCCAACGACAACATTACACAAGCCTTGAACGAGATGAAATCGAGTTAAAAACCGAGTCTAAAACGTACACTGATTTAGCAACGTTTCCATTTACTGTCGTTGTAAATGTCGTGAACATGTCAAGGTGGTTGATGTGATAGAATATCGTTATGGGTGCACGGTCAATAGCCGAGTTGAATACAGAAAACAATTAAGATGAATTTACATCTGGACTCTTTCCCATCGGTGAAAACGACCTGTTTACGACAGGCTTTATAGCGTAGGCTTTGTAATGTAAAATATAACGTAGGGTTTCATAAACTTACCAGGTGCTTGGAATCAGTAATTACATGATACTGCAACAGCTGTTTGAGAAAGATGAAAAGGTGTTTGAAGTTCTAAAATTTTTCTATAGTTCATTGGAAGAGGCGTTGGTGAAAAAACGCTTAAAACGTTTGAAAAAATCTTTGAAAATACTTTGGATCTATTTAGAGACATAATGCATGATTTGAATAGGAAATTTTGCTCACTTGATGAAGCTGATAGTAGCGTTTATTATGCACAAGAATATTGATCAAGAGTTCGTGAATACAATACTAGAATAATGAAAAATAATAGCAAAGTTATTAAGGATATACTCTCCTTTGAGCTCGCTGCTAATGACTTGACATATGTCGAAGTTTTCATGATAGTTTATGAGCTGATAAAACTTCATGCAAACACTTGGCAACTATCGGCGGTCATTCAGACGTGAAACATACGATACACTGAAAATGCAACCTCACCTCGACAACAATTTGTAGTTCATTCAACGATCTTATGTACTCGATCAACACGGAAACTATAAACTTGTATTTGTGTCCTAAAATAGAAAACATTGCATGCGAGGTCATATTATGAGATAATTACAAGCAGTGATCGGATATCCTTCCTTATCCTCCCTTATCCTTCCTCATCCTTCCTTATCCCTCCTATCCTTCCATATCCTTCCTATCCTTCCTTATCCTTCCATATCCTTCCCTATCCTTCTGTTTCTTATACCTCGTGTGCAACAACAGGCGAGAACACATCTCTGTACATATCTTCCTGATCGACAACACGACGATTTCTGCAAATAAGATATAGAGGTATCGAAGTCAGTTCCTTATAGGGCCTTTCATTCCCTTTGACAGAAACCAGCAACTCTCTGGATGAGACAGAATTCATCAAGTAAAGGTCTGTTCACACAATCCAATTTTGTTGGATCCAATTCACTTCTGATGGATGTTTTATAGTCTGTTGTCTTGTAATGTATATGAGCAGCAAATCCACTGAGGCCAATGCAGGACTGCTTTATCAATAACCGACTATATTTCATACGTCAGAAGTGAATTGGATCCCACAAAATTGGATCGTGTGAACAGACCTTAAGACGATTTTGCAGTAATCTTTTATATATACGGAAACGCTTTTGTTATGTGTAAATAAGTGTGTGTGCGGTCTTTACGTGAAAACACAAAGTCGTACTGGGGAAGTTGTACTTCTTCAAACTCGATATAGAGTATACTTACGAAATCCTCCATTCAAAACAGGTCACAATTACGAGATATTCCAGCAAAACTTCAGGGTGTATACATACCTGGCCTTGTTTGACGTTGGAGTTCGTTTGCTTTGGTCTGTCTGTTAAATGAAAAAGATCCCTTGATATATGGTTTAATTTCTAAAGCGACAAATAATGAAAATCCAGTCTAGTGAAACTAAAGTTTGATTGCCGGGAAAAAAGTTGGAAATGTGGCTTCCCTTATCATCGAGTCAGACATTGTTTATTGTTTTATGGAGATGAAACTGTCGTGTACGTACCCTCTAAAAATCTGCCATTTCCGCTAGATCAGAGGGTAACCTAGGAATAAAAACATCATCTATAACTCACCTGCGATGAGTTTCCCTCATTCTCCAAGCAGTTAAAATACGCGCGGTTTAGTCTATCAAAGATCTTGGATATCATCGCCAGTGGACAATGAGATAGAGGCATTAATGCTGAAGAAAATAAACGAAGGAATATTCATTTCACACACTATCAACGAAAGAGGAGTTTTACGATATTTCTACCTTGCTTGCAAACATCGATAATATTCCCCTTGGAATTTCGTCTTAGAAGCAAAAACTCGATCAACATTGCCTGGAGGTTGAGAAGATTCGTTGAGTACATCAGTACGCATTAACGTGCCTATTCTTTTAAATACAACTTCGAAAAGCCAACCTTGTCCGCTATCATATTCAGAAGTGGGTTCAACTTCATGTAGACTCCCCAAAGGCAACCTGAAATATAATTATATCAGGTAATGCTTAACTTTCCATGCAGGAATCTGAAATACAGTATGCCCTAGCAAGCCATTAAAATCTTTGTCATTGATTAGTTTTACGAAATCTGTTGTCATTCAAAAGGCTAAATACTTAGCTTTATAGACCTACCAAGTTTCGCGTCAATTATTATATTCGGTTGAAAGACGATCCAATTCGCCGAATCTATCGAGTTTGTCAAGAGGAAACACCGTTTGGTAAAACCAGACGTTACTGTACATGGATAGAAAAACATGCGGCTAGACCTTGTGATTGTTATAAGCGCTTTCATAAAAGGATACACATTTCACAATTAGTTATTTTACGATCTTCGGGCGAGCTGCATGCTGCAGTACCTCGAAATAAAAGATAAAAAATTGATTTTATACCAACATTTGCAGCTAAGTTATTTCCACTCAATATAAAGTGTTCATCTCACAACTTGCTTTTTCTTCTAAGCTGAGCTTTTTTCTTTCATTCATATCGGAACAATGGATTGAGAAAACGTCCTAACCAGACCTCGTATATACTCACCTTCATACAAAGTGAACGACTCAATAGAAAGGGGAGCTAGAACTGGTTCGAGATACGTAACTTGGCCATCAGATACCCCCTTCATTTTTATATCAAACACCATGCTTGTCTACAGAGAATATTGAGAAAGACTTCCATGAAACTTGAATATCAATACGATTAAGTTTAGCGAAATATAAGAGAAAACATACTCCGAAAATGAACATCTTGTAAACCCAAGATATGAGTTGTTAAAAAACAAGACACAATATTCAAGGTGATTTTTCGACTCTATTTCAAAGTCATTGTCAAAACTAACTATTTACAAGCAAGCTGCGATCTTTATACAAATTTGTCAGGAAGTAACGATGACGTAAATCAGCGAGTTAATAAGAAATACGAGAACATGGCATCACAAGATATTTGCATGCATATAGTGATACAGTCTAAGGAAAAACTATAAGTTCCTTTGATGCCTTTAAGCCGCTATTGAGTTCTGGCTTTTTAAACTTTAAAGTTTAGTCTAGTCGAATACACATACCTTGGAAGCTTGGTGATGAACGACGATAAGATTATCCTTAAAAAACAAAAATCATGCATGTGAATGAGAATATGGGGTGTGTTTAAACAAAACAAGCCATGAAATATTCCAGGGGCCAGTTGTTTGAAAGGCGTTTAGCTTAAACGGTGGATAAGCCAAAGTTTAAAAATACTCTCATAGATCTTGTGAATGACTGAACCTGTGTCTTATGCATTAAATATGTTCTTTCATTGACAATTAAACTATTTACATCAAAATATTTAGTTCAGCTCAGTTGTTCAATAAATAGATAATTTTGTTTTCCATTTTGAACTTATCCGCCGTTTAAGCTAAACGCCTTTCGAACAACCGGTCCCAGACGTGTCATACCACCGTATTTACAGCAAAACGACCGCAGGTGTTGAGCTGAAGAACATATGACTTTCGTGCTGGACGATCACTGTGGAAATTACATATCCGTTGTTTATAGGCCATCATAAATTATACCTTTTGGGTTGCAATTTTACTTATATATAAAAAATTCTGGTCAAAATAACAGAACTAAAACAATTGAAAGTGAGCGGAGAACCCAAAAATTCATTTGAAGAAGACAACACTTGAATTTGAAAATTTGACTGTCATTGAAGTACAAAACACCACTGACATGGATTCATGTGTGGTCTATGGCTCGACCATCTAATTGTCAGGTCTATATTCAAATATTCATGTTTTCACTCTATGGGAAAATTGCATCACTCTATGGGAAAATATTATGTCTGAATGAGTCAGGCATAATATATGAATATACATCCTGCCAATTAAGCCTCCAGCTATAGTGCTGCATGGGGTCACTTAAACATGAACTGATCCAGTCTTAATATTCAGTACCTGGACAAATGATACAGAACAACCTCAGCCCCACTTGTTAATCGCGATTCTCCACGAGGTCTGTTAGATCTTGATTGTGTCCTCAAAATGATCACATACACCTCACCATACCTTAAGAAAGAGTGTGTTGTTTTGAAGAGGTACTACTGTATATGAGAAGAAAAACTAAACAAACCACGGAACAGGTATATTTCGTTGTGCTACAGCCACAATAGACATTGAAATTTGCCCAATTATCAGAAAACTTACAGCACTGAAATTGTGACATCTCTCTCCAGCAGGGGGGTTGGTTTGGGTTTTTGTGTGGAAACAGGGGGGAGTTCAACTTCAAACTTAGGCAGCCTGGTAACTGCACCAGCCTATACAATTTAATAATATGTTAAATAGGGTCATACTTCATAGATTAGACTTATAATCTATTACTCATTTCACACATACCCTGATTGAATAAGGGTGAATCACATTCCCTAATGACGTGGATGAGAATAGCAATAATGTAATGTCAGCCTGCAAAATATTGTTCGGATAAAATAAAATATACTGAGCAATAATTGCAATGTATTAACCAACTCTTAACCATTAAAAAAGACTTTACCATATACACAAACCAGTTGACTTGTACACTGTAGTTCTTGATTAATTTAAGACTATTTTTCTCTGGAAAAACCTGAAAATAAAATCACTTTAGTTTGCTTAAATTCTGCTTCGAAAAGGATATGCTGAACGCCATTCTTCACATGATATACGCTGACCTGATAGAGCTCCAATCCTTGATTTGTATTAAACACAATCTCATTGGCTCCAGTCCAATTAAACCCAATGATTTGGGCCGACTTGCTCTAACAAATTTGAATATAAATGGTAATTCTTATATGTGGTAGTTTATGAAGAAATAAGAAGCTTTAATTTCTAAAACCTTGCATGATTGCTGATATTCCTTTCCATCTGAACCTTGAATGAAATTCATGAAATCCTACAAGGGAAATTTTTATTGGAAATAATAATTGAACAGTTGCTAACAATGCTTAAACCATAGCCAAGCTTCGGACATGAATAATTTTGTTCTATATAGAAAAACTTACAACAGTCTTAGCTGTTCTTTGCACAGCGAGAATGGTCTGGTCTGGTGAAAACTTGATTGATGCAACATGACCTTTGTCTGGGATGCTTTAAATGACAACAATTGTACAATAATGAGAATCAAGTGTGTTAAAGGCATCATCATTCTTTATAAGGCAGCTTCATTCACAGGTTAAGGTAGTGTAAGGCTTGGGTCTTGTTTTATAATACATCAGTGACTGGATTGTATTAGTATATAACTAACGAACATATTTCTTTTCAACCAGTAGGGAAAGTATATCTACACTATTGCAGAAATGAGATATTGAGAATGCAATTTTGATGTCTATTTATTTACTATTATTTTCCGCGAATCTCAAGCATGCAATTTGCTAACTTTTCATTCAGGGTTTCCGTGTTGCCTCCAGGCTCCAGGAAGATCGACTAGGATTTAAAACTAAATGAAGTAAATGTCTTACTCAAAACGCGAAATTTTCTGATGGTCGGGTCCTTTTACGATGATTCTGGTGTAACCTTCAACTTGACGTACTGAAAATACCTGCAGAAACATACCGTACGTATTAATAAATCATTCAGACTATAAACAAAACATACTTGCATGCAGTATGTATGGATATAAAACGTTTGGATAAACACACTTGCATGCAGTATGGATGAACGTCATAAACGTACGTACCTGTTTGTTAGCTTCATCAAAGAATACGCTATTCTCTCGGCTCACTGGATCAAACCGTAATGGTTTATTTGACAAACATACGTAAGATGAAAAACTTTCCGCTCCTGGAGAAGCAGCCATGTTTCTTTTCGTACGTTGAACACTGAGCTCTATATCACCTGGAGAACTTGCTGTAGCAAAAAACATGGCGGATTTTGACCTTTGCTGACGCCAGGGGCGTGGCAAATTTTCTAATGAGTGTACCCACTTTTTCATCGTTACGGGGCCCACGTTTTCAGCGAAAGTTTTTTCCCTTTCTGACTCTCGAAATATTCCAAGTTTATATTACTCCCTTTTCCCATACTGGTATACTCGAATTTTGTTTATTTGGATATAGAATAAACTATATGGATTCAAACCTTAGGGACCGTTGACCAAATGATGTGCATCTGTTTATTAAAACCATCAACAAATATGGAAATCATTGTAAATTAATCACAATCAATATCATATACAATATATTATATAATTACTCACAAGCTTATAGCATACCTAATATGATATATCCTGCATTTTGAAGGCATTTCTAGTGCGTTTCCTAAAATAAACTATATTCACAATAATTTAATAAGTTACGGTTCATGCTGGGCGAACACCCTTTTATAAAAATATAAAATACAACATCTCGACGTGAGTGTCGTGTCAAAGAAAATGTCATACTATATGCCCTTCAATTTATACAAAACTGAAATTTTATTTCAGTAGAGCCTACTTCTACTAGAGTGTTGCTATGCACCTCTTGTCCATCATATTTCGATTCATTGAGACCAGAAGTACAAATCTTAACCTAACTGGCAAAGTGGTTTTTCTCAATTTAATCTTCTCTTTTTGGTATCCGTCTATAGGAAAGGTACAGTAACAGCGCTTGGAGGAAAATTTGTCTATATTGGTACCAATTTCACTGGTATTTCACCAAATTGCTCTAAACGGGTCCACCAAATGCCAGGCGTTCACTTGTCCTTGACTTGAAAACCATCGCCTTACGGAGTTAAAATCCGTTTCACCTGTGAATTAATTCCCCCATCACAGCCATCGCACACTGTGAGTAATTCTGTGTGTTGTTAACAATCCATAACTTCCAGTGTGCTCCCATTTATCCAACTCATTGAGGAGTTGAGAGAGGAAGTGGTCATCGACAAGTCAGTATCGATTTGGTTGATCGTCTGGGAACGAAGCAAATATGACGACGCGTCATCTGAATTGCCCTGCAAGTATAAAAATGATTTTGCAAGGTACCGGTACTTTCTAATCTGACCGAGTGCTAACCGGTGTTACTAATGCTAACCTGACAAGTTTAGTACTTACTGCTTTGTTAAGTGCTTCTCTTTCAACCTTCCTTAATGTCAGTTGATCATTGCAGTACTGCTAGTCTGACTGAGTGTTGACGATTGCTACTAATACTAGCTTGTCTAGTCTAGTACTTTCCGCTTTGTGAAGTGTTTTTCTTTCAACGACCCTCAATGTCAGATTATCATTGCGGTACTGCTAGTCTGAATGCTAACGATTGCTACTAGTACTTACTGCTTTGCAATGTTTTATTCAGTGTTTTTCTTTCAACCTTCCTCAATGTTAGTTGATCATTGCAGTACTGCTAGTCTGACTAAGTGCTGACTGTTGCTACTAATACTAGCCTGACTAGTCTAGTACTTACTGCTTTGCAATGTTTTTGGTCCAGTTCGAAACATTTACTGGTTGTCTACTTGAATCATACGAAGAAGTCTGCTTTTCTTACCATGTCAAGATGAACCTTTGCAATATTTCTCAAGCTATCTGCCACTTTTGGATGATTCTCTCCCAGACAATCCTCGTAGATTTTTAAAGCTTGTTCAAATAGCTGCAGAGCCTCACATAACTTTTTCTAAAAACGTAATTCCAGTTTAATGCCTTGGCACTGTTAGAGGAAAGTTTTTTCAAACCAAAAGAGAGCTCTTAAACATCAACTAACACAAGATTTCAAGGATATCCCCCAAAGTAAACCTGTTATGAATCCTCACATCTTTTGACAATACATTTACCTGATCAGAGTTAACAACAGCAAGGTTATGCAAAGCCGTAGCAATTGCTTGATCTTTGCCGTCGTGCTTTCTCTTTAACTCTACCAACACCTCTCTAGATACGAAAATTTTTCCCATCAAGACTGAACCAAACTGACCCTCAGTTCATATCTCAAATAATTCGAATTTCTAAGCTGTTCTCTGTAAAGAGCGTCGGCTGAGGAAAACACACATTGGGGGGGAATGAACTAGTGAAATATTTTCATTTTAAGCATGTGATTGGTTCCAAAATGGTCTTTTGCATGGTAGTAACAAGTATAAAATGCATGTGATTGATATACCTATAAGTAGACTCACTGGCCTCAAAGTTGCCCTGAAAAAGAGAAACAAGACTATATCCACAAATTGGATTTCATGAAAGACGTTGAACAAGACTTGAAGTGGGAGGAGATAATATACGTACATTTTTTCTAAACGCGATTGCCAGTTGATTCAAAGTTGAAATCAAACTTGGATCACCCTCTTCCAATTTCTTTCAAAGCATACAAACACAGTGCATTAGATATCGCTTCATGCAAGAGGTCAGTCAATGTCATGTACTTTCTATACGAGTCTAGAAAACGCTCACCTCTCGCTTGATCACCAGAGATCTTTTGTGATAAGTTATCGCATCAAAATACCTGCAATCGATAGAAAGCAACACAGCATTATCCAGACTTGATAGGCAGTGATCAACATGGGCTATCCAAAAGATAGAAATAAGTAGTTAGACTTACATTTTCTTGTCATAGTACAAAGATGCGAGCTTATCCAAAGACTGTGTCAAAACAAGATCCTTCTCGCCAAACAGGAATTCCCGCATTGCAAGCGATTTCTTAAATAAAGTTTCAGCATCTCTAAAGGCGACAATATTTGTAATCTTCTAAGTCAAAGTATCTCAACAAGGATCAACCGTTCTTTGTCTAAGTATATATTAAATTAGTGCTAAACCGAGTGACCATCAACACCCACCGGTTTTGTGATTCACCACAACTTACTGCTATCTTTTTTTCCATAACTTACTGGTATCTTTTTTCCATTGATAGTAACACCCCGACATTGTGAAGTGAAGTCGCAGTCTCCGGGGTCTTTCTTCCGGCACCAAGATTATTGACTTGAATAAGTCTACAGTCCAGATTGTTTGAGAATGACAGCTGGATAAAATAAAAACTGGGGATTAATAAAATACCTTTTGATTCATTTCAAAAGAAGACGAGCCAGCCACGGACCGGTTGTTCGAAAGGCGTTTAGCTTAAACGGCGAATAAGCCAAAGTTTAAAAATACTCTCATATATTTTGTGAATGACTGAACCTGCATCTTATGCATTTAATATGTACTTTCATTGACAATTAAACTATTTGCATCGAAATATTTCAGCTCACTTATCCACCGTTTAGCTAACGCCTTTCGAAAAACCCGCCCCAGATGTGCAGACTTCAAAACTCAGTCCCTTACTCTTATTGGCATCATCGGGCTACCAATATAGCAGTGCCACGACCTAATTGACTTACCATAGACATTTTTGGTACCGAAGCTTTCCGACGTATCCTGGCTGCTTTGCGTTCGAGTTCTGTACAAGCTCGTTCTCTACCACAATGAGAAAATGCATAGTCAGTTTATTATTTTAAGTTGTGAAATACGAAACTGGTAAACCTCAAAGTCCATGCACTGGTTGGCCAAACTGAATGCACTCTTCTGACATGCCTAGGAAGAACTACAGAGATTATGACAAGCAAAAACAAAGCCATACTTCTTTTGTTTCTTCTTTACATGAGCCAAGCATTCAAGCTCCTGAAAAACAAAGAAAGAGTTTAAAATTCAAAGCTTTAGTTTTAGCATTCAGGGGTCAGTTGTATCAAACCAGTTTAGCTTAAATGGTGGCTAAGTTCAAAATAGAAAGCAAGTCTATCGTTTTATTCAAGAAGCAAACAAAATGTCTTTAACTAAGGTTATCTTTGTATTAAGATACAAAGATACTGTTTACAACTGTATATTGAGTGCATAATATTCCAGTTGACTCATGCAAGAGAGATGTAAGAGTGTTATTTAAATTTGACTTATCCACCGTTTAAGCTAAACGGGCTTGATACAACCGGCCGCAGTACTAAGGCAACATGATAAATATGTCTATACCTTTGCAATCAATGGATGATCCTTGCCTAAGGTGTTTTCATTGATTTCCAAAGTTTGTTTATACGATGCCTCAGCAGATCTAAGCAAGGGAAATCAAAAAGAATGCCTCGTTATATAGTCTTGAGCAGGATGATTAAAACATGTCCAACGTTGCCCTTTTCTAGGGCATGTCGAAATGCGATACTGGAGATACTAAATTCTTACTCCAGGTTTCCAAGCATGACATATAGATCAGCTAAATGATGCAAGGATTGTCCCACCCACGGGTCATCGGATTCCAGAACCATTTCCTTCATTTCCAAGGCGCGTTCCAGACATTTCATCGCCTTGTAAAAAAACATAAAAAAAAACAATTCAGGAGACTCACAGTATCGCTTGTGTCTCATAGGAGGAGATTTCGGCGAAATCTACAAGGGTTCTTCAGAATATTCTGTATTGCTTTTGTGGTTGTAGAAACGATTGGAAGCTCTTTAATAACAGCGCTGTTGCAAATAAAGTTAGTTTAGCTTCATGTCAGACTTACCAATGAAAACAAACCGATGCCTTTCAGAAATCTTCCAAGGATCTCGTATCGGAGTGCGATTTCCAAACACGGCGTGTCTCCCTCCTGCTTTCGTATTTTATCCATGTATATTTTTGCGAATGCTGAGCACTCGTAGTTGAGATTCTGCCAATATGACAACAAGTCGGAAAACAGACTCCTTGGGTGAAAAAAAATATGATTAGTTTCCGGAAAGTGCAGTGGTAAAAAAGCGCCAAGGTATTCCATCTACCTCTTTATAAACACGAGAAAAACGTCGATGCGGGAAATGAATTTCTCTAAAGATTCTTTGTCGTTTCGTTGGACAAGAAGCCATGGAAGTTGGTCGATAACCGAGGCAGACACACCGTCGTTTCTAAAGCGTTAAAAAGATTCATAAACACTCTTTCTACTCTTTTTTTTTTGCGGAGAATAGATGAAACCGATATCAATATGTCTATGAAAGAAAAAATGAACACATTCCAAGAAATTGCTATCTTCCTTTGCATGTTTACGAGAACGTGAACCAAACCAACGACAGTTTGTCTTACTTTAGTTTGTCCGTGTAAAATTCGACAAGACGTTCTCTGGATTGACGCATAGTTTCTTCACCATTTAAATGAATGAAGATTCCTTTTAATATCTAGGAAAACAATTAAGGCATCGGTGTTCAATCAATTTTTACCTCTCAACCAAAGGTCAAGCGTATTTTTTGTCCCCAAATAACATCTCAGTCAAGAGAGTTACACTAGTTAGTTCACACTGAGCGTCTTCAATATTTTTTGTCTGGTTTCTATTCGTCTTCAGTATAAAGACGGACAACAGATGTATAATACGTCCAGACGTTTAGTCTTCAGTTTTTTGTCTTAAGGACGCATAACCAACAGTAGTTCGTCTAGACGGATAATGCGTCTGTTGTCCGTCTTTATATTGAAGACGAATGACCAGACAAAATATATTGAAGCCGCATAATGCGTCTCTAGTGTGAAAACGGCCAATGTTTCTAAAAGAATGAAATCTCAGAACTAGTCTATACATCGCATATAGATAATGTATATATAGATAATTAGATGATAATGAAGCTTAATGACGTTTATCTCATTATCTTTTGTTCAAATTGAATTTGACGCGACTATCTATACCTGCTCATGAGAAACAACAAGAAAGTCGTTGACATCACAAAGTATTGGTCGATCGTAAACCAGGCATTTCAAAAGAGGTTCCCATTCAGACCATTGCAACGAAAGAATCTCCATCAATTCTGCTTCGGTCAAACCACTGCGGCTGCAGGCAACCAGAGACAATATCTGTGGAAGTTTACGAAGATTCGTATAAAGATTGCAGACTTTACACCGTTCTCCAGATGCTTGCTGTGGCCTGCGGCGTCATGTGCAAGGAGTCTATGGGAATCGCTTCATTCATTTCAGCGCGTAGTCAAAATAAAATGCTATACCTCATTTATCAAAGGTCCTTTGCTTTCTTGCAATGATTTCAAAGTCGAGACAGTCAGCTCCACCACATTCTGCCAAAAATTACACAATTAAGATGATATATTTGTGAAAGAGGGGATATATATTGTTGCAAAATGTCGAGTTAAGTTTTTGTTATCAGTAAGCGAGGAATTTAGTATGTTAAACATACCTTAAACAGAGCGTACTCTTGAATATCTGTGACAACATCGGATGTCCTGTGAAAGTTCAAGATACGGGATAAAATATCTTCTTTGTTACAAATTATATCATTGGCCATCGAGTCCATCCCATCCCAGCATACCTTGATAGTTCACGCGAGAGCATTGTTAAGAATAACGGCGATGCGATTGCAGTGTGTGAGAGATTCTTCAATAACTTACTTGCCTGAGAAAAACATAATTGATAATGTTTACAAAAGTCTGACAGCAGACACGACTTAGGTAAGATATTGAACAGTTGTCATAGCAAGCCACCCCCCCCCCCAACTGAGATCAAGCCGCCCCCCCTCCAAAATGAGATCAAGCCTTGAAATCTCTCAGACAACTCAAAACTGTGGAATATATTTCGTGGATTGGAGGGGGAGGCAACCCAACGGTTTTCCTCAAGTACTTAGATTTCCCCCCCCACGAGGAATGTCTATCACATGATTTAGACAATAAACAAACTGACCTCATTATTACGGAGTGTTATATCTGAGTGTCGCCAACATGAGACTAAAACATCACGACTTTCATCAAACGTCAAAGGCGAGATCTCTAGATTCCACGACCTGTGCAATGAAGTTAAGTCTAAAAACTCACGCGGAGTGACACGGAAATTGCAAAAAATCACCAAAGTTCCTACCTCAAATGAGATGGCTCGTTGCCAGTGGTTACCGAAAGTATCACGCGCACAGTGGCTGGCAACAACTCAACTTCGTTCAGCCAGTTTAAATAATGCGTGGACGAAAAATTCTACATTGAATAACAGTAGAAACAATAGTTATATGGTACCACAGTACTGTGATAGCTAACCGACATCTGGTGAGGATGAAATGAGTCGTTTTAGCAGAACTGAGCAACACATTTCACAAACACAGCATAAAAAATTGGCATTCTACCTGAAGCTTGTCAACTGAGTCGATGACGATAACAATGTTTGTGTTGATTTTGGCAGGAACTGTTTTTAATAATTTCAGGAAATATTCCTCACATTTTACTGGATCACAATGCAGCATGGCACAGAGACATGGAAATAAGCCAAGAAACTGAACGAGAAGAGACGCGAATTATGCAAAATGACATCAAAATTTCACGGCACACTTGTGTATCATATACCTGTGATGTGAATCGCCTCATAACATGCGCTGGATTCGTGAAAACATTGTTGGTTGTACTGGCAACAAAATTATACAAAATCACATTCTCCCCAGACGCAATTTGCCTTGTGATCCTTCAAAACAAAACATAATATAGCGATGCCAGCGGCACAAAATCAACAGCATCCAAAAGTATATGTCTCACCATTTTGCTAATAGTGTAGTTTTTCCAGATCCAGAAGCGCCGGTGACCAACAACGGTGGGCATTGACCAACACTGTTCACGTATTCGTCTAATTTCTCAAAATACTACAAAAAATAATAACAATTAGCGCATGATTTAACATGATTTATACTGTCAGATTGCTCTAATCAGTTCGGAACCGTTTTTCCTTGAGGTCCAGAAAGGATCATCTCTTATTGATCCAGTGTTACTACAGGAGGAAACCTAAACTAAACCAACTTTATTTATATTGGATAGCTCTAATCAGTCCTGAACTGTTCTTCCTAGAGGTCCAGAAAGGATTAGCGCTTACAGATCCAGTGTTACTACAGGAGGAAACCTAAACTAAACTAGCTTTATTCATACTGGATAGCTTTATCTATCCATACTATAGAGGTCCAGAAAGGTTTGTCTTACAAATTATCAGTTCAAACTGCTCATTCAAGAGGTCCAAATAAGGGTTGTTATTTTTAACGATTCGTCACGACAGGCGTACCCTTTCAAACCCCACATCACTCTCGGTAGACATCGTAAACATTCGTAGAATGTCCAACTGTCGTAAACTCGACTCGCCATCTGAAATCAATTCCTCGTCTGAAATATCACTGCTGGAGTGCTCTTCTGCGTTCTGATCAGCACTCAGCCCAAAATGCTGGAACGAAACAATGACGTAATAAGAAAAAAGAAAGAAAGCACCGCATTATCACACAACTTTGGTAGCTAACAGCGAACTTGTGCATGAATTTAGACCGTTGGTTTCTACTGTTGTACCAAGTTTCGTACACGGACGTTAAGTACTATGAATATTGTCAAAAAGTGAACTTCAACGGCAAATGTACTTTAGTTCTTGTAAAAAACTCGTCATAACATGGAAACATATATAGGATTTAGGCTTTCGCATGTGAATCCTTTTTGAAAGAAAACACACGAATACGATTACTAAAAGTGAAAATTTAGCCGGAATACTGTTATAATGAGGGTCGTCAAGCCTCATGGTTTAAAAAAGATTATCTCTGCTTACTTGGTCCGAATGACCTTACCTCTTTCACAATTTCATGGATAACTTCGTTGTTTTCCTCAACCAGATTTGTAGCATGAGTATAAAATGACACCTAGGTTAAGATTTAACGCTATTCACAGCTGCTTAACGAGAGGAACCCTTGTTCCTTGGAAGAAAGAGTAGTAAGTTCTCTAGAAATATATTCTCCCAAACAATTTAATTTCATAGACAATACCTTTGATTTCTCACCAATACTGTCAAGAAAATGGGTGACCTCTGTGCCATCAGACCTTTGCAAAAACATATTTTCGTAGTTAACGACCCAGACATAACATTTAAAGTGAAACATGCATGTTTACAAAGTATACATACGCGTTGTGTTTTGCCTCCTTGAAGCAGAAAAAAATCGGCCTTCGACGAGTATTGAAAATATTGTGAAAACTTCTCCACTTGTCAAGTAAGGATCTGAAATTCCAGGAAATTCCTGTAATTAGCTTGCTATTGGCTTATTGCTACGGCCGCAAAGGCTAAAGCTTCCAGTGTGTTCACGACTTATAGAAAAGGTTGTATGATAAGTTTTTTAAATTAACTGTTGTTCCTATAATGTGTAGGGTATAATGAAAAATACAATGTTAATGAATGGTTCTGGTGCGTAAACAACTTCATGACAGATTTTTTAGCCTGTTGTGAACAAGTTTCAGATGGTTTCAGACTGCTATCCTGTTGTGACTCGGCAACAAAAAAGCATGTCTATCATGAGAAACACTATGTCACTAACCTATTGACACTACTTCCAAGCACCCCGAAGAATAGGTCGCATTTTGCGATAAGGTACGACTGCCATCCTTTGTCTCTCATCTCTGACTGAAAGACATAGAACAAGCTGGAACATTAGCCTCAATTCTAGTGCGAAAAGACAGTCTTTTCCAGGATAAAAACGCATGAAAAACCGTATACCTTTCTACCATGCCCATCGGATTCCACCATAACGAGAAATTTCCCATTTTCTTTACAAAGTTTTTGCAGTTGAGGAAAAATAACCTGAATGAAATAGAGTTTACAAGAATGTCCTAAGTTTGAATCATGTCGTTAGAAAACAATGATGCTTGAGACGATTCGATGAGATTTTGCTAAAAGAGTTTTATCGACTTCTTTCTGGCAGATAGTTCCAAGTCTGGAGGAAATTGAGCAAAAAATGGGTGGTTCGTTTCTTAATCCCCTGCGTAGAAGCATTATATTTTTTTACGCGTGAGCGAAAAGGATAAACTCTGTCGAATCTTGTGACAAATAATCTGTGTAGTTTCCGTGGTATATGTACTGACCTTCGTAAAAAAGGTTGCATCACGTTTCGCTTGTTTATCTGCGGACAGGAAGAATCTGAATGTCTGGTTCTTGTTGGGTGGTTTTAAGGTTGTCATAACTTGCGCCAAAAGAGGGAACACTGTATTGAAATCTGGTACTAAAATAGAACAAGAAAAATTTCAGAATTACCATCATTAAGACTGTTATTCATCACCCCGTTTTTTCACAACTGTCAATTCTAAACTTTTTTAAAACCCCTCCAGTATTATTATCGAATTTTACTAAAAGATGATGGATTTTCGTGGCATTTTGTACAGTTAAAAACCTCTATATCAGCATTTTTCGTCACAAAAACTATTGGAATCTCTTACTTTTTTCGTCAAAAAGACTTCCTGGAGCTTTGAACAAACTAAGATTATCAACATCAGCATCGTTTTCAAAGGAATCAATCAAACTCTCTGGCAAGGGATATAAGCTGCTTGTCTCTCCTGCTGTACTTGATCTCAGAGAATTTTCTAGCTCATGAATTCTTCTCATAAGTGTATGGATCTCCTTTTCCTTGTCACTGCTGTAAGATTTGAACTGCTTTTTCACTTTTTCCAGCTCTGAAGAAGCAAAAATGTTTTCTTACACATCTCGATAAGAGAAACATACATTGTTGCAAAACAACAGAAGCTAGGGTAGAAATATATTTTAAGATTTGATAGTACCATCAACATTGGGCAAAAAAACATCAGACAGCGCTATCAACTAATAAAAAAACACTATCAACTAATAAAGAAAAAATGCAATAAGGTAAAGTTCAAAATCTGATAGGTTTTTCAAACATTGTTAGCATGTTTCAATACAGATGTTGAGAGCACTCTTATATGAAAATCTACTTAGACATCTATTTTCTTCCCATTATAATTATGGGAACAAATTGTGGATTAAACTAATGGCTTTACATGGTACACTTTAGAACAAATGACAATTTAGATGAATAATTGAAAAAGGAAAATTCTGGTAGGAGAAACTGCTTTTATTCTAACATCTTGTTTTCTCAAAAAACGTTCAAATTTTCTACTTAACACAACAGGGGGCATCTGTCCACAAGGTGAAGCGGTAATGTGTTAATAATGGCTAAAAAATATGCATGTCCTGGCATATTGTTGACAAAACTTAAATCCCTAATTTCATGCCTAGATGCACTCACTAGTGTGGTATGGTGCAAATCACCAGCGTATGAATGGAATGACGGGGTACATGATGCTTTATCACAACATTATTTAAGACTTAGATGTTATGGCATATTAATTATAATAATAAAGTCAAATTGCAATAATCACATCTCCTTAATCCGTTAAGGGACAAGGGTTTTTTTCGTTATATTCATTCATCAACATTTCAACCTAATATGTTAGGATGAGTTTAGTGATGTTTTCAAAAGGCTAATGATAAACATACTATTTTGATTCGAAATACATATTGCACACATTCTACTTTTCTGCATCCTGTTACAAGTTAATCCATTGCGGAATAAAAACCGATCCTGGATAAAGATTATTATAATAACTATAGGATTAATCACACATATTTCATTTCCTTTGTGGTGGTCCATTAATGAGCCTAATGCAGGAATCATATATCCTGTTCAATTCAATTAGCCTCCTAACAACCAAACAGCCAAAAAATTCTTGAAAAAATTGAAAAAACACCATATGGAATCATTCTCTAATAGCTTAGTGTGTCTCCTCTGTAACTCAATTTTCTATAGTTCCATGGAATCTTAATAGGATTTAAACATATTTATATCATCAAATGCAGGGTGGTCAATTTCAACCAGCGGAATCGTGACAGGCAATTTCTTGTCACAAACATTAAAAAATGTAACTTTTCACACAAAATGTTGGAGCGTATTGCATGTCAGGATGCGAGTTGTTATGACTGATAATGATTGTGTTGATCTCGTGAAGGAGATCAACAATTGAAACTATAGCATGCATTTTTTACAATTTAGCCTTACGTGAATCCTTTTTAGAGTAAATCTTTTAAATGGTGTGGCAAATATGATACAAGGAAGGAAGGCATAGCGTATAAACACTGCTGGAGAATGTCACGCTGTGGTTGGTAATGTAAATAATTGAATAAGAGTTTCAATGAATTGTGCGTGCAGTATGAATGTCTAGATCAGACTACAGGAAAACTTCGAGAAATGAAACATCACCACAGATGTTTTACAGTTTTAAAGTAGACTGTCGGAAGGTTGTCGATAGTACGACTAGTCCTAGTAGCTCAATAGTACAAAGTACAATACCCTGGACAATACCTACCATCCTCAAATACTTTTGCTCTTTCTCTCGCCTGCTCTTCGTCCTCTCTTGCCTTTTCACGTTCATTTTGCCAGCGAGCGTTGCTCTTTCGCAAGCTTTCCAGTTCCCTTTTGAGCCGTTCTTTTTCTTGTTGTAAATCATTGTTTTTCTTCGTTAAACGAGCGATCTTTATCTCCGCAGCCTCGGCGGAATACGCGAAGAGATCGCTGTTCGTGCGTTCAACATCGTCCCATCTTCCTTTTGTAAAACCAAGCAAAGATCCCAAGGACTTCCTCGATTTACTAACCTTCGCTGTACCACGGTCACGAAATTTCTCTTCGCTAACTGAGACAGAGCTAAAGGTTTTCTCCACGACATTATCTAGCCTTCCGTCCTTTGTGGACGTTTTGTCTTCACCAAAACTTTCCACTGGAAGGCTTTTTGTCACTTCGACTCTGTCTCCAAATTGCTCGCAGTTTTCACGATCTATATTCCCGACCGAAGCACCACTGCCCATATTTTCCCCCGACAATATGTATTGTTATTCTAATTATGCTCGAAACTCGGGGAAAACCATGCCTGCTCCTCACTCTTACAAAGCCACATTTCAACTGTGTTGTTGTTTGTAATACGACTCAGTTTTAAAAGGATTATGTATTTCCAAATATCTAATTTCCGTCGACGCTTTCTGTCTGCATTTCGACACCTTCTTTCATCATTTAACAAGCTTTATAGTCCGAGAAAGAATCGTAACAAAGTGTCATAAGAACTAATGCATTATTGTTGTACTTCATGCATTATTTTTGTACTAATGCATTATCGTGTACTATTCCACTATATTCTTCATGTGGAAAGGTCGCTATGGACAACAACAGGAAACAGACGTGCAACTGCTGAGGAACCTCCAGACATGCAGGTTCCCACCTCATAACAGTGATAACACGCTGCTCGAAAGAGTAAGTTAATATGCAAAATGAACCGTGATAAATTAAAATAACCGTGACAATGTAGTATGAAGCGTATTGATGGAAAATTAACCATGTATTAAGGTCATGCGACCCATGACGATGCAAAATAAACTGTGCTAATATGTTACATGAACAGCAATGGTAATATAATATGGACCATGTCCATTTAACAAAATAATAAACGAATCCCCCTCATGCTAATGAATGTTTAAATGGTTCTAAACCTACAGCAAATATTCTCATTTACTAAAACTATAATGTGAAATATAACTTGTAATTATCAGTATTGATTTTAAATCATGTTGTTGTATCAACGTATGGAACAATAAAATAAAATGTAATAATTGAAGAATACACTGTCAATATTTGCAACTGAGTAACACTGCAGAGTAAAATACTGTGGAAAAACTATGTAATTGTTCTGGGTATAGCCCTTGTTCACTACAAATTATATTGCTGATTTTCTAAATTACTACAAATCACTTGTAATATGATATATACATACTACAAATCATACACATACAATTATGTACATATTATATATGCATTTGTTGTATATATATATTGTGCTTTAAGGAATAATAATTTCACAGCAATTCTTTAACACTAAAATTACACATAGTTATAGCCTTCCTTGACATCACGACGAACAACGCAAGCAAAGATGATACCAATAACCTGAAATGAAAAAAAGTTTTCAATCTAGAAAAAGCTATGATGTCTGAAATTAAAGGGTTTTTCTTCCCGTTTTTACCTGAATAACAGCAACACCAACAGCAAGACCACCAACAATTGCCAAATGATGTTCAAGATAGTCAAACAATTTATCAACACAACCCTAGAAATATGTAGATGAAGCTTGTAAATTAACTCTTGACTATAACAAAAATAACATTTTTATAATATTAATGTTTATTGCAGCAACCCACATAATGATATTACCTTTTTATAAGCATTATGTTCATTACATGAAGTTCCATTTTTCAATTTAGCGCAGCAGGAAGATGGGATGGTAATGTTTCTGCTTGTATAGCTTGCAGGACCATCAGTCCCGCCACAGCAATCAAACTAACAAAAATAATTAAGTCACAACATTCAGCATAATTGAATTAAATAATAAACATATCAAATCAAAAATCTTTTTGATATCTTGAACATATATATGTCTGGAAATAGAAAAAACATACATCTTTCTGTACTGTGTCAAGAGCTTTTCGGTAGTCCGAATTATTATAATTATCCAATGCATCATTAAATCCATCTTCAAGATAACCTTTCATCTAAAAAGAACCCAAACTTGCTTGCGTAAAAGAAGAAAATTTATAAAACAGCCATTGTATATATCAATCTGTGTCATACACCCATAGTGATATACTGTATCTTATTCTGGTCATTCATGTCATTAAATAACTTGATTTAGCAAACAGATAATCACCATGAAATGTGGAAATATAAAACAAAATGAGTTTAGGTGACAAAAAAATATCACAACATTCAGTATGGTCAGTTAAAGTTATATTTCTCACCTTGTCTTTGTAGACATATGCTGTGATTGCAGCAGCAATTTCAATGACAAGTAATATCACCAGCAATACCACAAACTATAAGTATGCAAAACATAAGATTTAACATGGTAAATAATGTCTTTTACTGCTAAATTAGAATTAAATCAAGTGAAAAATTATTTTAGAATATTTTGTGTTTGGAGGTGGCATGATTTTAATTTTTTTATTATTTGATATCCACAGCAGCACCTTAGCTATTGGGTGCTTCAAAAATGAGTTTCCCTCAATATACATCTTTCCCTGCTACCCCCCCCCAATCCCAATGTGATCCCCCCCCACCCCAACATTTAGAGATGCCTGTACTAGGCTACGTACAATGGTAAGCATAATGACACTTTTTCGTATCGCCCCACAGCATCCAAAGAAAGACACAATGAATATGATTCCACCAAGGGCAATCAACAAAATCGAGACTCCTCCAACATTGTGTGATGAAAGCTCCTCATAGTCATCATACTTCAGGCGAATAATGGCACCAACAACTATGCCTGCTAGGCCAATCAGCTACATGAAAAAAAATACTATAATTGAAAAAAACAGTTGCCAGATAAACATTGTCAAAATATTTTCCCCCCAGAACATTTTTAGTGGAAAATATATGCATTTTAACTGAATTTTTATTATCTCAGCCAATTAGTTTGAGCTTGCTTTTTGTGCTTACAATCAATAAATATTTTTAACATGACTCTGGAGAACAGTAAAAAGGAATTCACTTGTCTTCTCTTGAAAGCTATAAATCACAATGGAATTCTAAAATTGCTAAGCAGTGAATAGCTATATTTAAATCTTGGTTGAGTTATTTGCATTTTGTTTGAATTTGATAGCATCACAGTGTTTGATTGGATCACAGCAAGAGGATAGGATCAGAACTAAGAATAGGTTCTGTATAGGATTGTACAGTCCAATTCAGGACTGTACTTGAATTTGCCTGGTTCTGCTGTTCACACAGTAAGAATTTGATCAGAGCTACATGTTCACATGTGGAAACGAGACAAATCCAAGCATGGTCCCATATTTGTCTGGTCCTGTGTGAACCAAGCCTAAATCTGAAGACGATTGCCCAATAAGCTTGCACTCACAAATTTTCAAAACTTAGAATTTAGATGATTTACAGGGCATACACCATTCAGCAATGACCAATTAAAAACCAAAAATATTTTGAGCTAGGATACATATAGCAGAGATGTTGTTACGTGTGCATAACTGGTACTAATATCAATTAGCTTGTTTATTCACATAACATATATGCAAATGAAATCTTCAAGGACAAAAGCTAATATATTAAAAAAGACATTTATATATACCATTTTCAATAGAAAGAAATTCTTATTTAGAACCTTTAATACTAAGCATTGGAATCATGCTGCTATACTCAATATAACAAAGTTTCAGAATAACAGTTAGGTCTTAAGTTAGGCAAGTACACTAAAGCCCAAAGCGGCAAAGCCACATAGGAACATGAAACCTTTGCTACTTAATAGTTTTGCTCTGTTGGTCATGCACAAAATTTGAAAAGAAAATGGTGTTTGCTGAAAGACCTGTGTTGCAACACAAAGACACTAACAAATTAAACCCGTACATTAAACACATAGCCAACCTCAGGAGTCAGGACCTTCCTGAAGCTCTAAATTTCCCTGATATCGAGAAGGCCTTAAATCCTGCTGTGCACACACATCTTGACAGTTTCATTAAGGCGTGTTGATCAAACTTTTACTTTAGCTTAACCCAAAGGAACTTATGTTGTATTTTGTTACATGCAAATACAGTCGGATGTAGCAAAAGTCTACAGTCGTAGATTTTACGTTTCACAAAGCAATTCGTAAGTTGGTGACCCACCGATTAGTCCTTAATGGGTTAGACTTGCAAAAGTGCAAAACGAAATTATGTAATGCTCTCGCGACTCACGGAAGCGACGGTGCGAAAACTTGTAGGGAAACATACAAAGGTGTTTTTGCTTTATTTTCTGTCCAGTTAACGTACAGGGGAAGTAGTCAATATCTAAATACGCGTATCTATAATAACAGGGTACGTTTTAGCAGGTATTTTAACTGATTTTCCTGGATTTTTGTACAATAAAACGAATTAATGAAAAGACATGCATCACATACTTCGGTTTCCAAAATATGTAGCTTGCTGTATTAGGGAATTTGCTGTTGCAAATCCGGAGGAATTGACGTGATTCTATCGTGCCGAATCGCGTTTTTTTAGGCATATTCCGTGGAAGAAAAAACTGAAAGGTGTTCGGCTTTTAGCTAGCAGCTACGTGGCCTAAGTTTAATTAAAATTCGGTATAAACAGGCAAATAAAATTAACGAGCTTGCGTCTATACAGAAATGTTTTAAAAACGACTTATTTCGACCACATCACTTACCACAAAGACTAAATTGAACGCAACCAATAAAGCTTGTGCTATTTTGACACCAATACCCATTATGTATGTTGATAAATCTGCTCGTTGTAGTGCTGTTTGTAGATGGAACTCAGAAGCTTCTATGCAACTTGCGAGTGTTTGTGTTATTGTGCATGTCTTGCCGTGTGATATGGTCATATGACCCGGCAGTTACTAATAATATACACAATGACATCATGTAATATTGCGCAAACACTGCTGATTTATATCATCATTTTTGATTTTCAAACTTTATGCGAGCGCAGTTTTTCTCGGAAATTTCAAAAATATTTTTGTCGAAGTCAGAAAAAACTTAAGACCCAATCTTTACCAACCAAACTTGCACTATTTTTTTATTAACGGGCCATGACATAATCCCATAACTGGATTTTTTAATGACGTATCTGCGTTACTTGGCATCAATTTTATTAACAATGACTCAGCCTTGCATCCCTAGGTCGGTCTTGTGATTCCCAGGTGATTCCATAAACGGACTTTTTCCTAATAGACTCCCACAAAACGGGTTTCAATAAGCACGGGTGCTCAATTCCAAAGCCAACTCGCAAGTATTCTTGTGATGAATGGCTTTTTAAAATCACCCGAGCACAAACTTATATTGTATACGTACATCATTTTTTTATTATTAAAAACACAATTTCATTTCGGTTTATTATTATTGTAAGTCAGTATTTTGCCACCCCAGTCAGCTTATGGTTGATTTTTGTTGAAGCAAGTTGACACAACTTCTGTAATGCAACAAAGATACAATATTTTAAAAGATGCTTGTGTAGGTAACTGGGACGTGCAGGTGGTCAAATATTATTTTCAAGTGTAATCTTGTTAAAACAAAAAAGCCAATCATTTTAGGACTGATAACAATTAACTGAAAAGATTTAAAATTGAAAGGCTTAAAAATAGTTTTTATACCTGTGCATATAGAAATAAATATACCCATCAGAACGTTTGCAGTATCTCACAGCATACTCCTCAATCTTTAAAGAAAAGGAATCTTTTAATATACATGATGGCGTATACAGCAGCATAAGCTGGGTATATTTAGGGCTGCAACCTTTAACTTATCTCAAAATCGCCATCCTTTTAGGTCTTCAAAAGTGTGGATTGAGCTGGTAAATTTAAACGGATGCCAATGGCCCAATATCGAAATTACCTTTTCTGCGGTGATGTCATCGTACCTCGTCCACTGTTCGCTTTCAATATCATAAACATCACTAATGTAATGGCCTGCATGTGTTAAGAAAAGAAAGTCAATGGTTTCCGAAAGAAGGTACCGAAGTGCAAACTGATTAGGTGAGCTTAAAGGCCATGTTACCGCGGTGCAATTTTTCGTAGTGTGTGAAGTTGTTCAGTTTTATCGTTCATGTGGAGTTATACACGAAAGATATGCGCATACCTACAGATGCACTTGATCCAACGTGACTAACCACGCTGACAAGTCTGTAACTGAAATCATCCGTCGAAGCATTTTCTTCACCCATTTCCTGTAGACAATATTGTAAGCAAACACGTTACCGGCTGAGGTTGTAAAGATAAAAGTGAATATAAGAAAAAAATCAATGATACTGTACCTTCATGTCGGTATCATCCCCTGATGTTTCCGGTAGAACTATATCATTTAGCTTGACATTATCCAATCCATCTGTATACAAAACAATTAGACGTGTTAAAATCATAAATTAGAAGTTCTGGAATCAATAATTAGAAGCACATTATAGGATAATTAATTAGAATCATTAATCAGAAGTAAATTAGAATCGTTAAGGTACATTAGAAAATAACACAGAATACCTTGAAGGCTCATTCTTATGGCTTCCTCCATTTGTGATTGTTCCAAATCCTACAACAATATTCATGTTATTTAAATCAGGCTGCCTGGATGAACCAGGACAGCAATAATCACGTTTCGGCTATACCAGACAACATATTCTGCCCACTTTCATCACCGAAGTATACTCACTTTATCTCGCAAGCTCATCTCCAAAGCTTCCTTCAAGTGTTTATTCTCATCATAATCGGCAGGAACTATGTCCATATCCATAGTTTTATTACCCGTCTGTTCAATTTTCCTTCTTTTAGATGATGAACCATGACTTGCTTGCGTTTTATCCGTCGTATTTACTCGTTCTAACTCTTCAAGATGTGTTTTTGTTTCTTCTTCGCTTGACAAGTTTCTTCGTTTAGTGTTGGAACCACCGCGGATTTCATTTCCTTCCGTCGCGATTCGCTCTTCAACGTTGGGAAAACATTCATCTAAACTTGTAACCTTGGCGAGTCTTATTTCTTCTTCTTCGCTTTCAAGTGATTTATTTTCTTGTAGAGTTTTCACCCCCGGGAATTCACTTGCGCTAGAGTCTGAAACCGGTTCCACCGACACTGTAATTTCGAAATTTTGTAATTCTGTTTCTTCCTTTAAGCTTTCAATCTTAGCACGTCGAATCTGTTCTTCCTCGGAAAGAAGATTTAAACTTGCTAGCTTAGCTTTGTTTAAATCATCATCATCGCTGGAATCAATGCAGTTGATTACTGTTGGACGTTTTGTTTGTGCATATACCCAGTCAGGATATTTTTTCTTTGCATTCTTTTGCGAGGAAAACGCATTCTTCTTCAGCGAGGAAGACGAGTTTTCTTGCGTGCAAAATGCAGTTTTCTCCGGAGTTGTATCACTGAATAATAACATGAAATAAACGAAGTATATTAATCATCTGTATCAGACACGAACTGGTTGTAGTTATTTTATTTTGCGACCTGAGAAAGCACGGATATGTGTTGTGAAAAGGTTACCTCAAAGTATCGTCTGCTGCTGACATGTTTAATCGTCGTCGCGGTTTTGTAACAGCGAAATCCTCGTCAGAAAACGGAGTCAGATCACAGTCAGCTACGAAATCGCTTTTAGATGGACTGAAAAATGTAATGTAAGTATAATGTTTATGGTAAGAAGGTGACAATTCACTTCACGGGACTGTGGGGCGCTAAAATTCGAGTCTTTCATTGACTAGCACCGATAGATTATTATAATTTTGTACCAGGATATTCCACTGTACCTTTTCCTTCGACGAAAAAATGGCTGCGGTCCTGAGACGTCAGAACAACAAAAACTACCTTCAATGAAAGGAGATTCCTATTGAATATCCAAATACAGTCAGCCTGATAAAAAATCATTTCCAAATTCCAAAATCTCTTTGTAATCTCTACTGAGACACGTTTACGAACCTACAACAAGAAATCTATCAACTTGAATTTGGTTCGAAATCTTTTCTTGTGTGCCTCTGTATTGGTCAAACCCGCTTCGAAGAATATGTAGAATAATGACTCTGCAAAGAAGACGTTGTAAGGCATTTGCATATTTATTTTTCAATGTGTTTCGAAGTGAAAGGAAAGCATCGGATCTAGCTTTCGTCTTAAATTACACAGATTTAGGTACTCGGCATATCAACATATCGCCAAGCAGGTAAATATGAATGTTCCTGTAAGAACTAACCTTCGTTTTTAACATGATAATATCTGCTATATAGGCACAGTGTAATTTTATACCTTGGTAAAGTTTGTATTTTAACATACTGCGTTGCAGTTTCACAATCGCATTTCTCACAAGTCCTCTCGAGCTCTTCCACCTTGGATAAATGAATTAGGACTTAAGTCTTAAGAATCGATTTCATTTTGAAAGCGGCGAAGGCAACACAATACTGACCTGGAAAAAACGCCCGAGTAATCTTGTCAGGCTGGATGTATGTCTAAAAACAGGAAATATATAAAAAAAATAAATTAATTATGATCGTATCTTCATATATTCACCAAGAAAAAATATTGATGACAATAATGAAACTTACGAGCGAGGTAAATAAAGTGACAAATGGTTGAATATTTCGTGTTTAGTCACGACGTTTTTGCACCTGTCAGGAAAATATTCCGAAAATATTAAACCTAAAGATCTGTATTACTCTTTAATGGCACACAATTTTTACCCTTTACACTCGATAACATGTTTAAGCGAGCCTTCGAAGTTTCTCACCACGGGACAGACCTAAAACAACAACAATGCAAGAAGGTCAATTTAGGCTGGTTCCACGGTTGAACGAAAAAAAACTAATACTGCATTACCTTAGCAATCGTTTCTTCAGAATTATCTTCCAAGGCCTGTTGGACTTCTTCTTTCATTTGATCCAAGAAAATGTACATAAATTCGTGTGCATCCTAGAGAAAAGTTTAACTCCTGAGAACAACACTATACATCGATTAATCTTTGATACGGTGACGAGCGACTTACGTTTTGCTCATAACCACTGAAACGTTCGCAGTTGATAGAATTTTTCAATCTTTTTAGAGCAGTTTCCTTCGCTGTACTTGCGCCATCTTTGTTTTTACATTGAAACAAATTTGTTAAGCAACTAAATAAAAAACCCCAGAAAAAACTCTTTCAAACTATTCTGTCCATGTTTGATGTAAAATTCTCGCAAGCGCTATAGCCATTAGCTATCCAAATTTTGTAGACATTTGGGAAACATTTTAGAAATAACAGTGCACCTGTATTTTTAGGAAGTACATAAAGAATCGTTTTATAGTTTTCTAGAAGGCTTTTCTTACCTGTAGAAAGACGTTCGATTAACAGTTTTAAGTATGTCGTTATTTTTAAGATCTTGAACAAACGGCACAAGACCGAGGATCGATTGTAGGATAGCATTCATGTAGCAAGTATTACCGAGATTTGAGAATCTGAAAGATTTAAATAATACATGATTAGGCCGCTACGGACAGCATTTTGCGACTGTCGACAAGCTGTTTGGGCTATAGCCAGGCTCGTTTTTGCTCCAGGCACATTATTCTGATACAACTAATATTGTGTATTAGTTTTTACGGCGGTCGGCATGTTTCGTAAGTCGGAAACTCGTTCGGAACTTGCCGCCATTGAGCGGAAAGTAACATAATCCTTACCCTTGCGAAGTGATAACCGAATCCTTAAAATATGACGAAGAAAGTTTGGCTTGTTTCCGAAAAGTTGACCGACTGTCTTTTGAGGGTTTGTTGGCACTTCGAGTCTCACTTGATGCCAGGGGGGTTGTGAAGAACGGTGATTCTCTTATTGGGGGGGAAGAAAATCGAATGTCCAGACTTCTTTTCACTGCAGGCTTCCGTGCACTTCGTTTCACTCGAAGACTAAAAAAAAGATTGATTCAGTTACTAAGTGTTGAAATGAGAAATCATTATTAATACTCTGCAGTTAAAAACATCCATATCAATGGTCTCTTTGGATCACGTAAAGATATATGTAGACGAAGCACATGAAAAACCCCAGGCCTTGCTATAGTGAAATGGCGACTTTCGTAAAATACAAAATGAAACCTTTTGCTTACGTTTTATTGTTGCTTCCGTAGAATGAGCTAGCGTTGACTGGACGAAGTTGCGGAGAAGCTGTTTCAAAAAATACAACACGTAGTGAGTCTGATATCAGATATAGATGCTTCAATAACGTAATATTTCATTGTGAAAACAAGGAAATGTTATGTTTTTACTGTCAAACAACGAAAAGAACTGATGTAGAGTGTATTTTTCTTGATTGCTCCTGCTGATTCGGACCCCGAAATCCAAAAAAGCCCAGTGCAATTTGAAAATATTGCAGCTGAAATGATAAGAGGTAAAAAACAAATCTAGAAACGACGCCAACGGCCAACGTACTTTCATTCTCTTTCAAAGGAGACTGTCTCCGAGGAGAACTGAACGTGACTTGTTTAACTGGAGTTATTTTCCTCTCTAGTGTTGATCCAAAGATATTAATATTTTCTTTTTCCAAGTCATCCTAAACAAACAGATCACGTAGAACGTAAAGCTGTTCTATGTGAGGTCTTAAAGCTATTGCAGGTGTACTGCAGTAGATTGAACTGGTAGTTTAATAAAGGTGTCTTCAAATACCGTTGCTACTTTTTCTGTTCTTTTACCCTTCGTTCTCTCTACATAATGTTAAAACATTTGTATGAAAGTGGGCAGTTTATAAGTTAGTTCTGGTGAGGAACTTACAAATTAGACCAAACACACTTTCCTGCCCATCTCTTCCTCAGGAAACCCAAAGGAAGACAAGAGAAGTTCTGATTTTGTATTTTGTAACAAACCTGGACTTTTTTGCCTATGCTGATTATTTGGGTGCGGCATAATTTTTGGTATATCCCTTGGTGAAGTGTTCTTAGTTCCACTGGAAGCCAGTTTATTTAATTGCGCCCTTATCCTTTCTTTTTCTTCTTCAATAGACACACCTTTTTCAGACAATTCTTTTAAGATTCGTTCCCGTCTTATCTGCCTCAGAGTTTTCGTTTCAGGATGTGCCATTTGATTTTCATCCTGTGGTTCAGTGTTTGGGTTTGGTGACACCAACTTTCGTTTTTCTTGGAAATTATTCTGGGATATGGAGCTTTTGTCCAGTTGTTCTGAATGGCAGGTGAATGGGCATCAAGAATTAATGGAGTAATTGGAATCACACTGATAAAATATCAATGCATTTGCCAAGAAAAATCTACATATATACATCATACATTAAGTATTTTACCACATCTAATGCATGACAAGTTGGGATGATCGATCAAGATGAATTGGATGGTTGGTTTGACAAAATAAGAAACATTTTATAAAACATATTTGCACATAATTAAACACACCATCTTTTCTGGCACCTGAAAGTCGTTGAGGAGCTTCTTTTGACCCAGATAAGGTACTGACCCTCGTAACTGGACCAATATGTTCAAATAATTGGGTATTCTTCGACAATGCTTTGGACAAAACTACAGAGAACAGAAACCAAGTAATCATTGTGATAATAATGAATGAAATAATGCCTTTCACTGCCAACAATGAGCTCAGATGTGCGGTACGTACTCAAGTATTTGTTGTCTAACAACAGATCATTTTTATTTGTCTATGTAGTTTGCCCTTGCCCCTTGGAGGTGATATCAGACGGAGGGGTAGATTTCTCAGAGAGTAAATACCAGAGTAAATCGAAATGTGCACAAACTTGCTTACCACGTTCTTTAATTTTATCCAAGCTAGATATAAACTCATTGATCTCATTCTCGTCTGCTTCCTGGAGGTTAAAACACGTACCAGTATCCTCCGGGATTGAAATAGCGAGTTTTCTTTCCCGTGCAATCAATTTGGTTTCGACAAGTTGTCCTACATCGAGCTGAGAGACAGAAGAATCACAACTGAGCTGATCTCTTAGGAAACCTAAAGTATAAATTCTCAAACTGCTCACCTTGTATTTTCTACTGGTTTTCCCCTGCTTGTATTTACATTGAATGTAAAAATTATCGCCCAAACTGCTTAAACACAACACCCCCGGCAGCGTCCTATTTGGTATCGAAGCGGTTTTCGCCGATCTCCAGTTCACCTGCCCTTTAACTTCACACATTAGTTTATACAAATTACCAGTCGCCATGTTGGCTTCCCTTCGAATCTTGAAATCTCGCGGGTTAGCGCGGGAAATTTAGCCTGCATACCTACAGAACTCCCTAATTTTCTGCCTGGACGTTGGTGCCGTTGTATGTACAGATGATGACCACTTTTATGACCATCTACCACCAGTGATTTCTTTCACCAATAAGTTCGTCTGCGAGGTTATCCGGCTTCCCTTTTTACAACACAGATCTCTAACGACAGTTTACCTAAAACTTGATTTCGTACTCACCGAAATTCAGTCTGTCAGAAACGCTACTAAAATCCTAATGGTCCCCATTTTCACAAATGGTTTCCATCTTGCAAACATTAGATATGAATTGAAGCGCTTTTATTTACTATTTTAAACGAGTTGTGTACATTTGCAGTAAAAAGTAGTTGAAAAATTATTGTGAATATACAGTTTAACTTTCCTTTTCATCTCGGAAAAATAAAAAAAATTCATTTAAAAAATAGCGTATTCAACGCCTGGGTTATTTTCCTACTTATTATAATTCTAGTGTTTCTGGGCTCTTTTTCAAAGCCAACATAAGAACTATATGGGAAGAAATTATCGAAATCATTCGCATAACCTTTCTCATTACCGAAGGTTGTTTCATTTGAAGGTTGAAGCTCGACAGGGCTTGCCCCTCATTGCTGACCAGCTTGGGGGGAGACCCCCCCCCACCACTCATAATTCTTCACGAGTGCCAAAATTGATAACTGTGTAAAGTTATCTCAATGTTGGTTCTTCTGAACTGTTGGAATTTTTCCTCATGGTGAAAATAGAATTCCTGCAGGTGTGTCTTCGTTCAGAGCATCACTGAGATTTCTCGGAATGTTCACTTGCTCGAGTCTGTTGCACAACAGAATCGGCGACCTCGTTTAATTTCATTTTTCTCAGCGCAGTGATAATAACTTTCACTTTCGCCTCGCTACCAAGTCTTTGTTTCCATTCTCTCAGCATCTCAACAGCCTGCTCACGTATATTTCCTCTTTTTTCCTCTTTTATGCTGTTCACCCGAACAAGCTTCGTGCCCAACGTACGTGCCAAATACGTCCAATCTGTGCCAACACTCAGCGCAATCGTATCAAACAGATCTATAAATAAAATTGCCAAACCCATAACGGACCACTTGCATAATAGACCAATTTTTGATACTGGTGACAAAGAGAATTTCCGAAAAGAACATGCCAAACTTAGTGAAACTGCCAAGTTTGGCTGCGAAATATTGTAAATCCTACCCGCAAAATATTACCGCCCGCCATATTTGCCCGAAAAGGGTCTGCGGAGAAGGTAGGTAAAGTGCCGAAGATATAGCCATGCTAAGTCGGCAAATTTTGTATACAAAAATTGCCTACTTCGCTTGGCTATATTTTTCGTACTACTTGAGGTTTTCTAGCTAAACTTGGCAATCATTCTAATTTCAGTATGCTCTTTTTAACTGTGGTGATTTTTCTCTTCTTGTTACCCAGATCATAAGTTGGTCTATTATGCAAAAGATCCATTAAAGTGTTTATGAAAATCTGAGTCTGATAGTATGAAGAATCTCCCCCGTCCAAAGCCACGTTCCAATAAGTGGCCCATATAATCTTTCCCTAACAAAATTACTAACTAAAATAAGCTGTGTTTATTTCACCTTCTTCTACGATGCAATCTGGAATCTCATCAGAATATTCCACCCTGGGATTGCGGTAACAATTTAGTACATCTGAAATACAATTTATTCCATATTACAACAATTTTAAACTGTTTAAAGACGCTGTTACACTATGCAATTTTCCTTGCAACTTGCAATGCAATTATAATTTTGAGGGATGATAATTTTTAAAGTGTGTTCGAAATGCTAAGAAAACATTAGCGGATCGTAAGAAATGTTCGTGTTTGACAACTTTAGATGCCTCAGGAGTAGAATTGCATTGCAAGTTGCAAGGAAAGTTGCATGGTGTATCAGCGCCTTAAGTGTATTGACTGTATTGATACTCTCACACCAGTTTTACAAGTGAGTCAGTTGTTCTATTTATTAAAAATAACGTCAGTTTTACCTTCGGATGGGAACAAATGATCCAGTCGAACCTCATGTGATATATCATCAATTTTATTTCGGCAAACAGTCTTCTCTGTCTTTCTTTTATGGACTTTGAACCAGTCGCAGTAAAAATGATAAGGTTGCGATGCTTCGCGTCTAATACACCCTGGACAGAGGGAGATTCTCTTGTAATTCATACCAGGCCACTCGTTTAACAGTTTCTGAACTTCCTAAAAATATTTAAACTCTCTTAAATCGTTTCGTAGCAGGTTGTTGACAATACTGGGCTACATTCTACTATGATATTCTAAAACAAAAATGGCCTCGCAAAAAAATTCAAGACCCTAGGCGTAGGGAAAAAACCATTCGTTTCTTTAGTAAGCTTTCCACAAAACCCCGGACCTGATCAGGGGTCGGTTGTATCAAAGCTGGATAGCGCTATCCACCGGATAGTGATTTTTTCAACCGTTCTAAAGATGCTTGAAGAGCAATAAAATTTCAGCTTTGGAACCAACAATCGTTAAAGAGGATCCTTAATTTAGGAATACTAAGATTTAATCGAAGTTATACCAAACAACGGGCGATTTGGAGGAGATTGAAAAAAACCACTATCCGGTGGATAGTGCTATCCGGTGGATAGTGCTATCCGGCTTTTATACAACTGGCCCCAGAAGAAGAAATATTCGTTGTCCTAGGTTTTCTTAAGCATTCTCCCCCTCCTCCAGTAGAAAGCATCATATTTCATAAATAAATGCCTTGGGACAAGACCTCGTTTAGATATTGCTTCTACAGAACCACCCAACGAAGATGAGCGTCCATACCTCTAATAATATTAACAATGTCCGCCACAAATCATCAAGTTTATCTTTCGGTGCCCTTGCACACACTTTCAGCGTTTCGCATTTCTTAACGGAGAAGATATTGCTGTGTATTAAAACGCTGTCAAACTTCATGTAGAATCCATTCTGCCAATGCTCGTAGTCTTGTGGTTCGTGTCTATGGCACAGCACGCTGAATCGCTCAAACAAGCCAAACGGGAGATATCGTAGAAGCGCAAAACCAACCGTCACTTCAATCTAATGAAGAGAAAAACGAATCGAACCGATATTCGACGTAACACAGGGACACGCACCGCAGCAGCACGCACCGCAGTGCTCAGCACGCACCACAGCAGCACGCACCGCAGCAGCAGGCAACACAACGCACAACAGAACGCTAAGCAACTTAACGCAACACAACCTAATAGGACGTCACAGAACTCACAGAACTGATAGAACCCCACGCGACACAAAAGCCGCCTGAAGCCCGTTTTCCACTACGCGAATTTATTCGCGCGACGCGAGGCGAATCTGAAATCCAGCGATGTGATTGGCTCGCCGCTCGCTCAAAAATTCGCCGCGAAAAAGTAGAATCGCTTCCTACTTTTTATCTGTTCGCGCGAACTAATTCGCCCAGTGGAGAACGGGCTTAACAGGACAACACACAACACAACGCCACGCAACACAACGCCACGCAACACAACGCCACGCAACACAACGCCACGCAACACAACGCCACGCAACACAACGCCACGCAACACAACGCCACGCAACACAACGCCACGCAACACAACGCCACGCAACACAACGCCACGCAACACAACGCCACGCAACACAACGCCACGCAACACAACGCCACGCAACACAACGCCACGCAACAGAACGCCACGCAACACAACGCCACGCAACACAACGACACGCAACACAACGCCACGCCACACGATAACATCCACCACAAAGACACCTGCCTGGTTACGGGGGGTCAGCGAAGGCCAATCATTGCTCATGGACCTGGGGCGGCTATGTTTAAAAAACCATGGAACTAAATAGCACGGAGGGGGCGGAGACCCGTCAGGTGTATCCAAGTCATTGACCGCGGCTGGTATCTCACATGCTAAACCAAAATGAGCTAGCATTGTCAATAACTGAGGAAATATCGTATCCGAGTCATCAAGAAATTTTGACCATATGCATCTAAATAAGAGATGAAAATATTGATGTTATACTCCAACAGTATACAGTATTCTCAAGATTTCTGAAGGAACTGAAATTGATAGCTTTTCAGGCATGTTTAAAACGGTTGGATAAAACAGTAAGGGCGCTTTCCTATGCGGTAAAAACGGCCAGACCGGTCCTGTTGTATTTCAGTACAGACAAATTACTGGTATTTTAGAGCGTTCAAGAACTCTGCATTCAAGTATATTGTTGTTTACATGTGCTTGACGCGAAAAAGTGAGCTTACTTTAGAAGAACTTGTGACATCACCCCACTGTTTAACAACACCATCTTATCCAAGGCGAATTGCTGTGGAAAGACGCCCAGATTTCGACTACACTCGTTGTAATTCAGATATTCTTCCATATCATGTCGAAACAACTGCCTCAGAACTGAACCCAGCCAGTACGGATTGATGATCACGTTTTTCTCCAAACCAGAAATATCCTAAGAAAAGAAAGGGTTATGGTGGATGTTGAGATAGCAAACGACACGATAACAGTTACAAAACAACAAGGAAAAAGACTAAAAACTAAAAAACCTTGTAAATGAACTAAAATGGTGCCTGGTGAAAGATAATTCATATGCAACAGTATATTGAAAATAGTAAATTCTGCCTAACCTTGAAATACTGCAGCTCTCCAATCGCATGAAGATAGCTTACACAGGATTGCAACTCTCCCTCATTGACATCCATACCCTGTTCGTTTAGAACATCTTTCAGCTTCGCAATGGACAACCAGGGAATATCTTCGTTTTTTCGGCATTTCTTTATCTCTTTCTCTATGTTTACCCACGATTCAGGAAGATCGATGTCGACATTTGGGGAGAGGGTCTTGTTGCGAGCAATTCTTACTAATTCTTGTCTTAAAAGAGGCGTTCCTTCGAGGCTAGTGTTGCTTACAGGAATCACGTTCATTTTCAACTCGTTCCAGGCACCACGGTTGTCGTTGGCATCCTGTGCACAAAAGGCGGGAAGTATTTGTAATGGAAGTATTTTGTAAAGTACAACAGCTTATTGTAGAATATTACCTACACTGGACCAAATAAACGTGGTGGTCCAGTGTAGATAGTTTTCTACAATAAGCTGTTGTGGTTTGTGTCTGAACTACCTGAGAACGATATCTCAAACGTGGTGGCCCAGTGTAGATAGTTTTCTACAATCAGCTGTGATGGTTTGTGTCCAAAAAAAATTTCCTAGTCTTGAGCATGAAGCGGTCATAGCCTGTGCCTCAACTCTCAAAAACTGAATCTCTTTCATTTGCCATACCTTGTACTCTAGTGAAATGATGGGCAAATTGTCTTTTTGTTCCCTGTGTTGTTCCAGTATCTTCGCAAGTTCTTCTGAAGGAATGCAACGACCTTCCGTCTTCTTTATATGTTTGCTTTTTTCCTCAATCTCTCTGACCATTTCCTGACGTTGCTCTTTCAGGTAGGTCAAAATATTTCGACACTTCAGATCAATCTCCTCTTCATTTTTACATTCGTCGATGTGAGTGGGAACGATCAAAATCCTGGCCCTGGGTATGCGGGCTGCAACCATGGATATCCACTGACCAATATTCTCTTGGTAACACTTTTCATCTTCGAAGATAAAGCGAAACAGATCCACTGCTAAAATGAACAGAGCCCCTGCATAGGAAAACACAGCGCCTTAGAAACAAATTTCATTCACTTTGCACTTTAAATACCAATGACATTTGTATATTTAAATTTTAGCCCATCAAATATACATTTTAGGCTATAGCCACAAAAACCCATCTGGGACCAGGCAAACATATATCAGGATGCATATATCAGGATGGTTGAATTGGTGGGATGGTCGGGCATATGTATGTATCAGGATGGATTGATGTATCAGGATGGTCAGGCATATGTATGTATCAGGATGGATTGATGTATTCAGGATGGTCGGGCATATGTATGTACCAGGATGGATTGATGTATCAGGATGGTCAGGCGTATGTATCAGGATGGATTGATGTATCAGGATGGTCAGGCATATGTATGTATCAGGATGGATTGATGTATCAGGATGGTCAGGCATATGTATGTATCAGGATGGATTGATGTATCAGGATGGTCAGGTATATGTATGTATCAGGATGGATTGATGTATCAGGATGGTCAGGCATATGTATGTATCAGGATGGATTGATGTATCAGGATGGTCAGGCATATGTATGTATCGATCAGGATGGATTGATGTATCAGGATGGTCAGGCATATGTATGTATCAGGATGGATTGATAAAAAACAATGGCCAATTGAAGGCTGGCTAGTTTTAGAGGCAATGTTTTTTTCCTAATGAATTGACATACCTTCAGACAAAAAGAGCTGGTGGGTCATCTGATATTTTCTCTGCCCAGCACAATCGACGACCATGAGTTCAAGTTCATCCACGTGAGGCTCAGGTTTCCAGTGGAAGAACACAACACCGAATGTTCGGTCATCTTCTTTGATCTCGGTCGGGTCACATTTGATTAATGCATTCACAACGCTTGACTTTCCTGCCATTGATTCACCAAGGACTACAACCTGGGATAAAGGTTTATGGTAAATAGAGAGGGGGGTAGAGAAGATTGCTTTCTAATACTGGCTACATGTGTGGCCCATAAAATATTTTCTAAATTTCAAAATTTAGTACAATATCATGAGCAACCAACCTTCAGACGTTTTGCATGAATGTTTTTTGTGTTCTTCTTCGCTTGAAAGTAATTACATATGCTTTGAATACCCTGATTGCAAACTTGAACAGGTGGGTTTTGCAGTGGGTTATTGTCAATCAAAAGTGTCTCAATTTGTTTCAGATTTGTAATCTCTTCGGGAAGTTTGTACAACATGTTCTCGTGGAGGTTGAGATAACGCAACTCTTTTAGCTTTCCAATGCTTTCTGGAATCTTTGTCAGCTTGTTTTGGTTTAAGACAAGGTACTCCAACTTCACGAGATTTGCGACATTCTCATGAAGTGAGGTCAACTTGTTGCTATTTAGGTACAATTTCTTCAAGTTGACCAGTTCGAACAGACCTTCAGGTAATGAGCTCAGATTGTTATTGGTCAACTGAAGTCTTTCTAAGTTGACCAAATTTTTTATTTCGCCACAAAGACTCTGCAGCTGACCATCACTGAGATATAATATATTAAGATTGCGAAGCTGGGTTATTGCAATTGGTAGGGTGCTAAACATATTGCTACTCAGGTCTAAAGTTTTTAGACTTTGAAGTAGTGCTAACTCATCGGGAACACCAAGCAGTGTGCAGTTGCTGAGATGAAGTTCTTCCAAATTCAGTAACTCGGTAATCTGTTGCGGAAAGGTTCCCAGCGGATTGTTCCGTAAATCAAGAACTCTCAGGTTTTTTAAATTCTTCAGAGTGCAAGGGATTTTAATGCACCGTGCGTCAGGATCTACTTCATTTTCACATCGACAAAGAACAAGGTGTTCTAGGTTAACCAAGTTCCCGAGCTCCTTTGGGATGAAGGGAAAATTATCAACGAAGAGCTTTAGAACTTGAAGGTCTTGACGTGAACACACGCTGAATGGAAACTGTGGAGGTGCATCGAACCTTGTTAAATCGCAGGTAACCTTGTCACCTTCATCTATTTCAGGAGGATCCGGGGGGAAATTGTTATATATAAATTGAAAATCATCATCTTCCTCTGCCATGATGAAAAAGTTTATATCATGAACTAAACAAATAAGTTTTAGATTCAATACAATTTTGTTGAAGCGATTCTGAAAGACAAGTCTGACATACAAGATATAAATTATTTAGCAAATACAAGAGAGCTGGAATTCATCAGGATACAGCATCATTAATAAATCTTAATATTTAATAGGGCTTAATGCCTTTGGTTTAATTACAAAACAATGCTATTCAATAAACAACTCTTTCCTAGAAATTCAATATATCCATACATAAACAATTAGACAAATTATTTATAAACAGTTAATTATTTGTACAGTACGCAAATATAAACAAGGATATCATTTCACTATTGTTTTGTGATGAAAATTCCTACTTCCTACTGTAAACATGATTCGCTAGTTTCTACACTGAAAACTAGGAAGTCCTCATTTGCAAAAGAATCACAATCTAAAGTTGCTACCTCAAGGGAAATGAAAGCAAAAAAATGATCCATATCGATACCTTTCATTCAAAAGTGAAAGACAATATGACAAACAATACGCAAATCAATGCAGTCAGTGTGAAATAATGCAACGGCTTACCTTTGAAAGATGAACATATTAATAATAAAACAACTTGTTGCAAAGTGTCATAAAACCCAGTCAACACTATATTGGGAATATTCACATAAACACATCATAGGGGGTCGCGAAAAAGTAACTTTTAAGTTCAAGCCCTAAGGAAGTTGCCTTCAAATCATCCGTGCATAATGAGTTTCGCTTATCTCGTGCATGGAGGAAGAAAAGACATCTTGCTCAAACGTCCGTAGAATTCTTTGAAACTTGGCATGTTTGCATCCCATCTCAATCGGCAACACTCGTATTGTTCTCGTTCCTCGTTCGGAGAAAAACGATTGCTGGACGGGAAGTGTCGAAAATGACGCAAATGACGTCAAATATTGCGAGCAAATTATGCTAATTTATGTTCAAGTTTCCCAGAGTATCGAAGCTTGTGTACTAGGATATAAAACGATTACCTTACTTGCGATTGTTTAACAATCATCTTCAAGGAGCTTTAACGAATACACCGCGCCCCACGACCCACGAGAACCCACGAACGGAGGGCCAGGGTGCAAGGCAGGCGCGACTCCAACTTCTTTCATACCTGACTCAGCAGCTGAGCATTCATTAAGTTTTGCAATTCTTCGCCACAATCGACTTATCCAAGGGGTATCCAAGGACACATATTTTACCGAAAATTTCGAAGACTAGAAGTGTTCGTAATACACCAAAAAATGAAACAAGAACGCTTTTGTTTCCCACCATTAACCTACCATCACCCTCACGAAACATTTTTCAAACAATTTGGAACATTTACAATGTGGTATAAATGTGGTTGGTCTATAACAGCCAATGCGTCACCATGACGCCAAAAACAGTATGACAAAAATTTCTTTTGTAAAAGATTATTTCGGATCTTCGCACCTTGGGTGTGCGTTCAACATTAATCCCACAATAACTCAATAAGCTGGATAGTTTCAAAAATATGATGAAAAATATTTACTATTTTACGCTGTGACGTTTTCGACACAATTTCCGGTGAGGTGGCGTTGTAATTATACCCTTGGGTGACTTTTCACTGCGCCAAAATTTCTTCCTCAAAGATATAAAATTCGTATTTATTTTAAGGCGAATTTTTGACTCTTAAGACACACGTCATGTACGCAGACTCAGCAAACCTGTAACTTTCCATGAAAAATTCAGATGGAGGTTGATGAAAGGGTAAAAATTCGTCTGGATATGTCTTCGGGCGATTTCGTAATGGTTTTGATAAGATTCAGAACTATCGTCCATGATAACCCCGTTAAATTATTTAACTGCGAGGTATGTTAGCTTAAAAGCATTTCACCTTGAACGAACAGCATTTTGACCATTTTTGTCCAAAAATTGAATATCTTTGTGTAAGTAGAGTTATGACATGACATCCATAAACAGAGAGATAGCCTCGTATTAATACATTTCTCGAAATATCTCGCATTCTTTCTGGCCTCCAATTAATCTAATATTTCCTTCCTTCCTTTCTTTCGCTAAATTCTATTTGTTTTGGCGAAGAAAGTAAACAAATTAACAGACCAATGAATTCTCTAATTTCCCTAATTATACACAGAGTAATAAAGAGAAAGTATTTTTGGAAAAACTGCATTGAAGAATTTTATTGCTTCAAATCTTTATGAATTGGTAAAGTTCAATTGCCAAATGACATACATTTAACATATTGAAGTAGAGTTGTTTTTTTAACGCAGAGAGGGCGTATATGACAGCATCCAATATGCCAATAAGTCAGCGATAATAGAGTTTGTTTAAATCTTCATGGTAAACTTATGTAATCATATCGAATGTAATTCCCCCAAATCCTGCGATTCCAATTCCCATGACTTATCGTTCAGTTACGCGGGTTATCAAAAATACTTCCGTTTCTGCTGCATGCCTTTCAAATGCTTCACCATGAAATTCTCCGTCTCGATTTACGCGGTTGAGCAGAAAAAAGCGCCGTTTCTGGCTTGGATCTGTCAGAATGGCAAACGCGTAGCACTTCCCGTCCCTTTTGAAACGCGAGGCATTCTCGAGTCTGCTAAAGTGTGAGTTCAACTCTGTGTGTGGGATGGCCTTGCATTGAAAAACATTCACTTTTTAATGAACTATCGTCGGCTTAATGAACACACTTTCCAGAGAACAGAAAGCGGATTAAAAGTGGTAGACCTTGAACCCTGACCCTAACACATTAAGATCTCCTTTTCAAGTTTCAAAGCACTTCGAGAAAATACGAAGGCCACTTCAACTCTAAGCTCTGAGCAATGTCCGGAATGACCGACGCTGGCCTTTTGACAGAATTAATCGGGGAGAGTAAAACTATAAATCATGTCGGAGAACCGTGAATCATTCTTGTTTAAATGTGTTCTTAATAATAGCAGCCATTAGAATTTCATAAATAACATGTATTTGAGTCACCCTGAAATTTAGGATGTGCTGGAGTTTGGGGGGGGACGAGGGTGGCCAGGGGGGTATGAACTCCACTCCAACGAAAGGAACCATGGTTAGGAAACTATCTCTCTTGGGATGTATTCGTTTAGGATCAGGCCATACTTTATACTTACTTTCATATAAACCACCTTTCTACCTTTAAATCAAGCCATATGCCAAATCTCAACATGCCCATGACTACTGTGCACAATCATAGCACGTTTAAGGACTTAAATTGGTATAAAAAAGGACGCTAAGTCTATGGCTATCAGAGGTAAAAATAGATTTCAAATCCCAAATTATATCGCCTTTGTCACGGAATTAATTGCATGGCAAGGCTTTCAAAACATATATATCGCCTGCTAAATACGAACTTATAAAAAACCCAGGACTCTAAGAATGGTAGATAAAAAGTAAAGAAAGTGAATATGTTATGCGCGCTTTAAGAAACCCCGCGAGTTCAGATCTAAAGCGTCAATCCTCGTGCGCATTTTACATTACATTCTGCTGACCTAACTAATCTGGCATCTCTATAATCGCTAAATTCTGGCTTCCTAATACCACTCGACAATACATATCAGTGTTGTTTCAGTGGATGAAAACATGAAGTGAATTGGGGGCCTTTTAAAAAATTGATCAATTAAATGGCTATCATATACGCTATTAATGTTCTTAAACAAACAGAGGTAGGAAGAATATTATATGCGAGGCCGGCAAAGGGTTGCCTAATCTCATAACTCGCTACGCTAATACTTTCATGTAAAAATAAACAGCGCTTTCAATTTGAGCAGTTAAATTTCTAACATTCAAAAACCACCATTATGGGCATGTTAAAATCACGACTACAGCTTGTGATTCGGCGCATTACATGTGAGCAAGAGTAAGATTGACACATAAAATGTGTTTCAGTTTAAAATAATATAAATACAGTTTAATATTATTTACTCAACAGATTTTCAAAGGTACAGCTGTATTTGCGAGCATCATATTTATGATATTTACACAGAACATGAGGTAATCCAGCGAATTAGACGTATATCACTCGGATGATCATAAGCCATATATTTCCACAAGAGAGTCACCCTATTCTAGCGCAACCTAGAGTCCTAGTCCTGTGCTGTCCTCAGATAACCGCCCAACAACAATTTACTGCTCAGCCCTGATCGTCGACAAATTATCTCTTAACAGACTTAAACACCTTTTCTTCAATTTTTATTTTTTACAGGGGGTCACACCCCACATCCAACACACCCCACATACAACACACCCCACATCCAAAACGCCGCACATACAACACACTCCACATACAATACACCCCACATCCAACACACTCCACATCCAACACACCCCACATCCAACACACCCCACATCCAACACACCCCACATCACATCCCCAACACACCCCACATACAACATACTTCACATACAACACACCCCACATCCAACACACCCCACAACAACACACCCCACATCCAACACACCCCACATACAACATACTTCACATACAACACACCCCACATCCAACACACCCCACATACAACACACCCCACATCCAACACACCCCACATCCAACACACCCCACATCCAACACATTCACATCCAACACACCCCACATCCAACACACCCCACATACAACACACCCCACATACAACACACCCCACATACAACACACCCCACATACAACACACCGCACATCCCCACTTAGGCTCTTAGCGCCAGGCATGGGGACCGTTTATATTGAACTAGCCTGCACAAAACAAACACAGAATGGGAAAAAAATGTCGTATATGGCTTTGCGCGCCTTGTACCAGTATGCGGCAATCCGGATACGAAAATATTGAAGATGTTAATTCAACTGTTGTTTCTCAAAAGCGCTTGAAGTTGACTAAGTCTTGACTGAAGGATTATTTCTTTTAAAGAATGGCATTTTAATAAGTCAGAGAGGTTAATAAACAAGAAGACGAAGACGTCTGCCGCCTAGGTGGATCTGTTTAGAATGTGATAATAGCTTTCCGTTTCGAACCTTTTCGGGGAAGATAGCCTTGGGATGCTTTCAACGAAAGGTGAAGATGCGGGTTTCGAGGGAATCGCAATCTCTGGCGAAAATATTGCCACTTTTAGACTAGATTAGAATTTCTATCGTTTTATTTGAGGAGGATTTAACCAAAATATTTTTTGAAAGTATGATTGATGCAAATTTACTCGGATCACAGTAATCAGCAATCCCAAACATCTTGTGGTTTATTTAGAAGTTTGGCCAAATTTTGATTGTTCATAACTGTGTTAATTGTAAGCCATGCAGTTTCCCAGCTAAAGAACCATTAACTTTTGGCAGGATTCAAAGCGATAATTCCGGCCCTGAAGCCATTCAACCCCTCCCCCCCTACACACAAGCCTCCACCCCAATCCCCTCTCGTTTTGATTGGCACGATTGACTCTAAAGATGCATAGTAAGACGCTTTTTAACCAGAATAAAAACCAATGATATTGGTACAATGACTGATAGGTGTATATCATCATATTAATGGCCCGATTTCTTATCGCAACCAAGATTCAACCGGTCTGATAAGACCCGCATGATATCCTGTTTTAGCACTTGGAAATATTTACTATTCAAAAAGTGATTTATATGAAAAGTATATCAACTTCAAACGATAACTAAATTAATCGCAATTACGTCCTACTTAAATCCTATTGAGACTTATCGAATGTCAACATTCCAAGAGTAATGCATGGTTCATAAAAAACTTTTTTCTCTCTTTGTATTCCAAGGTCATCCACTGGCTTTTCACAGAGTTATTAGGCACTGACGTTTTTTTTAAATACCATTCCAATTGTCTATAGTATGGATAACGTGGAGATTAGCTGAAACCCAATTCATTGAATAATTCAAAGCAGGAAATATTGCTGAAGATACAAAAAGAAATCTAAAGTTATTGGATACTAGCATATATGTACAGCTTGTCCAAAGCTTGCCAATAATTGCGACATTTCAACGCTTCTAAAAACATTTTAGTTTCGACGCTGCCAGACTTGGAGAGGCAGTTGTGTCTGATATATATATCTGAACTTCCTCAGTTTCTTCGCCCAGGTCAAAACGTTGATGACTTAACTTGTATTCACTTGAAAATTGAAACGCCTAGTTTTCTGTGTGTGATAAAATCAAATCAATTGCATCTATAGTTTTGCCTCAAGGGTTTAAACGAGCGCGCAAATTTAGTTTACCGCACCGACCTTGGCTCAAATTGTTTCCTTGCATGCCTAAAAACGATTCAAGGGTTTCCACGATTTTGAGCAAAATCAGAGGTGTTTACAACAAGCTATATCTCAGAAACATACGGCAATGAAACGCCATACTGCGGAAATAGCTATTCATTCAGCGACTATCGAATGGTTAATTGTCTCGGATTTATAATGCGAGAATATGTGCTTTTGCCAAAAACACTTTGTTGAATTAGGCCGTCCAAGCCCACTCAGAAATCGATTAGGCAGCGATCGAATAGCATTCACGACTCGCTGTGTTTGTCAAGTGTTAAAACCCTCCCATCTTTTACAACCAATGCCACTTCTGTGACAAATGATCGTCCAAACAACACCAGTATCCGGTCTTCATAATCGTGGGTAAACAAAGCCAAATTGAACTAAAATGTAAAGTTTGCTCCAGTATAACACAGATTGAAAAGAACAAGGCATTGGTTGTGTAAACCTTACCATGAACCGTGTTTCCTTCCTTACAAAAACGACCATGCAGTTTTATCATGTCAGAATTGACAATAATGTCATCTGAATAAATTCAACTAAAAATTTGGTGTCTCAATATGAATATATCTGTTTTATTTACCTACATTTTGATACGAAACTGCGATAACTTTATTTTCGAAATGCAAAGCAGTTTATTGGTGAATAAATTCGCGGAGTTTTATGCCCGAATGTTCAAAGCACAGTCTTTTAGTTAATATGGTGTAAATTCGTGTTTGGCGTAGCCATGAACCTAACCCAAGTTTGTTTGTATATTCATGGTAACATACAACCAAATCCATGATACAAAACAACAAACTCACATATTTTCAAACCCAAATATTTAATGATCTAAACGCTTATCCGTAAAGCTTTAAAAACCATTAAACGCCTGCTAAATTTATCTCATTGTGGAGACCTGTAGAATGTTGGTAGCTAATATAGTTTACCGTATTTTATTATCTTAATGGGATTTCAAGTTCACCAATTTTATACGGCTTAACACTCGTGACCACATATGTGAGCATCCGGTGTATTCACAGTGGCGTGTCTAGCTCGCTTGCAGTTTGGTAATCTGCCCAAAATGAGGTTTTTAATCTGACCAAAAACACGTTGGTACCGGCAGGTAACAGAACGTCATGGTTCGTTCCTAGGGTATGCGGTTGGAGCCGCTAAACTTGTGTAGCCAACGACGTGTTTTGAGACTTGGAGTAGATTTTGTTACATGGCAGGAATTAGTCCTCTGCGCTTACTAATAGCCTTCAAACCAACTTCCGAGTAGCACACCGTGATATTGACATGTTTGCTAATTGTCAACGCTGAAATGTTTATCGTCAGTTATCGAGGTGTCAAAACGACGCACGCCTTTTGTCCCACAACCTTCTTTAAATAATTACTCTGTCTACTTAGCGTTGAGATAAAGTGGGCTGTTTTGCACTTCCCTTAGTTTGGTCAGGCGTTCAGTCTTGAAGGATCAAGAAAGCAACGCTCGTCGACAAAGAGCTGTTAGTAAGTCGCGATCTTCGAAACCGTCATGGAGACCTCTAATTCGAGTAGAACTGCTTTTTCCGTCAGGGATATTCTCAATATGCCTCAATCGAAGGAGATGGACACGAAAAGAGAGAATCCAGATATTCCAACGAAAAAGCTTGCCAATGAAGTCAAGGATGGACCACCAAGTCGGGAAGCGAAAGAACTGAAGGAGTCATCTTTAAAAGGTAATAACAGGGATGATCTTCTATGATATTCCTCCTGGAATAGTTGAGAGTTCAAATGAGTGCATTTCAAAATGTATCAGAGTCGTATAAGATCAATTGATCCAGCGAGGCTGGATGGCATGCCGTGCATGCACTTATGAATCAAAATTTGCCAATTCATTTGGAGGACTTCCTCTTTTCAAAGTGAATTGGCTTTCATTTAAGAAGACGTTATTATTTGTGTAGCCCAGATCACGTAGCGATATTGGCCGTCTAAGCGTTCGTTTCTTTTGCGCTGAATAACATGATAGGAACGACACTCGCGGTACGGTTAAGCGTCTTAGAGAGCAATGATTTACAACTGGGTGCTGATCTGTTCTGAAGAAGGCTCTGCGCACGGAAAACTTCAAAGACCTTCTAATCTATTCAGAGCTAAACCAAGGAAGCTTATTTGCGCTTAACTTAAGAATGGAAGGAATCAAGGCATTGGGCTTAAAGCCGTACAATCGATGCCTGTCTATCCTGTCGCGTCAGCTTAGGGACACGCGCATAACCAGATTCGGCACATTGTGCATGTGCGAAGTTTTAGAATTGAAAGCACGATGATACATCGGGTCCAAGTACTTCCTTCGTTTGACTTTCGTATTCTTTAGAAGTACTTATTACAACTTAACGCCAGAAGGTGGTCGCACAGGCTCCTCGAAAACAATAGGAATAAATGAATTGATGTGTCACTTAATTCTCTCAAATTAATATCATCAGTTCCCCGCCTATTCCGAAGCTGAATGTCGCCAATTCCAGGCTGGTTAACACTATTAAAGCTGTTTTTGAAAAGGGTACAGATTAACAGTACGATGTAACCAAATTATATACATATACACGTAGTTTTACCCTTTGAAGTATTTTGGCTTACAGAATAGCTGAGATTTTCTAAGCGCTGTTTGAGATTAGATTTACACTAACTTGATGCATTCGAAGCATATTTTTTAGGTATTTTACGCGCGAGGACACAGCATCTTAAAATTATATTTACTTGTTTCAGAAAAACAGCCAAAGCTGGTGGCGTCAAGTGTTGAAGTCGAGCGACAACAAAGTTCCAAGGGGAAGCAGAAGAAACGTAAGCGAAGGGTGTTGTTCACGAAAGCTCAAACTTTCGAACTGGAACGAAGATTTCGTCAACAACGTTACCTCTCCGCTCCTGAGCGGGAACACTTGGCGAGAATGATATGCCTTACGCCAACACAAGTCAAGATTTGGTTCCAAAATCATCGCTACAAACAGAAAAGACACATCAGCGAGCACGGGGAAGATGCCTTCGATAGCCTGAGCATGGCTCACAGCATTTCAGCCTATCCGATGCTCGTGAGAGATGGCTTAGTCTATCACAACCCAACTGGCAACTACACATCGTATTTTCCACCGCACGGAGGAGAATTTTGCGGTGTTTACCCTGCACATCTCCCAGCATCTCCGTACTTTACCGCTGCTCCTTGCCATTCGTGGTAGAAGAATTGTGAAAGCGTGCTTATGAGATATGAGCTGGCCTCAGTAGACTTGAATTCGTTACATTTCATGAATTCTATACTGATATACGTGCACGGATTACAGCCTTATTTCTTGAACTACGATGCATTGGAAAATACTCTGAAGTTTCCCGTGAAGACCTTTTGCTTTCAAAGCGTCTTAAAACGCGATATCTGAAGCGATTTCACCTTCCGCTCATGCATGCAAATCACAACAAAATTTATCGCCTTCATCCACGAACCCACGCGTCTTAAACCGGATAAATTGAAGACATAGATACAGTAGTTCTATATAATAGCAACAAAATGTTTCGGTTGAACTCAAAAGTAATTATTACCTTTCTCAACTTTGTAAATTTAGTAGTAAAATTTATCCTCGAAAAATACCAATGGACGAAAACAACAACTTATTAATGCATATATACACAGGTTGTATTTCAGCAAAATGCTCGAAAAATTTGGAAATATATATATAGATAAATGTAAGCTCAAAGTGAAAACGTTTGTCGCTAGTGAAGAGATCTTCTGTGGACAGTTTAAAAAATATTTTAAAAGAAAGAATTGTATATATATAGTATTATATGGTATATATTTATTTTAAAATCGATGTACAGATAGAAGATTTTAAATGAAAATAATAGAATAGTGTAAATGGGCATGATTCAGTGACTAAAATGAGTTCTCTTGGGGCTAACCTTTTGAAAAAGATTTTGAAGAAGGAAGATCTTATCGGAGTAGGCCATTGGCATTGATATAGCTCTCATGAATTCATTCCGAAAAGCATGCAAGTGTGTCTGAATGCTTTGTTTAAATCCCATGCCAAGGAATGATAGGCGTTTTCATATATTGCGTGCGTGCGTGTAGATTTCAACCTATGACTGAGAAAATATCCCGTATGAAAACAGCTGCTTCTTCGTACACAATACGACATCGTTTTACATCAAACGTGTCCAAAGCAATAATGCTTGGAATTTTATATAAATACACATGTATTTGAATATACATTTTCTTTGCAAACTCCTCCAGAACCATTATTCATCGGCTATTCTCACGAATTTTGCGACAAAAGCATAGAATAGTGTCCCAATGAAAACTCCGTGCGAGAATATTTCAAATTGATAACATTTCGAAATGAACATTTTAAGCTACAGACGTGGAGAGAGCAGTTTCGACTTGAGTAATGTTTGTTCAGGCATTTGCCATGCAAGAGAGTTCTAGAGCCGGTAAATCAGTATTTGGATTAAATTGTTTATCTTTCGACTTACCCTAAGTCAAAAGAAATACAGAAAATTTAAACCAATTTCCAACCGTTTCTATAGCCGTTAAACAAATTCTCATTATATCATTCGTGCCAAGGACCATGAATATAGTGTATATTTGGTGATCTATTTTGAAATGATATTCGTAATTACTTTATAAGAATATATATTAATGAGGAAATCGACACAAAAATTATCCCGGCGTGTTTCATCGTTGCTTTCCCAGTGAAAACTAAAAACTAAAACATTGAAACTTGAATCACTCAATGAAAGGTTATCATTGTCCGCAATTCATGAGAGATTTATCATTTTATATGCAACGCTATCATTTCAAATTTTCATAATCTCGCTATTTTATATAGAGTCAAGTAAAGCACGTTTGTCACAGATTATGTTTTTATGCGAGCAAAATACATTGTCAACATAGGAACATATATATTTGTGCTCTTTTCAATCACTCCCCATGTGGGAGTAAATAAAAAGTTGGCATCCCACGAGCTTTCATTATTACGATAAAATACATATCTATATAGGCTCGCCTGAAAGTACAATGTAAACCTAGCTTCCATTTTTCAAATAAGCGATGATCCAGTTTAGAACCGAATCAATAAGAGATAATCCTTACTGCATCTTTAGAAAGAACAGCTTAGAACTGATAGAGATATCCAATATTTATAAAGTTAGTTCAGTTTAGGTTTCCTCTTGTAATAACACTAGATCAATAAGAGATGATCCTCACTGGACCTTTAGGAAGAACAGTTTAGAACTGATAGGGCTATATCCAGTATAAATAGAGTCAGTTTAGTTGATTTCCTCATGTAGTAACACTAGATCAGTAAAATAAGATGATCCTTACTGAACCTCTAGGAAGAACAGTTTTATGTAACTGATATAGAAATATCCAGTGTAAATAAAGTTAGTTTAGTTTAGGTTTCCTGTAATAACACTGGATCAATAAGAGACGATCCTTACAAAACCTCCAGGCAGAACAGTTTAGAACTGACAGGTCTATCCAAGGGAGGGGTAAAGTCTGTTTTACTATAATGGCTATTCTATACAAGGTTTGTATTGGGAGAGGTGAGAACCGCCCGAACAAAGGTTCGTGTATAACCTTAAACGGCAATAAATGTGAAACAATCTCAATCCGGACCGGGATGAAACGATTCTCATGAATGGATCATAATTTTTTTGGCAGCCTAATGACGTTGTGTTAATTGGATTTAATTTGAACGCTTTGTTCTGGTGTAAAAATGACATAATATGTACAGTCGGAGTGACGTTGAAATGTTTTATAATAAAATTGACTCTGCAAATATCGCTGCGCTGCATGATGGCCAACAGAATCGCAAAAGAGGTGAAATGAAATAAAACATCGAGATTTCTACCGAAGAAATATGTATTTTGGTCTGATGCTCGTTCCCAGGGTTACTCCAAGGTGAAACTGAATTCTATATGATCTGAATAACGTAACGTAACTGGATGGATAGTGCAGTTGAATCAAGAAAATTCATTTAAAGCCACGGTCGAAGCTTATAAACAGTTGAATTTTCTAAAGAATGAAATTCTTGGAGATTTATCCACGATTAACGAATTGCCGCGAGGATAAACGTATAGCGAAGGGATTAGGTTTTGAGAGAAGTCAAAATTCGCTGAAAACGCTCAAACTAAATCCAAACTTATTAAAAGATGTTGGCAGATGGCAACCCGCGAGCTGCTAACACCATCGCGCTCTTTAAGATATTAAGAACCTACCCTTCAACAGAATACTCAACTGAATATTATATGTTTACGGTTCCAAATTCAGAAATTTAAACAACACTTAGTTACACAAATTAGCGCAATGAAAACCGAAATAAGATTTAACTATTCATGGACAGAGTGATAATGGATGCTTCGTAATGCTATCTGTGTTTTCATGGTGGTCAGGAATCAAAATATTTTGTGAAATGTGGGCCCACCACAGGCAAGCACGGCGAAGCAAGATATTTTGATATTCACACCTAACCTTGCAGGTCGAGTGATTTTAACAATAACCAGGTTTTCTGCTGGTAGGAGGTTGGTAATTCAATATTTGCCAGGGCAGGTCAGACTTAATGCTCTCCCATTAAAGTGGCTATTTGAGTGTTGCTTTCAATACTAATGGTGTATCAATTTGAGTTGTCTGAATATGGTTAATTGAAAAATGTCAACGATGGAAAAACGCGCTTATATCATACTTAGAAACTTTCGGCTGCCATCGGTTCTTTACAGAAAGGGGGGAGGGGAGGGAGGATTGCGCGGGTTAGTTAGTGTAAAATATAGAGGGTAATGAGGAGCATTGTAGTTTATATGCAAGGCGATTGGTTCATTTAGTGACTTGAGGTAGGGCGTCCATTCTGGTCCCTGTGAGTTTTGAAGAGATGTTCTCAAACCATGCGTGGCATGTCCAAAAATTGTTTAGATTTTTTTCACCATCACGTCTAGTTATTTGCGTTTAATGCACGTAACTTGGTACGTCTGAATCTTCATAAGTGCTTAGGAATCGTGCTTGATTGCATTTAGGACACGATGTTCACTGAATTCCTACCGTCTTGAAAGAGAACATCAGGAAAATACTCGACATATAATCCACGAGATTTGCATGATAACTATACTGAAACTAACCGAGATTCAGCGTACATTCATGCATGTAAACATTTTTCCATTTTCGCGAATTAAGCTGCAAAAATAATTTCACAATAGGCATACACCCTTGTGACATACAGAAGAAGCTTAATCAGGATTTAACATACCGGAATTTATTATTAAAAATCTTATGCTGATTATTGGTGATTGTTGTTCAAGTGGTCTTATACATCAGCTTGAAAACATCATGACAAATCCATCCAAAGGTGACATCAAAGTTAATGCATTTAAGAGGGGAATACGATACGTTGCTAAATTTTTTTTCGAGTTTCATACAAGAGGCACTTATGGCGTTACCACCGAACGATTTACCAATAAAGGTAATAAATTTCCACTCGAAATATCCATTGCGAAACTTTGATAAAATACAGGCCTATGTCAATACTAAAATATTCTATACTGTCTATATCTATTGTGCTACGTATACCAATTTATTTTGTTAAATCGTAAAAATGAAGTGTTCTTTTAAAGGTTTTGAGAAGGATATTTTTGAGTTAACTTTATTTACTCTGGTATAAAATTAGTATCAGGGCTCTGTCAATTCTGAACTGTTCAGTAAAGGTAATTTCTCGTTGATCCTGAATTACTATACAGGAAGAAACATAAACTCAATATACTGGATAACTCTATATCAGTTCCGAACTGTTTTTCTTTGAATTCCAGCAAGTCAGTAATTACCGATTCATTTGTGCTGGTGCCTGGGTAAATATCTTTATAATATTGAATAGCTCTATCAGCTCTGAGCAGTTCTTCCTGGGGGTCCGTTAAGGATAATCTTTTCTTCATCCATCAATGTTACCACAACATGAGGAAACCCGGCTGAACTGAAGTAATTTAATACTGGATAGCTCTACCAGTTCTAAAATGTTCTTCCTAGAGGACCAGTAAGGATCATCTGTCATTGATTCAGTGTTACTACAGGAGGAAACCTAAACTAACTTTATTTATACTGGATAACTCTATCAGTTCTAAACTGTTCTTCCTAGAGGTCCCGTAAGGATCATCTCTCATTGATCCAGTGTTACTACTACTGGAGGAAATCTAAACTACTGATATATTTACACTGGATAGTTCCAACTGTGCTCCGCAGAGGTCCGGTAAGGATCATCCTCTATGTTGTCCAGTGTTACTACAGGAGGAAACCTGACTTAACTAACTTAATAATGAATAGATCTGACTGATCTGTTAGATCTAAACTGTTCTTCCTAGAGGTCCGGTAAGAATCATCCCTTGCTGATCCAGTGTTACTACAGGAAGTCTCTGCACCTATTGTAAAACTCTATCATGCAGTTTGACAGACTCCATAGATAGTAAAGGAATAACACTTGCTCGATTGCTCTGGCATAATACCACACTGGAGGAGAAACAGTCGTATGTGTAAACAACAAACTCGTTTCTATTATAACATGGCCTCAACACACTACACATATCATTGACTTCCTTAGATATTATCTCTCTTTAATCCTTCATATCTTGTGTTCCATCTTCACTATCTACTATTTACCTATAACCATTCCTCTTCAATGCAAAAACAAAACATGACATAACATACTTATCGGTGCTATCTGATTCCACCGTATCAAGATAGGTTATTTAATATCACCCGTTCAAACACATTTGGAACGCGATTGCAATGCAAAAACTTATCATATCAGGCCACAGATAAAAGTCTTACATAAATATTCTCGTAGACGGATTGGCTATATCTAATCTAGCATGGTTCTTGAGTGTGATATAGCCTATAGCCATTTTAGAAAGTGGTATGTTTACATACTTTAGGAAGATTATAAGGATTTATAGCTGAGTTAGCGAGGTAGTTGAATGTTGGATTATAATACTTTCAAATAACCCGATTTTTGGATTAATTTTTTCACAGGAAATGTGTCAGAGATCGTGCTGGAAGCGAGGTTAGATGATGGATAAAATCTGATCCCGTAGAAAAGGACTTATGATTCTACATGTTTATAATTTTGACTCATTTTTTGGACGGTGAACTGGCATGAATTTTTTGGATGAGTATTTCTGTCGTTGTCATGGTAATTAAAGTAGATCAAACGCGAATACTAATTAAAAAGTTAGTCCTGCATTGGCCTAAACCCAAGCGCTCAAGGGCTTGTTTATTTAATTTAATAAAATCCCTATAAGGATTCGCATGGAATTTTTTTGCTAATTATTTCTGCTATGTTTATGTGCCTGCCTTGCATTTCAAATGCATAAAGATAACATTAGCGAGGCACTGAATACCAGAAATCTATAAATACACTGGAGCTTGTGAAGATCAATGCAAAGCTCCGTGGAGATCTGTGGAAATCTGGAGCAGGCCTATATTTCATTATTCATCTAGAATCCAAAAATTTCGACATTAATCATTTGGTTACAATGTCACGTCGTATTTCGTCTCCTGGCCAAACTCAAAGATAATTAAAGAACAATGGAATATTGCCTAAAGCATGCCACCTGATATTGGAGACCATTTTCAGCACACAAAGAAAAAGCATTTTAGATCAATGAAAGTATTCAAAGTATTCAAAGTTACGTAGTTATGAAGCGATTGAACTATTTATGTAAGCTGCATGGAAGGCTACCTAAGGAGGGAGGTAAGCTTTTCTGAGTTATTGGCGTTTTTGAATTGTCACACTTCTTGCCAAAGTCTTGAAATTTTCACACGGAAAAGAACGTTTCAATAACATTCAGTTTGATATATGACGAGCGTCTGGGGTCAAGTATTTTGATTCATATAGCTGAGAAAAAACATGGCTTTAGGCAAACATTTGGGATGCATTTCATCACTAGTCTTTCTTCTATCTAGTTCACGTAAAATCTAATCGCATGACAAACTTTGAAGACAACTAAATGCATCATAAAAAAATTGTTTTTCCATTCACTTGACACAGATTATAAGAAAACACTTGACACAGATTATAAGAAAACTTAGAAAAAGTGCTTTTCAGTTTGACTGACAGTTTCATTCGACAGAGTACATAGCGAGAACTATGAAATGAAAGATATATTTTCCATTGTATATTATGTATATATGTGCAATTTACATGTTTAAAAATATTTCTTATCTTACATAACTCATTTCATTTTGCACCAAAAAATTTGGAATAAAATTATATTACAGCACACTTGGAATGTACGACACCATTGCATATGATTTAAAGAATTATAAATTCTTTATTTAAGATTCACGCCCAAGCCTTGCATTTAAGACCATTCTATATTGTTGGTTTGGGCTAGAGTTACGTTCGCACGTTCGTGAAACGTATTTTTTAAACTCCCAGACGCAATTTTAACACTGACAAACCGACTTAAGGATTGGTTTCAAGTTCCATGTCCATTGAAAGTTTTGAATGAAAAAAATGTATGAAAGGCGAGTGCAAAAACCCGCATGCAATTCGCAAATGTGAACATCTAGGCGCACAGAACCATACAATATTAAACAGTTTGCAAGATTATTCGTTGTGTTAAACTTTCGGGGCGAAGCGTTGCGTGTTGGGATACATCGCTGGGGGTCTTCAACTGTCGCCTTGATGATGAAGTACGTCTGACCCCTCAGTTCTCGTTCAGTATTTGATAATAACAGGCCTGGAATGAAAATTTTTAAGAGCGTTGGCCACAGGTAGGTGATTATTCTCAGAGACGTGATCACAAAGGCCACAGCTTGACCCGAACGAAAGGAAATCTCAATTGCGTGATATGCTACTCTTGAGATCGCTAAACTAACCTTTAGAGTTGTAAACATATGCCCATGTTCTCCAGCACGATACTTTCCCTGCATTAAATCCTCAATGAAGTCAATCTCAGAGCCAAGATGATGAACGCTGTGTCAGGTATACAAAACAAATTCAAGCCAGGCAATCAAAAAAGACCAAAACACAAAAAAACGACGCATGGTTTTCAAAAAAAGAAAGATGTCAAAAAGTTTGTGGTGGAAAACACAAAAAACTTTTCAACGCCGTTCGAAACGCCAGGTTTGAAATAGCGCTATTTTCGGTGAAGCTTAGATGTCTGGAAATTAATAAGATTGGTATGGCAAGAACTCGATCCGGAACTGGAATAGCCGCATGTTATTGAGTAATGTCAAAAAACATGAGAACCGCATGTCATTTATCTAGAATTCATGAGTCACTGATATCGCTGGAATACCGCTACTTGAGTTTACCCCACCTCAAAAAATGTCGGAGGCAAAAAGCAAATGGTGACGTCATGTTTGAACTACCCAATGAAAAACCTCCTGGGAACATGTTAGCATGTTATATATGCGAGATATTGGTGATCGCAATGATATAACTGGACTGTACTCTACATGCAACCTACCGTGACCGTATTACGACAAACTGAAAGACTGGGAATAGGTCGTCCAATGACATCAATTTTGCTTTTCCTTTCCAGAATTCCTGGACTTCCTGGAAATGGCAACGAACCGTTAGGCTCTTGAAAGAAGAACAGCATTTAAGTCTGACTCTAAGAACATTTTTTCCTACCTTGTGGATACGATGAAATGTTTCCTTCAAGACTGAAATCTTTTCCATTGGACTGAATTTTGTGCTGCAAAAACAACCCGAATGCTATCATAATGAAATTTTCAGGCAAGGAATGTGTGAAGTGGAATTTTCGGATTTCGATCAAATTTTGCTTCCTGTTGGTCCCGGTAGACCTGGGACTAGGATGTAGGACCGGATATTTAACATTTTAACTCGTACTGACCGTTATTCTGATGTATGTCTTTTAGGAGAAATAACAGCAACCTTACCTGATTTGTTGAAACGCGTCAACTGCTTTCTCGTAGTAATGTGTGTGCTTCCAGTTTGTCAAATCCTAGATACGTGAGAAAATTTTCATTTACCACATCAACGTACCCACAGAAATAATTAGGAAAGTGAATAATGAATATAATGATTACCGTTTCGTACACCAAACCATTGGTCTCTTCGGAAGCAAGCCAAAACGTTCTGCAAGATATGATACAGCAAGATATTCTGAGGTCGGTTCCAAACAAATAATCAAGGCAAGACAATGATAATGTATGTTAACGTATGATAATATATGCTCGAAGTGTATAATTTATTCACAAACTCCAATACCTTTTGACCTCAAGATACGACATCAGAGCGAGGTCGGTTCGCTTGTTCAGTTGCAAAACTCGTTCCCAGTACGCGCTGTCGTTCTTCTCGTTGTGCAAAGCATACAGGGTAAATAACGGCGGGTAAAAGCGCGGGAATATGAGCGGTCCAAGTAACGTATTACTATCAGGAATCTCACCATCTGATTGGTCGTCAAGATGATTCGAATCGCCAACATGAACGAACTCTTCGCTCGGTAAAGATGGAAATAAAATTCTGAAAATTTGAATGGAAATTTTAGAACATTTGAATGGAAATTTTAGAATATTTGAATGGAAATTTTAGAAAATTTGAATGGAACTGAGAACCGAGAACCAATGGTCGTGTTTAATATTTCACAAAAGATATTTATGTTTTTCACATTAAAGATATCGAAATCATATTAGACATAGTTCGGGGATGAATCGTACCTGATAATGGAGTATATTCGTTCAATGTACGACTTGAGCTCCTCAACAGCGTGTGGTAACAACCGACTGTGGGCTCCTACACCAACATATGTCGCTCTGTAGACATCAACCAAAGTCTCAACCAACCTCCCCAGTGGGTGGTATGGTAGATTGAATGCCTAGACAAGACGAAGGATAAGAAAGGGAAAAGTTAACACACACACACACACACAAAAGGCTTGCGAGTTCAACTACTACACCTATACACTCTTTGCACATGACATCACATAAGGCTTCTGGAGGACAAATTAACGAAGCATAAATTTCGCAAAATTAATTTTTGGGTAAAGTACAGAAATATTCACTATAGTGAGAGACTTGCTTCGTTTACTGTTTTTGACCGCTATATAAACCATCACCGCTGGCATAACGATTATTTTTAGTGAAGCAAGGAAACGTCTCGAGGACAACTTTTAATGATTACGACGTCAGTGCAATGGGTCTGTAGACATGAATTATTTATCACACACGCACCTTGGTCAAATATTCCTGTAATTCCTTTTCATCTTTAGCAATCTTCTTGGCTTGGTCCAAGTCGACACCTTTCAAAACATCGCTGATCACTTCACGTTCTTGATGAAGGGACTTCATGACGGGAGCTCTGACCAAGTCCTCCGCGACACTCTTCCAGGCCCTCTTCAGGTCCGGCTCATCGTTGCCAAGACAACCAAGCCGATCACGACATTCGTTGAAGACGCTACGCCATTTTTTACTTGCCGGTATATAGTACAGTGACTGGGGACTTTCGGATCTGTTTTCAAGAAGATTAAAGTTAACGAAACCTTTGACAAATATGCAAATGATTGAGGCTTAATCAAATTTTTATAAACCGCAATCAAAGCAATCAAGGGCAGTTACCTTTCCGGCGGCAGAATTATGGTGGAGTTTTCATTGTGGCTGGTATCTTTGAAGTAGATTCCATTAATTTTGAGACCTTCGTTCCACTGGCCTTGAAACGTGCCTTCAATACGATCTCCATTAGGCATCGTAAGAACACCCTAGATAACCCATGTTGTACATGCTTCAACAAGCGAGCAAACTATTTATATTCTATACAATCCACGAGTGTCTCACCTTGCCATTAATCTGAGCATCTCCGCAGAAATCTCCCTCAAATTTCGTATTGTCATGACACAGTAGGACACCTTGGCCCTACAAGAGGGAACCAATACTCTCACTTTATTCATTATACAGGTGCTTTTTTCTCAGCAGCAGGCGAGGAAATTTCTCGATTGTAATCGAGTCTGCTTTATCAAGTTCTCGAGAAACATCGAACATGAGAGGTTTCCGGCGTTTGAAAAGCACGAGTGGTATTAACAGCATAAAAACTCCCCCTTGCCAACTCTAATTAGCTCTCGTGTTACCGTTTGTCAAGGACGTGATGGCTATGAAATCCAATGTCAACTCTCGCTTGCCAACTCTTATCAACTTATCGTTTGATATGAGTTGACAAAACTCTCATGCAAACACTTGCCTGCTAATTTTAATTAAAATCTCATGAAATCCTCTGACCCATGTATTGGATTTATAAACTCTTATATGCAAACTGTCGCTGGATGATTTCATAATTGTTCCACTCACCATGAGCTTGTTCATCGCAAATCGTCCTTCGTTGTAAATACCGTCCAACGTGACGATCAGACCAGGACCACTACGAATATCATTCTCCCACATGCCCATGTATTTCTCACCTCTAACACACAGAAAAACAAAATAATTACAAAATAGAACCTCCAGTCTAAAATCGACCAGCAAACGAGCGATAATATCTCATCGCTATTTTTATATAAAATGTTTTCATTACTTCGTAAAGTCGTCCATCACTCCGAAACCTGATCGCTTATCCTTGTCCCAGTTCCCTGTGAAGACGCTCGGTGCTGCTGACGTCATTGTGCCCATGCGCAGAACGCCATGACCGTGACGAAGATTGCGCACCCAGTGTCCAATGTAAACCTGCTTGTCGCCATAGCTGGACAAGAAATACAGGTGGTTGACTCTTCAGTCAATTAAACAGCGATTCCGAGACCATTATCAACTGGGTAATAATTCTAACGCCTGTATTCATAGAATTTTGTTATTACTGATCAAAGAGAAAGTTATTCCTTAGTCAATGAATAGATTTGAGGCAAAACAATGAAAATCAAACTTTTGTTTGACTGAAAATACCATGGCGATATTTCCATGGAAAAGTCATGAGAAAATTGAGATCTCTCTGAGCTTTTAGAATACAGGTGTAGACGTATTCCCAACTCTTATCCTAACCTAATTTCAAGGGTTAACCATCAACTGTAGACAAAGTTACCTCATCTCACCCTGACCCTCCATCATTCCATCCTTCCATTCCCCCCTGTACTCTTCGGCAACACCTCCTGAAGTATTTGTTACAAATATCATTCGACCAAACCTGTGCAAGATAATAATTGCATGTATAGATTACTGCAGCGAATTACCACCATTCATCCAAGGTGACAAAATGACCGAGGGCTCACCCGTTGTAAGCGCCGTTTCTAAATTCACCTTCATAAGTTTGGGCAGTGGAGGACCACACCATCTTACCACTGAAATAGAGAATAATGTTACTGTAGTTTAACTACCAGCGCTAAAGTGTAGGAGTTTATTGGATTTACAAGCTAAAGCGTCCGTCGTGTTCTTACTGTCCGTGAGGTTTTCCAGACAACCACATTCCGGTGTAGCACGCTCCTTTGTATTTGGGATCTTGAATAAAGAAATGTGCTGCCTGTCTCGCTTTTGCTGGTGTGAAACTACCAACCTTTGTGTTTACAGTCTCCGAACTTAACCTGAAGTAGAGAAATTCATAGCATAAAAAACTTGTGATTTAGCTTGTTGTGAGAGGTCGATGAGCGGCTATCAAAGTTTTTGTAATCACATAAAAAAATTGCCTGGTTAAGTTTTAAAGATTTTTAAGAAATGTTCTCTGAGGAAGAAGCTCGATGATGACTTGGTATGTTTAGTTCTCTAAGGATTTACAAAATTCTAGTTGTGTTTACAAAAACCTCGGTGGTGCAAACTATCCCTACGATGCAGGTCAACTACCCTCTCTTGGGATCCCTTCTTTTCTATAAGATAATCTTTGGTCATTAACCATAGAATAACATTTACCAAACACCCTGCGAACTCTATGAGATACGTTACGAAACCTGGTTGGTGAACGAGTGACTACAGTATGAAACTAGGTAGATTCGAACCTGTACGGTGTTGTCTTTGATAAAACCTTCGCTATGGCTTGGTTGGTGGTTACCAGCCACTGTGCCTGTAGAAATGAAATTTGAAAGGGGCGATTAGATCAGCCTTTATCGACCCTGTGTTACTACGCTAGGAGTTGATACCGATAAAATAACCTTAAAGGATTTCTTTAACATGTGACTGAGAGAAAATCTCGACTAGTGAAGATGTACCTTTTCGGTTGAAGTCTTGGAGCAGACGGTGAAGGAATCCTCAGGTGTTGTGATTTTGATTGCATTTCTAAATACAATAAAATTCATACGATTTACTCGAGGCAATTACACGCATGTTTATTGTCAGTATTGTGTATATATATACCACATCATGTGTATTAATGATCAACTTATCATGCATACGTGAAGTTTTCAGCGTAAACATCAGCAACAGGGGACGCCCAGACTGTGGACAAGTCGTAAGCTGTGAATGTCTTGTTTGACTAAAAATGGTAACAGTGGAGATGTTGGTATGAATAGCAGTAAAAGGATAAATGAAGACTTTGGGGAAATGGCTAGGAGGAAATCCGTTGAAGTGGTCTCTAGAGATTGGGTTAGAGGTTGGCTTAAGGAGGTATAGGTTAGAGAAAACAGGTTGGGGAGGATGGTTTGGAAAGAACAGTTTAGAGAGGAGAGTTTACTGGGGAAAGTTTACTGAGAGAGAATGGGTTAGAGACGATAGTGAAGCATTGGTTAGAGGGAATAGCTGGAAGAAAGTAAGTTAAGGAGAATGGCTTGGATAGAATGGGTTGAAAAAATACAATACTCACCACGATGTGAAGTAGTGTATCAGAGAGGAGAACGAACCAGTGTGACGAAAATCTACCAGGTTTTGGAAGAAACAGATCACAGACCTTGCTACTCAATAACAGACGACGATGTGGTCTTTTGTACGCCTCCTAAACATAAACACAGAAACCAAAACTAATTTTAAAGGTGCTTGTAAATTCAACTCAATCACTTCAAGAATGACAGCGCATCTTAAAATATAAATACGGTAAATACTGTACCGCTAATCTCGGGGGACATTGTCCCCAAAATTCCTTTGTCAAATTTGCTTCACGCGAACGCTGATTGTCTGTGGATAAAAGCTTTTGCCATTGGAAAGCCACGTCGCCCAGAGTTCTACATTCAGCAGAATTCTAAAGAAAAAGAAAAAGAAAAATCATTCATTAAAACAATAAACTTAAACCTAAGCAACAATCAGAGAATGACTTCACTAGTTCTCTCTAAATATTTTATTCACTCAAATGTTATTCGATGTTTGTAAAACTTACGTTTTCTGCGGAAAGGGACGACTGAAGAACAGTAATTTTCTCGGCCAATTCAGACAACCTTTGTATTGGAAGATAGAGAATATCTTTGAACGCCTCGCTTTCTGACTTGGAGCCCTAAAACACACCGTAAAATCCTTGAGAATCTTTGAAGCTAAAGATGTCACCATATTTGCAAGTACGTTATCTAGAAGGATGACGGGGGTGAATAGGGAGCAAGCTGGGAAGCAGAGGGACGCTAATACAACAAGTATTGCCCTGACGTACCTCCGTGAATCCATACAAAAGCTCCTCAAAAACGAATCGACTTTTAATAAACACGGCGCTGGAATGAAAATATTGAGTGAGTTGAGTTGATAGATGAATCTATAGCAGCATAATCGCATTTTTCGCCATTTTTTCAAAGACATTATGATACAGGATTATATGACGTACCATGCGTCTTTTCCCAAAGAGTCCAGGACACCACAGGCAACGCAGTCACTGAATATTTTTGAATACCTTGATAAATTGACATACTTAAGATTATACTGGCTATACTTAAGATTAAGGAAAAACAAGTTTGTAAATATGTTTCACCATAGACAATGCAGAAGACATCGGATTGTCTTCTGGATTGTCTGTGGTTTCACGAAAGGTCTGCCCACACGATCTTTCTGATGGATGTTTTATAGTTTGTTGTCTTGTAATGTATGTCAATAGAAAATCCACAGAAGCCAATGTAGTACTGCTTTATCAATAACCGACTATATTGAAAAGACCTTAATACAGTTTGCTGTACTGAGTTGCGCAAAAGACGTACAATAAAAGGGAGAACTTACTTTGAAAACGCGTTGAAATATTTATCATCGTCCAGAATTCTAACTGCATCGACGACGGAATTTACATCGTTGACGACACGTGCCAGACGTTTGCACGTGATAGCCACGTGACGCATAACGTGATGAAACGTTTTACAGATCTGCGTTAACGTCTGATCAAATTGGTCATTTTGAGCAAGCGTTGGTAGAACTAATGGAAACAGGGAGAGTTGTTGAGTTGGAGACATAAATTACCGTGTAGAACGAGTGACTGAGTCAGGTAGTTTTGGACTTGATAACTTACGGGGTTTCCCTAACCACTTGCCTAGCGCGATCTTGCATACAGACTAGAGAAGTACATAAAATAAAACGTGATCTAACCTGTCATCAGAAGTGGTTCTAACATTGACTGCCAGACTAGAGCAAGCTTATAATAGAACGATCGTTCCATGCTAACCAGCTCGGACACTATTTCCAACCATCGCGATGGTTCCCTTAATGGAGAGAAATGGTTTACAAATATATTGTGATTTTTTCACGAAGAACTCGGTTTTTTGTTTAAAACTATTTATACATTAGACAACGTTGCAAAATAGCGCAAAATGCTGGTCTCACAACTCTCAAAACTGATCGCTATGATCAATGAGGTTAATTTCTGAGTGGAAGAGATTAGCTTACCTCAGAGAAAGACAAATACATTGTTCACCACGAGCAAGGATACCACGCAAGATACCAGTCTAAAAAAGACCAACTGGGTTTGAAACAACTTAGCATCAAATGTGGTATAACAACTGCCTAAAATAGACAAAGACACTTCTCGACGTTTCGACCTGAGGGCCTTCGTATGGTAACTCTCCTGACGTAGGCCTTCAGGTCGAAACGTCGAGAAGTGTTTTGTCTAATTTAGGCAGTTTTTATACCACCACATTTGATGCTAAGTTGTTTGAAGACACTGCCACGCTGCTCCCTGGTTATATTGGGTTTGACATAGTCTGTTTTTTATTATAAATGATCTAACTACGTATGCCACCTTTTATAATGTCAACTTTTACAAAGTTCAACTTTTTATAATCCGTCCAAGGGGAACACCTTATTTACCTTTCTAAAGTATGTCATCTGACCAATCTTCACTCCCTCAGACAAGGTGGTGATCGTACTGAGGTCTGTCTCAGATTTTGACGTTGAAAGATTTCTGGATTTTTTTAAAGAGCTCTTCTGGTTGAAGAATTCATCAGATTCAACAGGGGATGCGTAATTATCACGATAATCCATTAGACTGGTCATGCAAGACATTGGTAGACCACTGGAGAAAAACAGTGAATTGGGTTGTTATCAGGTTGAATGGGGACCATTCTCTACATCTATCCTAAGTTCTGTAATCCCTCAATGTCACAAAGGAAGCATGTAAACATACCTAGGTTTCTTTCCACACACGTAAACATCAGTATTATGATGAGAACTGTCACCAAGGAACAAGGAATAATGACTTCCAGCCGCTATGTCCCATACCAACACATTGGACAGTGACTGAATGATTAGGAAACATAATAATAAACTAGTTAAAATATATTGCTATTTGCTAATGTGTTCATTGGCAATGGAGACAAGGCATGTTCATTGGCAATGGAGACAAGGCATGTTCATTGCAATGGCAATGGAGACAAGGCATGTTCATTGGCAATGGAGACAAGGCATGTTCATTGGCAATGGAGACAAGGCATGTTCATTGGCAATGGAGATAAGGCATGTTCATTGGCAATGGAGACAAGGCATGTTCATTGCAATGGTGACAAGGCATGTTCATTGGCAATGGAGACAAGGCATGTTCATTGGCAATGGAGACAAGGCATGTTCATTGGCAATGGTGACAAGGCATGTTCATTGGCAATGGTGACAAGGCATGTTCATTGGCAATGGAGACAAGGCATGTTCATTGGCAATGGAGACAAGGCATGTTCATTGGCAATGGAGACAAGGCATGTTCATTGGCAATGGAGACAAGGCATGTTCATTGGCAATGGAGACAAAGCATGTTCATTGGCAATGGAGACAAGGCATGTTCATTGGCAATGGTGACAAGGCATGTTCATTGGCAATGGAGACAAGGCATGTTCATTGGCAATGGAGACAAGGCATGTTCATTGGCAATGGAGACAAGGCATGTTCATTGGTAATGGAGACAAGGCATGTTCATTGGCAATGGAGACAAAGCATGTTCATTGGCAATGGAGACAAGGCATGTTCATTGGCAATGGAGACAAGGCATGTTCATTGGCAATGGAGACAAGGCATGTTCATTGGCAATGGAGACAAGGCATGTTCATTGGTAATGGAGACAAGGCATGTTCATTGGCAATGGAGACAAAGCATGTTCATTGGCAATGGAGACAAGGCATGTTCATTGCAATGGCAATGGAGACAGGTTACCCACTTGTAATTCTTGAACAGCTGTACATCCAAGTCTATTTGCAAAAATGCTTGTAATTATCACAATTACCTTGACTTTTCTTGGTTTGTTTATGACATTCTTCTTAATTCCGAGTTGGGCGTGGCTGTTATCGCCCCAAGCGTACACCTATTGTAACAACGATATTGTTATTCATGCAGAATTTTTATTCCACAGTCCACACAGATATATACAGAGTTGAAATAATCACCATCACTTCTAGATCTATCGAGACATGTTTACCTGACTGTAACGGGTTAAAGCCAGAGAGTGATGGTTGCCAGCAACCACTTTGACAATGTGGACGCCACAGAGCTCATCAATTAAGCAAGGATAGGGTCTATAAAAACATGATAGATGTGAGTAATGTTCAGAAGTGAAAAAAAAAATGGAAAAAGAAAATCATACTAACTTATCTTCAGTTGTTCCATGTCCAAGTTGACCCAACGTTCCTCTACCCCACGCCCAAACCTGAACTGAGACCGGGTCACACCCTTGCACCTTTGGATTTTTCTTAATTGTTCTGGGAGTTGTTCTAGGAGTTGTTTTCGGAGTGTCTGTGGACGTTGAGGGTGTGGAAGACGGCACATCGGAATCATCAGATGGGACTGCCTGCCCGGTCAAGGATGATGTATACGACAACACACCTGAGACTGATTTCATAACTGCATCAGTAAACTTAGATATTCCTGCATCAAGTGACTCAGAAATATCAGAAATATCACTTTTAACCTTTATTTTCACATCATCAGGTTTTAATGATTCAGATTTTAAGGAACTCTTTGTGACATCATTACCAGCATCATCACTGTCACTAGATGTGCAATCTGAGTCATTCAAACTAACAAGATTAACACCTAGTTTTCTTGTGATTGGCATGGATTGACTGCGTTCCACAGTTGTTTCTTTTGCATCGCGACGCGAAACCTTGATCCGTGTTGAAAACCCAGTTCGTTTTTTAGGATCAGTTTGTCCACTAGGAGTTCCTGCATTTGTGTCTTGACTTGTTTTCATACCAGCAAAGTCGTCAACATTGATCATGGCAAGACTATGATAATTTCCACAAGTGACGCTGATTACTTTTTTACCAATGAGGTCATCCACAAGCCGTGGTGTCAATGCCCTGGCCTGATTGTCTCCCACGCCAAGAGCACATCCACTTCCCCATGCCCAAACTTGCCCCTCAATGGTTAGACCCAAACTATGCAATTCTCCCAAAGCAAGGTTTGTTATAACAGATGAAGTATCTTTTCCTTGGCTGTCAATGAAGTACACTCTGGCTGGTGTATTGAGACTAACTGATTCACCAACACCACATTGTCCACTGGCAGCATCACCCCAGCAGTACACATGCCCCTGACTAGTCAATATACCGCTATGGCGAACTCCACATTCCACACTCACGACTGTTTTACAAGCCAAATATCGCACTTCTGTCAAATCATTTCTATCAACGAAATCCCCCATTCCAAGCTGGCCAAATGTATTAGAACCACGGGCAAATACCTTGCCATTATGAGCAAGGAACAGGCAATGCTCAGAGCCCAAAGCCACCGACTTTATTCCAGTGTTCACTGTGAACTTGAGTATTTCAATACTGTTATTTGCCGATTTCCAATAATGAGAAATGCATTTCTCTTTCTCGGGGTTTTTAGACGACTTTGTTTCGCAAGCATCCATTTGTTGTGGCTTATACCGAATGCATTTCCTTGTGGTTATATTTCATGCTAAAACACGTTAGTTTCAGCCAGTTATCGCCAGGTGTTGTTTTTTTCTGCACCCACTTGTTCTGGAACTTCCCCATTTCGCCATATTGATTTTGACCGCGCTTACTGGGACGAGCTACGCATTTCCCTGTTTTAAAAATAGCGCAGAAATCTAACCATTTACCATCGACTTACCAGTTGCAAGACCATTGTCTTCACCACTGGACCATCAGCGCTTGGTGATTTCAGGACTAGCTTAACCAAATCTTTTCTTTAGTCATAATGCAAAATATTTCCCAAGGATATGAACCATTGACTTGCCAGTTGCAAGACTATTGTTTTCACGACTTGCCTATCAGCTGTTGATATTCAGTAGGGTGTGTTTTTTTTTCACCTCAATCTTTTCTTGAAGGTCGTAAAGAAAAACCTTTTCCACCGATACGAACAAGCGTCTTACCAGTCGTGAGACCACCGTCTTCAACACTAGACCATCGGCAAGAACTATGTTTTTTATTTCACCTGAATTTTTTCTGGTCATGATGAGAAAAACATTCTCCTAAGGATTCGAACCAACGACTTTCCCATCGCTAGATCATTCTCTTCACCACTATAGATCCTCAACCTCGTACCCAGGGTAATTCCGCAGCGTGGGCCGTGGAGCAGAGGTAAAAAGACTCTGGGTACGAGGTTGATAGACCCTCAGATTTCAGACTAACGTTTTTCTATTTAACCTGAATCTCTTCTTGGAGGTCATAATGAAAAACATTGCCCCCATGATCCAAACCTTCGAACTAAAAACACGTCCTAAAACCCCGACAACTCACGCAAACAATTGTGATAAGGCACAAAGATTTTGTTTGTAATATTCTCTTATACTTTATAATAGAAAAATAAATTTTTGCATTATTTATGTACAATTTATATTCTTTAGAAAATTGTATATGTTATGAACGTTATCGCGCTAAAAGTAAAGACAGCGTTGATATCAATATAAAAATCTAAAGCGTAATAAATAATCTTCTTTGAACACAAAACGCTTTTGGCAGTTCTATTTGATAAATAACTCGTAAAAACATCTTTGTACAAATGTTTTGATGTGCAGACAATTTGAATTCGGGAAACTACAAAAAAAAGCAAAAAGAATTAGGTGATGCTTTTTAGTAAAGACTGTTTTAGTAAGGACTATTTTCTAGGAAATGCTTCATAGGTTTAAGTTGCCATTTCCCTACGATATATATATATATATACACTTAATGTATGCTCCCGGGGGAAACAGTGAGTTTTGTTTTCCCAAGAGTTTTGTCGAGGGAAGCATTGAGACTCGAGGGAAAACAAAACTCACTATTTCCCGTACCATTGTACATTAAGTGCTTTGTTATATAGGAACAAAAACATACATGTTTCACAACAATTTCATTTAAAAAAAACCCACTTTACTTTATTATGACAATATGTGGGCCATGTCATGCAAGTCATGTGACTACGAATGAACCAATCGCATTTAAAATACACAGCACCTATATAACAATCTGTGATATCATCTGCGTTATTTCTTTCAGACCTACCTATATACAATATTATACATTTGATTCTCCCTTCTCGGTTAGAAGTAACGGTCGTATTTTGGTGACCTCGTGCTAAAATATAAAGAGGAAAGCTTAGAAATGAAGAAACTATAAAACAGCTTATTTTTGTAGCATGAAGAAAACTAACCTGATCCTTCCGTCTGCGCGCGTTGAACGATGCCAGCCGTGACGTGTTTAGACGGGTGACGGGCACGGGGAAAGGTGAACGAGTTGAGATCATCTGCAGGTGACAAAATGTTGAACACGGTGCGTTAAAAAACATTGGTCATTTCAAGTGAAATTTACTCGTATTTGGACTTGGTAACATTGTATCAAAGAGCACATCAATTCTCTGTGAAATCGGGATAAATAATCTAGCGATTTTTCACGGCGATTTTCGTCTTCTGGTGTATGTCATTGAGTTCATTTAACAGATTAGCTAACTTTGCTTCACAAGGCTTCTATAACTGTGTACATAATTCGCTCAATAACATACGCTAGAAAGAGGTAATCGCCGAAAAAAATCGCAACCGCGAAGACTTACTTTCATCCATCTCATGTCCAGACAATCGCTGCACTCCGGTCTTCTCCTAGAGACAACAAAACATCAAATTCATGACATTTAAACGTTTGTATAATTTACTTTGAACTATTCCAATTGTTTATAAAACATACCATTGCTCGCGAATGAGTAACCGTCTGATGAAAGCTTTTGCTTCGGTCGAAATATTTGACATGAAATCCGCGTCCAAATCACAGTTTACTTTAGATATGTTATCACACATTGTTTGAAGATGTTCGTCATAGAACGGTGATACTCCAGTCAACCTGTAAGATGCAAAAATACTTGCGTAAGTAACACGATTAGGGTATACGAAAACATTTATAGATTCTGGGAGACTTGCCAGTGTTCGGCCGGAGACAAAGCAGTGAGTACAGTATATTGATTAAATATGTATGAGGTTTCATTCAAATACTTTGGTAAAAAATTTTCACTTCAAAAATTACTTACATGACGTGCACGATGACTCCAACACTCCTAAAAAAAGAATGAATTTATATTATATTTCAACCTTTTGCTTGTATTTCGACGTCATAAGACTGTATAATGAATGATCTACAGGTAGAAATATTGTTTACAGGAACTATGGACACTTACCAGACATCTGTTTCGATACTGATTGGTAAACCACGAATGACTTCTGGCGCTAAAAACAACGGAAACATAATGAACACATGAACAATCAAAAATCTTTGGTTTGTGGTTTGAAAGACAAGAGATTTTCATCTCTAGGGAAGATACAAGTTCAATAGCAGTTTAGGGAAAAACGATGAAAGTGTTCGGTAAAGACAAAAGGTGGAAACATCAATGATGAGGATAGTGAGGGCTGATGACAGCAAAGATTCACCTTTTTCCCTATATCTGGGAGTGAACTACGTGCTTACCAGAGAATTCTGGGTTGCCAAGAAGATCTGGAATGATATTTTCGTTTGACATCGTAAAGGCGCCGCCAAAGTCGACAAGTTTTACTTTTGGGATGGGACCACTGTCGAGCAGGAGGTTTTCAGGCTGAAAAGATCGAAAGCAGAAGGTTTAATACCAACGTGAACATGGTGAATCTGTGCAGTGAAAAATCTGTACATACTTTTAAGTCTAGATGAGCCACTCGACAGTCGTGTAAATGCTGGACAGCCTCAAGAATCTGGTGTACAAAACCAACAGCTTCCTTTTCCGTCCAAGGATTTGCAACGACGATGGAGTCGAACAGCCGACCGTTTGGTAAAAGTTCCAGGACAATAATCCAGTTTTTATCATTCTCAAAAGAGTCCACGAAGACATTAATGTTCGGGTGTTTCAAACGACGCAGGATTGTCACCTCTCGTTCCACATCTTGCTGTGAACACATTCGTTTTTTGATTAATTTTGCGGCGTACTCCTTCCCGCTTATTTTGTCGACGCACTTTTTGACGACCGAGTACCTTCCCCTAAAGTAAAATATTCGTATTGGGATTTTGAAAGACGGATGTCTCCAACAATATAAAGACCTACTTAAATAACAATACACAATACACAAACAGGACAAGTAATGTTCCATATTTTTTCAGTTGAATGTGGCTCAAAATCATCTGCCACATCGTTTACATGCACTATTCAAGTAGAGTTTTTAAAGCACGAATTAATCAATTATACACAATTTTAAAATCGAAATATTTACAACGACACAAAAAAGGTAAATATTTTCACTTGGCAACTCGGAAGTCGCGAGACAGGTGTATATTCGCTCATTTCCACATCACTTGACATACAAGAAAAACTAACTTTCAGTTTAAACAACCTACCTTCCAAGTTCGGCGTAGACGTTATGGAATTCATCTATATCTGCCTTCCAAATCACCGCATCTTTGCCAATGTCTCGATGACATTTTCCTGTAAAGAAAGATTCACGATTAGAGGATTAAAATGATAAGCTGAAAATTGAAGATGTATGCAAATTTGAAATGTATGGACGTGCGTGCGTGATATTAGACTGAACACAGGCAGGAACTAACACTTGAAACAAAAGCCCTTTGTCCAAATTTTTTCCTTAATTAAACAAACATGCATTTCTTTCCCTCAATGACTATAATTTCGAAAAACTGTAACCACTTCTGTGTTATGATAACTAGAATTTAAACGCGACTCAGGGAACTTTGTTTATCTTTTAAACTTTTAGACAATTTTACGGTTTAAAAAAGCATTCCTTATCTACAGAATGCTTAGCAAAATTTCGTTTAGTATTTCGTTTAGTTTTTACTCCGAACTCTGTTATTACAACGAATCTTTCTTCATTAAATCGCTTTTACACACTTCCAATTCATGTTTAATGGTTTAAACTCGTGTTTATAGTCAAGTTTAATTGAAATTTATTTAATCATTATTTATTGTTTACCTTCACTCTTCCTTAAATGGCACTGGCGGATGCCGACTGCTTGTTTAACATGTAAACTTATGACATTATTTTAAATTGATTAAATTTTAACGCCTAACCAAGGCCTGTCTTGTTGATGAGAGTATGGATTATCGACTCGTTTGGTCAATGGTGACCAAATAATTAAGTTTCTTTGGCGAAAATATGATGGCGCACGACGTTTTAGAGCCTTGTCGAACCAAATGAAAGCTACAAAATTTAGCATTTGAAAGCATTGGTTCGGACAGACCTATGAGAGCACTCAAGATGGAATAATTAATGTCACTCATTGCGAATAATTTTCAATTTCGGTGCGTCTAAGTCTAAAATTTATTCCAGTTGAGTGATAATTATGAGTCATAAAGGGCGGTCTGTCGACTGTGTGCTAATATTGTAACAGAAATATTAATGGAGGACATCTAATCCTCCCTTTAAGATGTACATGTAGTGAAGGCTTGTCAGAGCTTAAACCGTAAGTGCGAACCTTCAAGAGGCAGTCATTTCGTTTCAAAAGAGAGAACACTAGACATTGTTTTTAAAAAAAATTGCCTGTGTTCTGAAGTGTCTGCATTATACAATGCAACGCTGAATAGCAATTAATAATTCATTGAAGCTGTCATATCCAATTTGTTGTGGTTTTGATCTTTTCACTCTCTCAACAAGACAGGCCTTTGAACGGCGATACGATTCCCATTTGCAACAGATTTATACTTTCCTTGAGATTAGTTTATTGATTAACCAATTGTAGTATATTTACAAGTTATTTTTGTATATAAATATAATATATTTATACAGTTTATGTATACCAGTATGTCTTCTTGTTACAAATAATTAGTGTTTACGCCATTTGATAGCGGTCGTTATAGACGTTATCTGTTTTTAAATTCATCATATTTAAGAGGAAGCGCACAGTTAGTCAAATATGAAAGGACTCTTGGCCAATTGGGCGATTATCATGAATTTCGTTTGTCTAAAAGGGAAATAAACAGTGATGATATACTGATATCAAAGCGAAACACCCTGTAATTTTTTATATTGGGAACAGCATGTTGTTATGCTCAGCGGTCATTATATCCCGCAGGTGGTTAGAATACGAAATGAGGCCCATCTATAGTGTTGAGTAAACAGGCTTTCAATATGACAGCTGTTTGAGGCTTCACAGAGATTCAATTCAATCATGTCTCCAATTCAGCATAATAATCAGAATAGAAAACAAAGGTTTGATTTTTCAAACAACTGCGTGTCCAAAGAGGTAAATGTTCTAGCACGTTATAGTTACAATGCGGTTAGTATCTCCAGTAGCTATATTTCTTTTCGGACAATATTATAATGTTCTCTGAGAATGGAATTTAATCTCATTTCAAACCACATCTTCGTGAAATTGAGCTTTATTTAAAATAACTTTAATTTATTAGTTTGAAACCGTTCCCTCTTTAGAGGGGCATTAAAGATCGTTCCTATACAGGAAGAAACCTAAACTAAAGTAGTTCCATATCTTAATTTGCGATACTTAGGAAAAAATCTAAAGTTTATACATCAAAGTTGCCGACGCAGCAAGAAGTATAATCATTGTATATCTTCTTGCAGTGAAACTACCAGAGAAAACCCAATCTAAACTAACTTTACTTATACTGGATTGCAATGGTTGAAAATGTCTTGATTTACGACAAAAATGTCTTGATTTACGACAAAAACGCCGATTACTCACCATTACCGACATCGAGAGTTATCGACTCCGTTGGGGGACTGGGTTTACTAATTCCGACCACATTGTTTGCACTGACTCGGAACTGATACACTGAACCTGGAGTGAGATCATCAACGACCGTGGATGTCGTCGAAACGAATGGGACTGGTGCTTGCCAATGACTAACCCCAGTCTCTTTACATTCGACAGTGTACGCGGTAATAGCACTATTGCCATCGCTCGCAGGAGGATTCCATTTTACGATGACCGACGAGGATGTTATCTCGGTAACGGTCGGTTTCGAAGGTGATGAGGGCTTATCTAGAACATCAATGGATAGTAATTTGTTTTCTTCATACAAGGTTGGGATAGGCGGGACACATAGGGATCGCAGGATCTATCACGGGACTATACACCTCACTCAGAGCAGCTATCCAGTATAAATACAGTTACTTTAGTTTAAGTCTTCTCCGACGCTATTAATTCAAATTACCTCGGACTTGCGCAATGCAAGACGTCGTCACCTGACCGTGGTCGTTGACTGCGGTGCACGTGTAGACGCCGCTATCCTCAAACTCGCTGCTCGTGATCTCGAGCGTGCTGCGTTGCGATTCCTGCGTGATCTTCAATCGTTCCGTGGCCGCGAGGGGCTTCGAGTCTTTCTCCCAATGAAACGTCGGCGCGGGATTTCCCACAATTTCGCAGGACAGACGCAGAGTGTTGGGACGATTGATGATCGCATCCCTTAACTCAAGGCGACATCGAGGACCCGCTGGGGATATATAATGTAATTAGCATATTTGGCGTAAAATGCAAACCCAGTTCAGCATGAAACGATTTTACGGAAAACATGAAATTCATCATTTGCAATCATTACAAAACACTTACTTTCTTTTACAGCGCTTCCGTTTGGTAACTAAAAAAGTGAAAAACAGTTATTTAACTTGTCAAGCTATGAAATGAGGTCTGTTTCTTGTAATTGTACAACTCTTTATTCTACTTCATATTTCAACAAAACCTACTTGTTCAGATGCCCCATCCAGTAACTCATCGTCGTGGAAATCGTGTTGGAATTTCTCGATGCTGTCACGAAGCTGCGTTGAGATATGACTGAAGAAGTCTTGTTTCGTTTTTTTCTGCGTTACCCGGCGTAGAGCGCTGTTCCTAAAGAAATCAAATGTGAAAATTAGAGTTCAACTCATGAACAATCCAAGTTTAACTCGTGAACTTCACGTTTGAAGCATGAAAGCTGAGGAACTTATCTTCATCAACTTCGTAGAGAACTTGTTATTAGCGAGGTTCAGATTTGACTTCCACTACCACTACCGAGATATTAAATGGGAAATAAACTGATTAACCAATCAAATGCTGAATAGGTCAGCAAAAGGTAGCGGTAGCGGTAGTGGAAGTCAAATCTGAACCTCGCTATTAGAATCGCAGAAGCGATGATTTACTTACGGAAAACTGTGTTTGCGAGATAGTTTTGATTTGTCTGGTCCGTTCATTACCAAATCTACAAAAAATACAAAACGTTTGAGTGTGTTTTTACGAGTATATATCAACAAAATTACACACGAATGAATGTCTTTATACGAGCGATAGAACCAAGCTTTGGTTCTGTAGTGTATCTACTTTGATAAGATTTACCGTCTTCATTCACGTGATTTTCATCCGGGTCCTTGTGCAAGACACGCGCTGGGACAAGTCCGAAGGTTTCACTCCCGGAAACGTGACCATACAACCATTTCTTGTCGTGTTTCTTGCTTGAAACTACGTAAACGATGTCGCCTTTTTTCACAGTGATTTGATCTTTCGCTTTGGCCTTGTAGTCAGACGTGGCTGTGTATTTGTCTTTCCCTCGCTAGAAATCGAGAGAAAGTCAGAACCATGTGCTCAAGGAGAAAACGCTCGCTTCTTGACAACAATATGTACTTACCCCTTCGGAAAAAACTCCTGTTAGTCCTTCTAGAGTCTTCGCCGTATCGAGTGGAATAAGACTAAAATGCCTGACCTGATTCGGAGTAGGCACACTCATTGTCTAAAAGCAGAAATATTCATATACATGTAAAATTATTTATTCACGCTAGCCTCATCAGCATTGCTGTTTTCATGTATGTGTACATAAGTAGGTCCGAATTCATATTTTAGCGTTTTCTGCAATCTGATTGGCTACGCGAGCGGTCCGTATGAGGCCGTACGGACCCGTTGGAGATTTAAAAGCACAGAGCCAACGCTAAAACATGAAATCGGACCGCAAGAAAAAAAACTATTATTTACCCGTTTAGTCGGTCCGTATAGGGAAATATTTCCCTCGGTCTCAAAAACGTCCCTCGGCCTTTTTTGAGACCTCGGGAAATATTTCCCTAAACGGACCTCCAATCTAGTAAATAACATATATTTATTGCAAACGTGTGTCTTGTGTACTGTTTGTGGTGCGGACGGAGGAAGAAGGGATATTTCGGAGATCTACTCAAAGGTAAATATTCTTAACTCACCTTGCTTGCGGAGCTGTGTCGTCGCGTGACGGTTGCCGGAGAAATGAGATTGTTCCGTGAATTCTCTTCAGTAACGGCCGGTGGTGTGACCTGACCTTCTGAAGTCGTAACGCTAGAAAGATTATGGCAAAAGTTGACATGGCTTGTTTAAACATGGCGTGTTTTCAAATCTTCAGGAAATATTCACCTGTTTATCCCTAGAGGATCAAAGTTTCCACCTTGATATTCGATAGGATTCACCAGAGCTAAATATGAATGATTCTCATTTAGGAAAGCGAAATACTCATAACTTTCGGCGCTCTTCAGTTAAAAACTTGTTAAAGTAGTTAAATAATTTAAACTTGTAAATATTGTTGCTTAAATGTTGGATTTTTTTGTCTTTAAAATGTATAAATGCATTTATTAACTTTGGTTTATAATTTCATTAGTTCATATTAGGGATTTTGCTGTTAATTTTTTCCTACAGGAAGATTTGTCTGTTTGTTTGTTTAGCGATACGCTTGTTTCGTTATCTTTTTTTGTTCAACTAAATATTAAATACTACGAAAGAACTTTATTGAGATAAGTTTTTGTTGTTAAAGACTTTAACGTGCAGTTTACGATTTCCCACCTTCGTCAAAATCATTTAGTTCGTTTAAGGAGTCATTACAACAATCATCATCGTCTTCTGAAGTTTAAAACACACATTTAAAGTTAAGATTAAAATAGATAAACAATAACACACGACAAAATTGAACTCTTCAATCCTTCTTTCTAGGGCTTCAGTTATCCTGTGGATCACAGTTACCACAGAAGGTAACCTGAATAAACGGGGGAAACCAGCGAAATGGTTTTACATATGAAATACAGTATAATGAGTAGTTTAGTTTTGCTGCCATACCATTTGCAAATTGTTTTAAGTGCTCCAGTAACTGTTTCAAAGTTTTAATCCACTTCAATTTATCTTCTGGTGTTTCCGTTTTCAGCACGTATATTTCACTCGGACTACGGTGAGTCCAAATTGCGAACTTGCATGGATCGTCACCGTAATTCTCCGTCACACCCATGAAGTTGGTCTGAAGGTAAGGAAAATGATTTATTTCATGTGGAAGAACAAGAAACATGGACTTTTGTGTGGAAGAACATGCGGTCAAACTGTCAAACAAAGTTTTCAACGTCTTCACTCAGCTCAAACAAAGTTTAATTTTAATACTAGTTTAGTAAGAACATACCTTGATGCTGTGTCGATATATGAAGACAGTCCAATCTTTCTTTCTCTCAAAAGGTTCGCTGAATATGATCATTTGTTCGAACACAAACACACGTCTTTTGGCCGGCTTTGTTTTCGCCTTGTAATCAGCCACTTGCACAATATCTTGCAAGATGAGGTCGCCTTGAGCCTTGATGTTACCCTGAGGGAATACGAGGAACATCATTAACCGAGTACACAAGAAACCCTAGTTGTACCCCTCTCGGCACTGCGATGGCGTTGCCCACAGCAGTAGCTTTGTGGAAACAAACACCTTGCTCTCAAACGAAATTTCATAACATCATACGGTCTTTAAAACAAAAGGATTACTGTACGTACACAATATCCTTCCAACATCCCAACATTCATCATATCGTTTGCCTTTTTCGGGATAACTCGCATGATATCCAAAGCGCTCTATCAAAAATAACATCAAAGAAATATTAAACTAATACCATCCCTTTTCATAAAACGAAGTCTGAATCTTGATATAGAATGATTGCAGAAAGACTATCTTCAACATGCCCAATTTCGATTGAGCTGTTTCCAATAAATTATCCCTTTTAACTTACTTTGAGATCGGTCGACTCCAAGTTGGCTCTTTCTGTGTATTTTAAAATATCCTAAAGACAAAGAAAATTGTTTCAAGGATTATTCCTAAATACTTTTATCAGAAAAAGACAGAGTGACAGGGTAAGTACTAGAGAAAACTATTGAACACTACCTTCAGTAAAAGTTGATATTTCATGATTCTCTGAACAGGCTTAATCAAATAGTCTGAGAGAGCCAATCGGTGGCCAAGACGGGTTTTTAAATCCTGGAAATACGTGTCTTCAAATTCTCTAACCAGTCCTTCAGACTTCGGCTTCTTCTGACAGTAATGAATGTACATTTCTAAACGTTTTGCCTGCGAGATTAAGAAGATTACGAGAGATTTAATACCATGACTACACATATTCATAACAAACCATGGAGAATAAGACATTGTACATTTCTAAACTTACGGCTTTAAGAAAAACGGTTCCAATTCGTTCAGGTGCGTCTTCGCATTTCTCAAGCTCTTTACAGAAGAAACTAAATGACATAAAGACTTTTGGTGAGAGAATGTTTATGTTGAAACCATGAATATTCCACCGCAAAGAAAGCATATTTATTCCGCATTGATACCTTTTATGCCATTCAAGGATCTGCCTCATGTTTCCAAATATTTCTCTTTCCTTTCCCTTCAACTCTTCAGGGACGTCGTCTTTCGACAATTCTGGTATGTATCCCTTCAGAAGATTAAAAAACACGCCATGAAACTCTGCTACCTTTGAGCACTTTGTAGCGTTTCGTATTTAGATTTGAAACAGAGAACTTGAAACTTACCTCGACGACAGATTCAAGATCCGTCACATAATCCTGTTCAGTTTGAATGAGTTCTTTGATGACATACCTAAGGAAATGTGACGCTCAATCGATGGTATTCTAAATATAACATGATACAAGTTCCTTAATATCAATTTACTCACATCCTTTTTTTCAGAGCAATCGCTTCCTTATCTTCCTGACTCTCGCAATCTTTGTTGTCTTCCTCATCGCAAGTGACACCATTCCCCTTGTCATCCTCTTCATCGTTTAATAAACTTTCGTTACTTTCACGTAGACAATCCTCGGAACTTCCCTTGCTTTGTAGACTTTCTTTGCTCTGTCGTATTTCCTCCGTCTCGTCGTGTATTATTTCCGTCGAGCCGTTACGCCCGTTTTCCGCGACCAGTTGCCCGTGAGTCTCTTCAGGAAGTGACAGATCTTCTTCCAAGGACCCGCCATTCTGCAAATTAAAACAAAAAATGAAATGTTGACGGAGGAAAGCCAGTTTTCTTAGTCCACTTAGTCCTGAGTTTGTTTGAATTTTGCCTTACCTTGTGTGGGGAAATTGGCGCTGGTGATTTTGTCTTGATTAACAGATCGATGTCATTTTCACTAGCGCCAAGTAATGCCTAAACGAAGACGTCTCATATAAGCCAACAGTTAAACCTTTCACGGAATTGAGATAATCACATTTATTCTGCAGAAATCTATCAGTGACAACAAGTGATGAAGGATAAACTAAGCATTGCCATAATCTCGCTAGATCTTAGTCGATAATGGCCGGTATCTTAACTATAGATCAAACAGCAAGGGGAAAAAAAGACAAACCTGAAGCTTCTTGCTTCCTCCGCCAGAGATCCTGGTGTTGCGCGGTACGGGAGAGGCCTGGAGGGATTTTGTACTTTTCTTCATTGAATCTCGTCTCCAAGGTTTCATACTAACGAAAGATGAAAAAAGTTGATGAATGATAGCTTGGCTAACTCTAGCTCAAACAGGTTTTTCTTACGCTTACCGCAGAGTACCAAACTGTCCTGTTGATTTCGCTCGCCTTCGTACGGGGGGTGATGTCGCTCCGTTGAGTACTCCTGGGCTATTGTAGAGAGACGCAGCTGGACTCAGGTCATTGCAGGAAGACAACGAATTAGAATCTAAAGAATATTCGAATATGTAAAGTTATATCCTACAAAACAAGATGAGGTCTTTTGTTTAGAATATAGCTTCTATTGCTCTTAAAACGGTTGAATTATATCCTCGAATAAGCGTTTTCTAAGCATCAGAGGATCGAAAGCACCCAACTACTATGTAACACGATTCAAAAGTGATGACCAAACTGACAATCGAGAGTCTGTTAATCTTTTATGATCCTTTTTGATTTATCATCCATCACGATAAAAGTTCTTGTTTTCTTTTCAAATCTACACATCTTTTAAAAGATCCCCTTACTTTGTCTCCTCGGCAAATTCCACGCCGGTAAACATTGTTTAACTGTTTTCATGATTATACACCATAGGAATTGTTTAGTTCACAAATGAATGGCTGTAAACTTTGCGAGCGTAAACTGAAACAGATATACAGGAAGCGCTGGATTGTCTTTGACTGATGTATATATGCTTTTTCTTTGCGAGTCAAAAAGCTACGTGAGTAACAATCATGGAAACTGCCAACTACGTTTTATATGTTGTATAGGTGCAATTAAATATGCTGGTCGTTTCAAAAACACTCATTGTAGGGAAAATTGCCCGGAATGTGACTTAGACGTAAGAAATATTGTTTTGCGTGACACAGCATGCGTTAGCAAATGGTAATTTGACAAAGCAGGGAGATTCATGACTATTTTTTATTTGCAAACGTCAATGCTTAGTGAGGAAATAGTTTGGAGATGGATGATGGAAGTTCGAAACTTGAAACGTTATGTAAAAAATGCAAAAAACTTAATGCAATATATATTAAAATGTGTTAACGGACCGCGACGCCTAGAAGGGTGAAATATGGCCGTTTGACTCTAAAAAATTAGCTGATTAGCAAGTATATACGGTGCTCGAAACGGTTTGAATAAAAGCTTATTAAAAGTTTAGCTTATTAAAGCATTGCAAAGTATTCACGTGACGAGATTTTAATTGCAGTTGACAATGTGATGTCCCGTCGATAAACTGTTACGAGTTTATAAACAACAAAAGCCGGGCCATTGCTAAATTGTTTTGCTGTAATTTCGTTCCATTTCTCCCGCTATTTCTAGTTTCAATACGAAACAAATATGAACTGTTCATTTTCTGCTTCAATGCACGACTATTATTTCGCAAGGCCTGTTATGGAAGAAAATATACACCGGTTGATTATCAATCAAAGATTTGTTGATGACAATTGTATTATAACCAAGGAGCAGCGTGTTACAGCGTCTTCGAGACATTTTTTTATTTTTATATATTTACTTTAGTCAGTTGTTATACCACATTTAATGTCCATCACTCGCACATATGTAAATCGGCATATAAAACCGTATAACATTTTGTTTTTAAAGAAAATATTCTGCCCAAAATAGTGAAAATACGATACATAAAGAAAAGCAAAGTGAGGCTTGGTTGATGCCGTGAGGTCAAACGGTAAAACAGCTGTCCCAAAATACAAACTTTAAAAAATACTTTACGGTGCTAAACAGGTGTCACAGTTTTGATAATCACGTCTGCATGTGTATACATGTCATAATTTACTTAGTTTTCCGTACAAATCAAATGACTGCATGACTCTGCAGTTGCAATACCATATACGTGTCTATATACCTGTTTATTTACACACAAAAAATTCAAAAACCTCACAAAAACTTGTTGAAATTCACCGGAAACGCTTAAGTCAGACAAAACAATTTTCATTATTTTTGTAAACAATCCGAACCGAACTGCTCACGACGAGGCAATGCCAATAGCCAAAGGGTCGATATAACTTGATCTTAAAAACCCTTCACTTTTAGACAAAACAACTATTATAAGCTGTCAGTAAGCTATTTGTTTGCGTGAACTATACGTTGATGAATGGAGGAAACTTAGGAAAATCATTATGCCAGATTAATACAAGGCAAAAAGGTCACAGCTAGAATAGAACGCAATTGCTGAACTATGCGGAACCTTGTGTTGCATGATGAGTGTCACATAAACTGGTGAAAAACGACAGCAATGCCCTAACGTAAATGGTGACCTGCAAGTTAACCAACAGGTTTTTACGCCCTGTTTTTTTTTCACTTCGACTATTTAATTATAGCATTTTATTAATTAAAACCCATGAAATGAAATAAAGAGAAACTGCAGGGGCCTAATTCTTGTTGCGTCTTATCCTAAACTCAGCATAGATTTCAATCAACAGATTAACGTTTTAAAATGTCCTTCGCAATTCATTAGGGCTCGACAGAATATTAAATGCATGCACTCTTAACAATTTCACAACATTAGCATAGATTTATAGCGATATTTGAAACGTAAGGTTTGTTTTACATAACTGTGGTGAAGTTCAGGTTTAGATCAATGTTAACTGCTGTTTATTGCACATTCATATCGTGCTTCGACTCGCTCGGCGAGAGTTTCTCATAAAGCATCCGTCTAAACCCGATAACATCACGATCGCTGATATAGCAACGTGTTAACCGGATTTTTGAGTAAAATTATTTGGGGAATTTTGACGTACATTCCAGCAGATCTCAAATGGCGAAAAGAAGCACCATTAATCCCTGAATGCATGATTCCAGTATGGCCTCACAGATGTGAAAAGTGTAGATACCTCGAAGCCGTTATGGCAAACAGCAACAGCGCAACGATGAAACACAATAAGTAACATGATCTTAATGACACGACGTTGATATATAAAGACCAATATCGCGATGGTAAGTTTCAAATTGTAAACAAGGCAATACTCTACTATTCAGCATTTGTATTGAGCTGAAGATTCAATACGAATTACGTAATATCTGTACGTCCTATTTCAAAGCCATTATACAAGAAAATGAGAACACCTGTGTATACATACTCACAGATGAATGAAAACTAAACACAAATTAAAGGTTTTGTCTTACCTTCGCTACTGCATAAGGAGCCGTCCGAATTGCGACGAATTCTCCTCGGTTCTTCTTGTCTTCTCAACACGTCTGACGGAACCCAACCTTCTTGAATCTGTGGCTCAGTTTCGGGATTTATAAACCGTATTCTCCATCGCGAGTTGTTCGCTGGACTCTCGAGGACTTCGACGAATTGTCCTTTTCTCACAGATATCTCGTCTTCGGCTAATCTCGTGTAGTTTTCCACGCTGTAATATGTTACCTCCGTCGCAGAACCCTCGTCACAAGCCTACAGAAATTCAAAACAATTTGAATACAAGGCTTGGTCAGTAATTATGCATCCACTTGCCATGTCATAGTCGTGCATTAATCATTGCATTGAGCACAAAAAACTATCGCAGCGGGAAGCTCGTAATACGAGAAGACCGGAAAACAAAAAGACTGCAAGTTGATCGATAATTCTTGAAATATTCTTTCGCATCGTGTGGACGAGGCCTTATAAATACGCGTGAAAGAAGATATTTGTGTAATAAATTTCTAGAATTGATTGCGTTGAAGAACCGAGCTGTTCGAAAAAGCGCTAATTTTTCGGGGATTCCTTTTTTATGCCCCACAACAATTCACATTCTCAAGGCAAAGTTATCTCTAAATGGTTCAATCAACACTGGGGTGTAGCTGTGTTCAGAAGAGGCTGCGCTGGAATTTAAAGACCTCTTCCTTCTTGTATTCATATACAGTACTGTCCAGCAATAACCTAACAAAAACCTCGGTCAAACCTCGGTCTGATCGCGGTTGAACCGAAGTCAGACCGAGGACGAACCGCGATGAGACGGAGGTTAAACCTCGGCCTAATTCGGTCTTACGGACATTTCTCAAGATTTTTTCGATTTGATTATTGTGTTGTAGTTCTCGGATGTTAATAACATTTCGTTCGGAAGCGAACGGCCACTGCGAAGATATTTTCGTTAGATTTTCGATAGAAACTGGCCATTACTGTACCGTTCGGAATTGTTTTCCTAGCGTTGTGATAAAATGTTTATAAAGATAATCATCTCAAACGAAATATTTCAAACGGATACGACTTTAATTAATCTTCTCTAACATAAAAGACATCGGTGTTTTGAAATTTGTTGATTTCTTTAAGTAGATAACAATTGCCAAATATATCAAACTGATTTGTATAAATAACTTCTATAGACAGCCAGTCGTATTACAGTTAAGCAAGGAAATTAATCTCGACTTAAACCCTGCGAAAAATAAACGCATTCATAATTTATCATTCCCCTTGTCCACACATTTCGAAAATAGTCGAAGATAAATGATATTCCATATCTCTAGGATGATTTCGAAATGGGATTAAGTCTGCACGTTCTCAATGACAAGCGCTGAAGTCGTCATGAGTCTACTATTCTTGTTATCAATTCCAGGTGGCTCAGTTTAGTTCAAACGTTTGTGCGGCGATTGAATGCGACTATAAGCCCCCTCGAGACATCGTATCATCGTTCGTCTCTGTGGAAATTAACGTGAATTTAATTTTCAATTAAAACTCGCACAAAGCAAAGCAAACATGTTTATTGAGATTTCATTGCTCTATTTGAAATATTCAAAGGTCAAGAACGCTGTGACCGCCCATAATGATTCGAGTCTCGCCTATAGCCACAGGTTACAACAACCCGTTTTTTTCCCCTTATAGATTTCATCCTTCAGGGCACGAACTGCTTGTCAAATAATGTGTCTGATGGCAAAGATTGTGTAACATCGAAGATTGACCACAGATTTATATAAAACGAGCTCATTATATACTCCCCACTACCATTGGGTGTGGCGTCATCATGTAGGCAAGGAATTCAATTAACGTTTCTTAATCATCGTTGCAATGAATTTATGATAAGAATCTACGAGAGTAAATTACTTTTACAAAACACGCCCTACTTGCAGGAACTACTGGATGTATATACTACATGGCGGATATGTGATAAGCTAGTTAAAGAGAATTTCGGCTAATTGCAACCGCATCGTAAATTAGCTTGAAATGTTTCAATTAGGACTACAAAGTGTCCGTGAAATAGTATCGCTTTTTGGATTCACTAAATATGAAATTCACCATTCCTAGGTATCGTTGAAAATGGTTTTAATATACACGGAAATAATTATTTCTCATCATTTTTTCCCATCGTAAGCTAGGTCGCCAACAAAACCGGAATTAGGTAGACGGGCCGTAACAATAGTAAAAAAGCAGAGTTAATAGCTAATAATAGCCCTATGCTATTTGTATTTTTCGTTGCACAAATACACGCCGTAAATAAAACGTTCACTTTGTCTGACAAATTGTATCGATGATAGACTAGTATTGTTGTGACATCAACAATGATTAAGGAATCGTAGCCACCGATGGAGCGACGTAAACGATTCTTCATGCTTTTGATTTCACGAGCACTGAGTCAATCGTATTGAAAAGCTTTTCTTATTGTTGTTACCCAGAGTTTATTTGGTATATTGGGTTTCAAAAATCAGGCGAGAACGTTGCGAATAAAAAATTAAACATCACCCCCTGCTAATCTGGTACTTCTTGCATGAAAAAGATCAATTAAGTGCATTCGTGAGCTTATTAATAGAAACAAGATGTGCACGGAATTGGATCGGAGATTTCAACTCGTGAAATGCAACTTGTTTACAGAGAATTTGCCGCGGAAATGTCGCCTTTATAAATGTGTTCGTAATAACTTAATCGACATTAGCCCTCGTTTGGGCGGTTATAATATTAATTTGTTTACCTGCATCAAGCTGATAAATGGATTTTGCATATCCACATAACACGATTGTCAAAAGACGGGCCGAAAATTGACAGTTCAATGGGCCACCGGATCGCGCTGTAAATCAACGTTTGAGCGAGCGCATGGAAATATGTCTTACTAGTTATTATGCCAATATTTCGCTTTCCGAAAATGCCCATGCAGAAGGTGAAATATAAGAAAACGAAAGTGAGCTACGATCTACTACGATCAATTACACAACACGGGTCTTTGCTATCGTGTATATGTTGACGTTTCGCAGCGATGTCGAGGGGTTATAAGGAAACCATTCGGCGTGCCAACCCATCGTCGACATATATCGTCGGATAAGGCTTTGATAACTAGGCATATCTGCATTTTTTTAGGTGTGAGAGAGAATGTTTTAATCACTTATAAGCTCTAAGATACGTCAACTTCTCCTTAGTGCTTGAAACGCAGACCGACCCTAGGAACTCTTAGCTGAAGGAGTTGAAAAACGTGGCCTAAAGATTAGACGCACGTAGTTTTCCCAGCTTCTATCAACTCAACAATCATAGTTTTCGAGTGGCAGTGAGGGTCTACGTGATTACGCATGTTATTTGCTACGCCATCACGCAAAACTCGTAATCCTGGAGCTTTTGAGTTTCCTGATCAATTTCGTCCTCGAAAACGAGGATTAAGAGTTTCGTCAGATGGCGTGAGCAAACAGCACCGGGAATCCCGCAGGATTGAAATGGCAAATCTCGTAGTCACTGCTAACTAAAGCTTACTAATATTGTAAACGTACAAAACAATACCTTATCTCCATACTCGAAATCCCAGGACACACGGTCGTCATCCACGACACCGCTTTCTCTACAGTGACAAAGAAACGCGTATAACATATCTTTAAAGCTTTGTATTCATCTTGCTACAGAATACGCCTCGAGTTATCGCATTCTGTACACAGACTACCTTCATCTCTAGCTGAAGAATGACTAGACGATGAAATCAACACCGACAATTTTGCATTGTGTGAGGCATGAAATGCTAAAAATTTAGTGCATCCCCCCGTGGTAAGAATATTCAATTTAGGCATGACGTCACATGACGTTATACGCCATGTTTCATGGTGAAATTAATACACGACACATCCTTTGCACGTTCATAAATTGTGCAGTCTCAAACATAAACCCGCTCACAGATTCCATGCTTCCCTAGTATTTTACTGTGTCAAACATGTGGTCGTTTGAATTCAGGTCAGAGAGTCGAAACCGAAACTCTTTCCATGCATAACGTTTGTTGAAAAGGACAAATACCTGTCAGGATTTTTCCAAGCGCCTTTTGAACAGGTCGACATGGCTAAAAGAATACACAGCAAATGTCACAAACGTGTTTGTAGATCACTACGTGTTCACATATGCTATTTTTCAGTGAATTCACGCGGGCAGAAGATATTCTTCAATATCACAAAGATTCAAACTTGTTCAGAAAACTGACATACAATACTGGAATAATTTCCTAGCTGTGAATGCAGCGACAGTTCATACAACAAACCAAACTCGCAATGAAAAATGAAGTTTAAAATTTCAGAAAGTTTAAAATGTGTGACAACTCACTTCTGCTTCTTAAAACGCCAAATTGAAATTGTTGTTGAAGACTACGTAGTTGTTTTACCCAGTTTTGTTTCACATCCAGTGTGTTCGCCTGAAGTAGTAGAAAATAAACACAGGATTAGAAGATAAACGTGACTAAAGTCCATTCAAGGTCGATGTCTTCATGAAATGAGACATGAAGTCTTCATGGGTCGCACGAGCCAACACACACATATTACCTTAAGTATCTTCCTATCGTCATTGTTAGGTGGCAGTCCAGTCCATATCGCAAACTTACATCCGTCTTCGGCAATGTGCTCAGTCACGCCAAGTTCTGAACACTAGATATTTCACAACAAAAAATTCAACTTTTACGAGTTTAACAAGTAAGATAATTTAAACAATTTTGACAGAATGGACTGCATTTAATATAAAGGGAGAATTTAGGTACATTTTTTACTTAAATTTTTTTACTTAAATTTTTTTCATCTCTACCTTCAGCTTATACTTGAACAAGTATACGACTTTTCCGTCAACGTCTTTCACTTCTTTTGTAACAAGAAGACCTTGTTGGAACAAAAATAGATGTCTCTCTTTGCCTTTTCGTCGTAATAACTTGGCATCCCACATGAAGAAGACGTCCTACAGCAGCAAGCGAAGGTAATGCACGGGTTAGATTCATCGCTTAAGGCACGTTCACACGATCCAACTTTGTCGGATCCAATTCACTTCTGACGTATGGAATGTAGTTTGTTATTGATAAAGCAGTACTGCATTGCTTTAGTCGATTTGCTGCCCATATACACTGCAAGCCAACAGACTATAAAACATCTTTCAAAAGTGAATTGGACCCGACAAAATTGGATCGTGTGAACAGACGTTTAGGATAGCTTGACGTGCGTGCACCTATACGTGCTTTGAAATAACTTCCGAACAGGTATTGAATGTACCTGTAAGAGAATTCTTCCCAAACAATGCATATGTTCCTGAAATGAGAAAAGCACGAATGTTAGACTAAAACATTCACCAAGATTATCATCAAAAATGAAAATGCAAACTTACATCAAACCCTCGAATCAAACTAATGGACATTTCATCGTTGGCTTGTCGAGGAACGCTCAACATGACTTCAAGGCCAGCCTGAAAACAGGATTGGAATTTACCGTGGAAATGTAAAAACTACACAGAAGACGATAGCAATTTAAACCCAAAAGCATCAAGTACCTCGAGACTTGTTTCTGAACCTTCACAACACGTCAACAGATCCTACCAGGGAAAAATGATTTCCATTTGTAAGAGTCGCTATATACAAGATATTCTAGCTACCTCTTTCACGTTTCGAATCATTCATCTTGCCACCCCTCTCCTCCCCCCCGTCCCTTTCTCACTATGTAAAAAGCGTGGTACAAACCTTAAGCAAGAGTTGATATTTTGTTATTCTCTGAACGGGTTTAATGAGATAAGCAGCAATGGAGAGACCATGATTGTACGACGCTTGCAGATCCTGGGGAAAACGAAAACTCTTGTGATCAGAAAAGAACTGACAATAGACCTTTCTTATAATGACGTCAAACGCGGGAAGTCTGATATTACACGAAATTTAATTGGCTCCACAAAACTGTCGAGCCAATCAAACTTCGTGCAACATTAGACTTTCCGCGTTTGACGTCATTATGAAAAAGGTCTATTAGAGACTGAGAGCTGAATCAGTCGTCTTTCCCACACCGTTAACAGCTGATTCATAGAGAAAGATTCCCCTTATCCCAAGCTCAAGTACCAAGGCTATGCTTTTTACAAGACACTGGACAATACCCTGCAAAGACTTACCGAGAAAAACGTCGCTCCATGTTCGATGAGCAGGTTGTTTGATAACGTTTTATTTTTGCAGTAGAACACGTACATCTTAAATTCCTCTGCTTTTTCTGCAAAGCATTCTCCAACATCTTCTGGATGGGTCTCGTATTTCTCCAAAGCATTCAGGAACACGCTGTAACGGAGAGCACGCGATTTGTTTGACGCAAAACGTCTCGCCAGAATGGAAACTGTTCACTCATGCACCTGACCTGATCCTTGACACTCATTCAAAGTTTGCAAAATATCGACCAATTCTACAGACAAATTTACTAACCTTTGATGAAATTCGTAGATCTCTTTGATGTTACCAAAGACAACATCTTCTTTTCCAACCAGACCTTGAGGTACATTCGGGTTTGTAGACATCACTTCCATATAATTCTGCAACGCAAAAAAATATTAAATAAGAACCAAGTTTCCACCCGGGTTCTTCATGTATTAAAACAAAACTACAGTAGCTTACCTGAATAATACATTTCAAATCAGCCACATAAGTTCTTTCAGTGTGAAGCAATTCGTTCATAATGAACCTGAAGAAAAATCATTCTAGATCATTCTAAATCATTCTAGGGATTTACTCTGACTAAAAAAATCCACGAAAATTTAGTTCATGAAAAGGTGATCATAACCACTTGATGAACAATGACCCATGTACGTCAAATGCTACGAAATATCCTTCCCTGGACGCCAAGAACATTTTATAAATACGATGGACAGGAGAAGAGACAAAGGTTAAAGCATTTGCAAGAAAATGAAAGCACTCACTCTTTCCTTCTTGCAGATTTCCTCTTTTCCTCTTCCATGAGCTCGTGAATACCGCTGTCTTTAGAGAGTTCTCGTAAGTTGAGCGTCTTTTCACGTATCGCGAGGCTCTGTGGATGTTGTTGAGCTTGTGACAAGACCGAAACATCCGGCATTTCCTCGTCATTCTGTGTAAGTAAACACAAAACCAGTTACAGTAAATGATTGAGTATAATACAGTAGTCAAATTAATACAATGTCCTATTACACATAGAAATAAAAGCAAAATCGAGATCGAAACTTGCTGGAAACCTTTACCAGTGAAACACGCTTTGAATCGTGTTAAACCGCTTCAGAAAGACTATACCGCAAAAACTTCAGTGTTTTGAACGAAGTTGTTTCGACAGGAAGTTGGGTCTATTATTAATCCTCGTGACCTTCAGTTACAAACGATTCCAATCTCTTCTAGCTATTACAAAAGTCGAACAGCAATTACCCTGACAGGAGCCATACAGGTTCGCGAAACAAAATTTTCTTATGAGAAGAATACGTGTTAAATCGACAAAATAAACCACAGGTTCTAATATCGTCGAGTACAATTTGATTATATAATTAAAATATCAATTGCGGATACTGGTACTAGTAATTTGAAAATGCAAAGACTCTTTGTTTGAAGTTAGACAATAACTTTATTAACTTTTTGTATCATTCGCCTCACGCGCAGGTTTGCTAGCTTGGAAACCATGCAGTGATGAAATATACCGCAACTGGTTATCACAAACTGGTCATTCTCGTTGTTTAACTTCCGCTTAGGACCGAATTCGTGAATCTCACAAGAGATACAATAAAGTGAATTCACAAATATCGGCTCTTAGCATTGACTCGAAGTAGGTGTGTGAAGCAACTCTAATCTTCGAGAAGGTAAGAATTTGTATATACTCGGGAAAAAGTATCGTTAGTAAAAAGAGGGAATTTCGTTTTAGACCAATCAGAAAGTTTGTTTACATTTTCAATAACCCAATCAGAATGCATAAATTTTTATAGAGAGTACAATATATACCATTTTACATGAAGTATTTAAAATTTAGGCGTTCTGATTGGCTTTGACTGAACGAAATAGTTTAAAACAAAATTCCTCCTTGTTATCGCTAGTATTTGGGATAAAATTTTTTTAGCTTGTGTGACCAAAAAAGTAAGTTTATCCGATGGTGATGTTCTCATATATTTACCTCGCTATATTTCGTGATGGGGAAACCCAGTTTGGACTCGAGTTGATTCAGATATTTCGTCATGCGACTCGTGAAATCTTTGAATCTTTTATCGACCGCTGTCGCCCATTGCGTGATGCCGTCACTATGGAAACACGACTGCTTGTACAGTTCGTCAGCATCCTGAAGCAAGCACTTCACCTTTTCTCTGATCTCCTGAAACATCCAGAATGCACGTTAGAAAAGGTAGATATTGAGTGTTAGTCGAGGGTGTTTGAAGAGGAAAATATAGCTGTGAAGTCATTCATTGACTTTCATATATTTCTTTCCCAACATCGTCAAATATGGCTGACGATTTCTAAGAGATCGTTGCTTAAATTTATGTATAAAATATATTTACTACAACAAAGTGATTTGCTGCAATAATTAATTGCATTCACCATGTTACGTGGTGGTTATGGGACTGGACGGTTGCAACCATTGAATGAATGCGCGCGCGTACAAACACAGGCAGCCCAAGGTAAAAAATCACGGCAGTCACCTCATATACCTCTGACATTTCAGTGAATTTTTGATGTTCCTCGTAACGCTGCTTCGCCTCGTCTTCATTGTCCGGGATCGTTGCGTTCGATGACAAATAAAACTCTCCCTGATCGTGAATCCATTCCAAGGCCTTGAAGAAACAAACAAGATAATATTAAATTTTTGTCCAACAGAACACTTTGTGTACTTGGTTTTCCGTGACACAAACTGTGTTGTACCTGTTTAGCACTACTTTCAAAGTCCAGGAATTCCTTGCACTGCCCTAGAACGGTATTCTTCACATTCCAAAGATCCAGCGCAAATTTCTTTTGTCCTCGGATCAACTCTGAAATTTCTTTCACCTGCTGTTCCATTTTTTCCTTGTTTGCGTCATTGGGTAAGCCCGCGGCAAGATTTCCGCCATTCTCAGTGGTCGGCGAGACGTTCTTAAGGAAAGCGTCTGCGTAACCGTACACCGCTTCGTGGCCTTTCGCAATCTCCTCGCGTTCCCGCGCGTGGTTCTCCAGTAATGACGTAATCACGCTGCATCGATCGCGCAACTCCAGTTCGGAGTACTGCGCACAAGGATCATCGCCGATTTTGTAATCTTTCAACACTTTCTGAAGCAGGCTGCTGACCTGTTAGTAAAGAAGAATACCGAGGCAATTATTTATTGGAAAAACAGTTCAGAACTTATAGAACTATCCAGTATAAATAAAGTTAGTTTAGCTTAGGTTTCTTCCCGTAGTGTCACTGGATCAATAAGTGATATTCCTTACTGGACTTCAAAGAAGAAAAGTTTAGAACTGATAGAGCTATCCAGTATAAATAAAGTTAGTTTAGTTTAGGTTTCCTCCCGTAGTATCACTGGATCAATAAGAGATGATTCTTACTGGACTTCTAGGAAGAACAGTTTAGAAATGATAGAGCTATCCAGTATAAATAAAGTTAGTTTAGTTAGGTTTCCTCCTGTAGTAACACTGGATCAATAAGAGATGATTCTTACTGGACTTCTAGGAAGAACAGTTTAGAACTGATAGAGCTATCCAGTATAAATAAAGTTAGTTTAGTTTAGGTTTTCTCCTGTAGTAACACTGGATCAATAAGAGATGATCCTTACTGGACATCTAAGAAGAACAGTTTAGAACTGATAGGGCTCTCCAGTATAAATAAAGTTAGTTTAGCTTAGGTTTCTTCCCGTAGTATCACTGGATCAATAAGAGATGGTCCTTACTGGACCTCTAGGAACTAGAAAGAATTCAGAATTGTTCCAGAACAGATACATCTGTAAGATGTTGTCCGTTTGTTTTGTTTATAGACAGAAGATAGTCCACAGCTTTCTCTTATCATGATGCAGACGTTGCGATGGGATGTGCGATGGTGTTAAAGTTATTCAGGAAATGTTCTTAAATTAAATTATTTACCCCATTAAAATGTACATCAAATTTTCATGTGCCCACTCGTCAAATTAAAAACTGCTGTTTTGTTCCTGAACACGACAGTTGTCAAACGTGTGTAGACACAGTTCCCTGAATATATTTGCATTTTGCTTTGAACGATAAGAATTTAATTATAATAAGCTGGGTAGTCGAGCAGAACTTCAGAGCGTTCTCGCGGAAAATTCAGAGCGTTCTCGCGGAAAATTCAGAGAGTTCTCGCGGAAAATTCAAAGAGTTCTCGCGGAAAATTAAGAGAGTAGTTTTAAAGAGTTGATGAGAATTCATAGAGGTTTAATTTTCAGACATTGCCACCCTCGGTGTTGAGACAGCGCATGTCAAACAATATTATACTGCATTCTATAGAGTTCTCGCGGGAAATTCAGAGAGTTCTTGCGAAAAATTCAGAGAGTATAGTTTTATAGAGTTGATGAGAATTCATAGAAGTTTAATTTTCAGACATTTCCACCCTCGGTGTTGAGACAGCGCATGTCAAACAATATTATACTGTATTCTACAGCCAACGCAAACAACAAAAATACACTGGCCACCGTAGTAGCTGCTTACACTTGCACTTGCTTATAACCATTTTGTACAAGAGTACACGTTCAAAAGAAAAACAATACAAATCAAAGGGCTTTATATATTCTGAGACGCATTTGACATTTCGGCTCAATTCAAAGAACACGCTAAGCTCAAAGGCAAAAACATAAGATCGATGTTGAGCATCGTTCTCTCGCACGGTTAAGAAACATGACAGATCACACACGACCGTAACCATAGGGTTTGGAAGACCGGCAAACTTCAAAGTGACACGTGACTATTCGATACTTGAACTCGAAGAAAGACATCACGTGACAGTCAAGGTGCATACATTTTAATTTTGTAGTATAATTTTATGTTGCCGATCAGAAAATTTGGATTTTTTCGATAGTTTTACAACGATTTCATAAATATTGCATTTTTGTCGTACTTTACTTATGCGAAAGGCAACGTTTGAGACCTTTTTATGTGCTATTGGTCCAGCTGCTTCCGCTGTATATAGTATCGACGGGGTGCCAGCTATCATATTTCAAGTCACAAGTATATTTAGTGAACCTTCAGACAGCGATACTCTTCGAATAGACACAATAAAACTCAGCTTTTACGTATTGGAAACATGGATATAGATGATGAGTACGAATCCGAGTTTCCTGTTAGCCTTTGCTCCGACTTCGAGCAAACTATGGCACTTCTCGAGATGGATATTGAGGAGGTTCAGTCCGAAGTTGAACACTCGCTTGAAGAGGTAATAGAAATGGTATAGTCATACGGTAGTTACACTTCATACCGTTAGTATTACTAAAACCTTAATTGTTATTACACCTTTCCCTCCAGGTAGAAGGAAAGAAGCAGTTTCCTTGCAACTTCTGCGAGAAAGTTTGCAAATCGAAAGGTGGCTTAACGAAGCACCAGCGGAGTAAACACGTCGAACAAGTGGGTGAGAGTTCATCTTCATCTAAAATTGAGAAAAATGTGTTATCAGTGGAAAACGTGTGCTCTATTATCCGCGACATCGGTCGACATTTGGTTGACGAAAAACTTTATAAAGAGGAACAAACAGCAGAAATATTCAAGCTTTCTCCAACTGATTTATTTGTCAGCTTTGTCAATCAACTCTTACTGAAATTTAAAAGGAAGAGAAATCAAGACAAATTTCTTACAGAGTTTTATGGAAATTCATATGCCAACTGGAAAAAATTCTTTCATCCTTATGGAGAACAGAAAATAGTTTTTCTTATGTTAATCCATCTTCCCCAACGCCTGATTGGATTCCTAGAGAAAGGTCAAGATGACCAAGGAATATCAAAGGTATAGTTCTTATTTTAGATTGTTAAAATCACAAGTATTTTGCCAGTCCTGATAACCTTTTTTGATTTACTTGTTGACTAAATTTTAGGAGGAGATGTCCCTATTACCTCATGAATATGGACCATTATCTTACCTTACTGGTTATGTGATACGATCATTTTACCAAAAGAGCAAAAATTGTTCCAGAAGCAACTCCGCCCGCAACAAAGAAATTCAAGCTTTAATGTCATCAATGAGACAGGAAACAGAGAGGAATGAATATATTTCATCTTTATCAAGAGGTGGACTTTGGGCACCCCATGAATGGATTGTTAGGATTGCAGAGGTTGCTGAGTTGGCATTCAGAAAGAGTACAAATAAAGACAAGGTTACTTTTCTTCCAGTAGACATTATAGTTAATGAAGTATTAACTTCCCCTCTTGTTAAAAGCTTATGGAACAATATCATTCAAAACTGTTCTGTACAAATTTCAAAAGAATGTCAATGTTTATGTTTGGAAAATGTAGTGAAACTATATGTTACTGTCAGATCTTTTTCATTGGCTAAAGATATTGTAAATAAGTATAAACTGAGTCAACGTACTCAGAAAACTAAAGCTCTACGAAAGGACCTGAAGAAAGCCAGTGAAGTATGCTTGTAATTATGTCATAAGTAATCTAGCACATTTGAGGTTAAAGGTTGAATAAATGGTGATTTGATACTCTATATAATTATTAAGTTTACAAGGTTTCTCGAAGATCATTATTGTACATTATTAGTTCATAAAAATTGCTTTCAGTACAGCTACAGTATGCAATATTTAAAAGAGGCTGTGACATCACATTACAAAAAATAGTGAACTCAATGAAGTTACTCATGAAAATAAAAGCTTCCCATATGTATTCTTATGTATATTAAAGATGCAATTTGAAAAAAACAACACTCTTTATTAGGCAGTCAGCACATTTTGCTAGTCTGTGACAGATAGTATTATTATTCTAAACCCACAGATGCCTAAAATTGAAAGTAAGACCTTAATTTGTGTTACTCATGCACTTAAATTTCAACAAAGCTCTATTTCAATAGGGAGGGGGTGATGCAGCCTGTATATGTATTGTCTGAAATATTAGTGTCAATCAGTTAATGGTTTCTTCTTTTTTACTATTCTCTTGGGCAGCTGCTCATCGCTCACATTGCACCACTTACTTTTCTTTCCGGAATGCCGTCCTGATACATTCCCCTCAATTGATTTGGGTGCAACATCTCGCAAGGTGGCAATTCTTAGGTCATTATAGCCAAATTCTGCAGCTGATGGGTTGTCACTTCTTCGTCCTTGGGCACGCTGGTAGCCAAAGTACTCTTCAACGTCATCTTGACAAAAACGTTCAGTCAAAACAAAGTCAAACCCCTCACTCAACAAGAACTTGGTTGTTGCTATAACTGATTTGATTGACATCTTTAATCCACTGAAGGTTTGGGTACTCAAGAACATACGTCCTCTGTCATCATCAGTGAATGCTCCTTCTCTCAATTCTGTCGACAATTTCCAATTGTTTAGGTATTCCAGAAAGACATTTTGCAGCCAATTGAATCTCTCGTCATCCATACTTCTGTATGGAGCTAATAAAGCGTTGCGCTTCTTCTGGTGCTCGGTGGTGGATCGAACATTCATGCAGTCAAAAAAATCGTTCATCATCTTGCACAGTTTGGCGGTTTCCTCTGCTTCTCCCGATGAGAAATGGCGCTGTAGAGCTTGTGCAACTGTATTGCTCAACACTTGCACTGCCATGCTGACTTTCATCTTTGAATAGGACTTTAGGGCAATGTGATCTACGGTCAACTTAGGTAGCTGGTGGAGACCCGAATCAAGATCCGAGTAATATAGTTTGGCAATGTGTTCCCAGAGCAGGTACTTCTTGTTGTTCCACATGTAGCGTGTGCGCTTACCACTTCCAGAATTAAATAGGCAGTTTCTGGTAGTCTTAAGCAAATGTGGTGCATCAGAGAAGAAGTAGATTTTTCGACTTGAAGCAAAAAGATTTGGTGTGTAGTTTACCACTTCTGTACCTGGTTCGACCAAATCGGAATGCAGTTGGTAGAAGAGGCGATTAGGTGATGCTCCATCAGATACAGTGGCACAAACCCAGAGATTACACGTAAGCTCAAGTACAGATACAGCTTTCCAAAACAAAGGCATTATCTGATATGAAGTGACCATCTTTAGTAAGAAAGTACGCAAGGGCATATTTAAGAACACTTGCAGCACCACGTACAAAAAATACCAGGGCATGGGTCGCAAGGTCAGACGATCCACTGCTAAGATTCAGTTCCTCTTCTCCAAGATCAACAAAGCCAATTAGTTCATTGGAGTGTTTATCAAAGACCAGCTTTGATTGGATTTTCATTTCATCAAATGAAAGGACAACATACCTCTGTATGTCAAAATACTGGCTTGTTTGATTCTTTAATCTTTCAATATTATCAGGATGAAAACCAGCCCTTGGCTTGAAGAAATTTCGGTAATCCCTGAGAGTTCTCTCACTTGGTAGTACCAAAACACCAGACTCTCGCAATTCTTTGTATGCTGCTGGAGACTTGGCATGAAGAGACAGGCAGAAACGGATGATATGAGGATGGTACCTGGCAATAATAAAAACATATTAATGACTGTATATAATAATCCATCAGGAGACTCTAATTGCCTAATGTAAAATAAAATAAGTAATATTTTTCCCAGTCTAAGGGCCAAAGGCACAAAAATGTTTTCTCACACAATCCAGGATAATAAATCTAGGGTGAACTGTTAAGAGTATTGTACAGGTTGACTATACAAAGCCACTTCTAGTTCTAGTTATTGAATTAAAGATTGGGTGCCATATACAGTCTACTTTTTCATATCTTTTCATTCAATCTTTTTTAAATGGCCTTCAGCACCCTGTCTACAATAACTTTCCTTCTGTTGTATGTCTTTTCCTATTTCAAACAACAATATTAAGGCCTACAATCATGGTGCAGTATACCTCCCAGCAGTGTGTGAAAAGTATGAATAGATAAACTATGTCATGCAAAAAACATGCTTCACTACCTTCTTCCAAATTTTGGCATAGCTAGTAGTTTCCTTTGCTGCTCCCAGAAAACTTTCATGTGGGGGTTACATCATCACTTCTGTCAGCAAGAATTGCCAAGATATCTTTTTCCATTGTTTCGTCGATAGGGATGCTGTTGCTCTCAATTTCTTTCTCCAGTTCAGCAATTCGACCCTCAAGTTCTTTACAAACCAGCCTTTGCTGTTGAACAGTGGCAATTAACCTCTCCTTACTTGAGCCAGACAGGGGTGCATTACTTTTCAGAGGCTCTGTTCCTTTCTTGACAGCACTCTCTTTCATTTTTGTAAGGGATTTTTCCTTTTTGATACAATCAGAACAGGAGACGTTGCTGCAAAGCAACTCACAATGCTCTGACCTGATAAACACATGAGCCTGAAATGGTGGACCATCTTCTTCATAGCACTTTCGCTCAATTGGGATTGTATGTCTCATGACACTGCTGGCACCACAAGTCGGACTGGGATCTTCACATAAAGAGACAATGTGTTTCTCTTTACTTAGACCTTGACAAACTTGAGCACTTTCCAAAGTGGCCATTAGGGTAGAGATGGATGTATGCTTTAAAGATCTTTTGTGACTAACATAAATATAATGGTCATCTGGTAAAAACCAGTTGTACACAGCAACAGAAAAGGTGAGTTCAGAAACAACTGACAAGGAAAGCTTTGGTAGGGTATAAGGTGGCTGGAAAAACTCAAAAACTATACTGTCCTCTTCCCCTTTTTTGCACCATCTGTTCATCTTCAATGGTAATATCTTTTGTTGAAAGTGTTTAAAGTTTCGATAAACCACTAGGACAGGATCATCAATTTGCTGTCGCACTAGATCACGCCTTGGTGTAGCAGGAGGTGGAGGTGGTATACTCTTCACTGGCAAGTTTAAGGATGGAATTGCTCCACGAGCTAATATCTTACGAGTAGAAACTGAAAAAGAAAAAGACCTACTGTTAAATATATATAATCACCCTAGCATAGCTTTTACGAGTTTCAATATGAAACACGATAGACATTGCAAAAATTACTGATAATCTTTAAAGATCAGAGGAATCATACTTTTAGAAGATATCTATTGCAAACTTTACAGCATGAGTGACTATAATCAACAAATGAACTACCTATCACAGTAACTGCATATAGACATCGTCGTAAGGACAAATTATTTACTATGAAATTTCATATGGAAATACAACCCCTAAAAACGTTTGACAATTGAAATACAGTAGGCGAAATATCACCTTAAATTTGTCTTTTTTTAACAACTCCTATCTTGAGTTTTTGGTTTACACATAGTACATTATCCACTGGGATTTTCTGACGCAAACTTGTGCCAAACAACTAATTATATGCATACAGGGGACTATTGTTTTCGACTCTGAAGGGTCGTGATCTTAAGGGCTTAAAAACCGCACCGATATGTAAATTTAGGAATAATATTATCAAATCAAAAATAAGAATATACTTACAAGTCTCATATTCTTCTTTCCTAAAATGCTTCTCACACACATACAGGTTTCCGCTATTGATTTGTCGACGCAAACCTTCGTCTACAACACGGTCCTTGGTGATAACACTTATCCAAGCTTCGCGAGTTTTCTTCGATAACTCATCTGTTTCCGAAGGGATTTTAAAAATTCCTACCCCGACGTGCTTTCGACTTGTCGCGCAACCAAATATGGAGCAATTCGCTCCTGGCATCGCGAAAAAGACGCCAAAATACAATGTTTTTGTGTCGCGCTTCCTTTAATCTATATGATTTTACGATGAAAACAACTCTGTTCGATGCACCTTGGTTCCCACGTGATTAAAGACAATAAGTTTTTTAGTCACGTGACCCGGTCTTCCAAACCCTCCCACTACAATAACTATGCCGTAACCAAGGAAAGCGTTCACAAAGAAGTCTTGCTATATACATATGAGTTTAAATTCAATCTTAAAGACCGGGAATTCTCTAGGTATTTCTGCGGTCAAATTAAACGACGTTAATCCCGATAGCAAACAAAATTGCCAAGATTACATGAAGGGAATGTACAAAATACACTTCTATTTTAGGAGCATGATCTGCACTGCATGCTCTTCCCACCAGCGTACGCGCGGTTAAGTCCCTGCTCTTCAAGCTGACAGTGTCAGCTATCGACGAAATATAAAGAGGAGTGTGTGCAACAATATCAATCTTGAATGGCTATTTTAAGAAAAAGATGGACTATGAATGTTCGGTTCCTAAGATTGGACCATCTGAATATCGGTTTCGTACAGTTTTTTCTTCAATAAACTCTCTTTTAGGATTGACAACGAACACAGCATTCCAATCTTCTGGTCGCCACTTAAGTAGATAAGGCAGTGTTTAATCACAGGTCATAAAGAACAGCTCTTACAGATCAAATACGAAACACAATATTATAAGCTAGTCTCAGTCTGATAGCTCTCAAATCTCTCCTATATACGAAAGGCGCCGTAATTTGATATCGTAGAGATATAGTTTTGAACAACACACACAAGAAGAACGATACAATTAAAGTTCCTTAGTTCCACGTGCAGTTTACTAGCAAAAACACCGTGATAGTTATGGACACGCTACAGTAAATTTCAAAGGAAAATTTATCACAACTGGTCTTCAAAACACGAGTTTCCCACAGTCCCACTGTTTCTGGCGATATAAACCCGCCCACCCGTGGCGAAAACGCAGTTTCTACACTTCATAACACTTCTTAAAATCAACTTTAGGAGAACGTCATTGTACAATTGCTGAAATCCTTCAGGAAATAGATTAAATCTAATCGCAAAGGCCAGAATTCGAGCTACAATAGGCAATATATTTCCTCAAGGGGTACACTTGGAACTGCTTGTCAGTTTAGAGAATCTTCGAGAACAAGTTTGCTAATCAGTGTCGCAGTCATAAGCGAAAGTTATTCTTTATGGGATTGTGTTCTTTCCTACAGCGCTGGGAAGTGTTCAGTATTGAAAGACGAGACTATTCGTGAAGGTCAACAATCACGCTTACTCAATACTAACCCCAAGGCTATAGATAAACTATGAAATCGATACGCTCAGCTGTAAACATTCAACATGCATATAGTAGGATTAGGTCTTAGAAATACAGTGACTTACTGCATGCACTCATGAGAAATATGCGTTCGGTGATAACGTACATTTGTTGAAATCTCTAGTCGCGACTACAGGTCAATTCGACGAAATCATTAGCCAAAACATCAATTACGAAATCCCAAATATGACCGTCATTAGAATTCCTAATCTATTAACGTTGATACTCTAAGGTATACACTGACTACCAAACCAAACACGACCCACACAACGAGCAGTTCGTAATGAAATTGATTTCAAACACCACAGTTCGTATGAACGAGAGAAGAAAAAGAGAGGAGAGACATTCATGATTCAACACGACAATAATTCATTGGACAATCATTTCAATCTAGCAAAAGATAAGCTAATTTAAAAGCACAAGGTCGAGAGAAAGTATCTGAAAAGGGTATACGGCGTATGGAACGTCAGTGTAGGTCAGCACGTATAAAATAAGTATAGATTGAGAATACCTCGTCGAATAAGAAATCCGAAACATAATCCCATAGCCTTTCGTTCAGGTGACCAGTTAAGATGGCTTCCATGTCGATTTGTAACTACCAGGCTTTGAAGAATGTACAAGTTAAGATTCCAGTGTCTTGCGTCAGGATATTGTATCGTGATTCACGAACAATACCCGTGAAGTTGCCATCTTTATAAAACACTGTAGCGAACGGTTTGTTGGCAAACACGAAGGACGTTTTAGAATTTCCCCGAGTTCATGGAGCGAAGTTTACAGTCAGACACAGATGAGCGGTTACGCGACACCGGAGTGCATCATAATATCCGTGAAAACAAAACCCGGTCAATTATTGGTTATGACGTCGATGCTGTGAAGAGTATACCCGGTTGGGCTTAAATACACATTCACCATTAACGTAATTGCAACATCCAACACTCCCAACATTCAGTTTCAACTTTATTGTCACATTTAACAATGCCTAGGACTTAGGAACGTATGTATGTATATCGCCCACACAACAGCAGATTCCAGAGAAATGAAATCTTCGCCGAAAATACGAAAGATGATTTCTTGCCTCAAAAAAGTATGACACATAGACTGAAGTGTTTCAATTTGAATCACGTCTCCTCTAACACATAACAGATAACGGGCGCGTCAACACATGCAGGTATCACCCACCTAAACTTTATACGCATTGTAGGGATTAAGGCCACAGGATACAAAGCGCTTTAATCCAGCTCAAAAATTGTTTCCAGCACAAACAGATTATAAACATTGGGGTCATTGGTATAATGCGATACGTCGCAAGGGTTGTTTGTGAAGTTTTTTGAAGTTGGGGATAGCATTGAGGTGACAATCTTTGTCACCTGATATTGTCAAACTTCTACGCCTTTTGTAGGTCAAAACAAGGCCAATATATTTGAATAGGCCACGCAATGGTTACAGGTGACTCTAATATAAAACGATGCAATGGAATGCTAAAACGATGTAAACTATTTGATAACTGCCAATTTACGACAAATGCATGGCTTTAATGGCGTGCTATATGAAAATTTGCTGGCGATAAAGGGTGTTCTTTTGACTTTAAATCATCAATTAGACCAATAATTACGTGACCTTACGTGTCAGATGTTGATAATACGTTTCAAAATACATGCGATGGGTGAAAGGGCTTAAAAAGCATGGAAACAGCTGAAGAAGCCTTGAAGTGAAGGACACAGACGTTGAATTGAAACGAGAGCGATGCTTTCGCACGAAGATTATTGCCTCGACCACTCGTGTACAATACGCACAGGCACAAGGAATGCGAGCTACGTGGGTTACACCTGCTCACGTGGATGGATTATTTCCAAGCCGATTAATTAAGTCTTAGTTTAGTCTTAGTTCTATTGAGATTTGCCTGAATTCAGCAGAGTTTGTTTAGGTGCTCACCCAGCCAACTCGTTTGGTCGTTCCAACGAAACTTGAAATGAAATAATAGAATGCTCATCGACTTTAAACAATCGATGACATAATTGTCCAATTACCAAGATAACTTTTCCCTAGGGTAGGTATATACTAAACCGCACAGCGGGTTCAAAATCAAAGACCTGCCGAAAATCCTCCTTTGTCATCCTCAACGAACGAGAAAAAACAAAAACAGTTTGAATGTGGGCCGTTAATCTTCGAACATCATTTTTCTTTAAAAAAAACTAATCCTTGGCGCAACACGGCCGCATCGGCATTGCCACAAATTTGTGAAAAACAACCTACGCGGAAATTAAAAATTCAAATCCATCAAGGCCATCTCGTAGCCAATTTATTGTTAAAAACTAAACAGGAAAATTCGAGGCAATTAAGGAAATTGGTAGGCAGAAAATGGGAACGTATTATCCTATACAGGATACTTGACAATAAAAATACATCGGCTTTTAGCGCAAGAAATTGAATGTTTTTTATACTATTCTTCAGATTACGATGATTCGACTACACCTGTCCCTGAAAACCCTGGCAATAATTTTGGCCCCGAAGTTGTTCCAATGTTTACAATTCAAATACAGCTTGTATTTTGCTCAGAAAGGTGTCATGTTGATTTTTGGCTTTCACCTGGCGGCGAAGCATGATATTATTATCAAAAATAACAAGCGTGTATTCGCTCATCACTAGGATGGGTTGTGAACAACCGTAATCAATGAAAACCACAAACCAAAGGCGGGAAAGACCGGATTAAATTACTGCTGTACAGGAGAAGAGATTATTTTGATCAACACAGACGTCCAGACAAAGCGATTTTAAATCGATTTAACTGCGTTAATCCATCTGGGAGAAATGTGAATTCATTTTCCAACTCGAAAGGTTCACAGCACGTGGATGAGATAGATTCAAAGCCAGTCGCTTACAAACCTTAATTTCGAGGGAAAATCCCAGCGTGAATGACAAGGCGTAGGGGGACAGGGAAATGAACACTCTTGAGATTCGATCGAGATTATATTGGCAGCCGTTCGTTTATAGCCGCTAGGGGGTTCTCGTTCTTTATTTAGCTAATGATGATGAAACTTTGCCCGGAGACAGGAAATTAGAAGAAACCACAAAGGCACAAGGAACCTTTGAGACGAGCAGTCGTTTGATACAACCTTTGAATCCCAGGAAAACCACGAGAAATAAATACAAAAGAAATAAAGAAGCCTGACTGACATTAGGATACTGCACTTATAAGGGAAACCATAAACAAGTATTTATCCTAATTTTTCAATTAACATTCTTTTTTGTAAGGAGACAACAAGAAGAACCATTTCAGAATTTTTCGTCGTTCAGCCGATGGAAAAAATTTTTAAAAAACCGAGCAACCACAAGCCTGAAGTAAGAAAAGAGTGTTGATGTTTTGATCAAAGTTCTGAAGGGATTGAAAGAAAAATTTCGAGAGAACGATTTGCCAACTAGGATTGCGTAATACGTTAACCCGTGACGTCATTAGGAGGTCACTCTAAATTGCGTGAACACACACGCGTGGTACACACGACAGCGGAGATGTGCGCGTGGACAAAAGTGTTTGAAATCGTGTGTTATCATGAAGAACTCGAACAGGAAACTGCTTACGGAGGCCGTTTCTCCGACGTCTAAAAGTCAATACGATGACGTGAGAGCTATTGCTCAAAATTTCAAACTTTCCTTCCAATGTTTCCGATATTCTGCCCAATCTTACCGAGGGAACACAAAGAAAACACTAGGTAAAAAGTACAACTGCATACCTGCTCTGATGTTTGGAAGAAGTTGAACGACGCCATAACAATTTGGTGCTTTTCGTTGGCTTTCTTCATCAACTGTTGCCATCTTGTAAACACAAGATCTGAGCATTTTTTGACTTGGTCAGGTGTAGCATGATTTTGTTTGACTAACTCGTCTGCACGACTTTGTATAGAAGCCACGCGTTGCCTCGTTTTCTAAAAAGAAATAATCGTGTTCAGATGGTTTTCGCGAAGGAAACACAAACAGACTGAGCTCACGTCGAGTCCTTAATATCCATAATGCCTATCAACACTGTACATAAAGATTAATATCACAAGAGAACTCGGTATAAATCAGTTAGGTGGGACTTTAAACGAAATATGTAATAAAATAAGTTACCTCCATAGCCTTTTTAAACTGTTCGTATTCCGTGAGGCTGTCCTTGGCTTCGGCAAAAGAGAATCCAGGGATAATATTTGATAGCAACATATTTTCGCCATTCCTAATACATCCAATGGCCTAGCAAAATACAAACACATATATAAGCCTATTTAGTTAAGTCTAAAACGTATTACCAAGCAATAGATCAAACAAAAATTATCCTTCGACAGATGGTGCACGGTCAGCAGGAAGTTATGTGTGCAAGAAAATAATCCAAATTATTTTCATCATAACTTTGTGCCTAAAGTTAAAGATACTAGTATTTACCGGCCAGTAAATCTCCCAGAAATCCACAAGGAAAGTTCTCAATAACTCGGTAATACAATGAATTTCATATGATCAAACTATGTCGAAACTATTTCACAGCATCTGAACTATACTATAAAAGGAACCCTTGTCTGTCACAAGTTTTGCTTGGTAAGTAAACAGTCCAAAAGAGAACAAACATTGCCTAACAGAAGATTAAACAATAGCCAAAGAAAAAAGGTGTTTTTAAACTACGGGCATAGGACTGCCTTTGCTTTGAACTCGACTTTTGCAGTTCGATAGGCTTTGACAAGGAAATCTATACTTTCTAGTGTCTATGATTACCTTGGCAACGCCTCGTCAGAACGCGTTTACACAGAAAAAGTCCAGTTCAAAGGCATCGGTCAACGCTTGCTCAGGTTTGAAATGTAAACACGGGTAATAATAGGCAAAATACCACACAATACCATTATTGGAGGTAGCCAGTAGGGTAGGCTACAGAAATGCTCGCACCATGAAATCAAAACAAAGTTTTGTGTGTTGAAAATGCAAAACCAAAACGATCGCAACATTTTAATTCGGAAGAGTATTGATAATTTGGTTATTGGTAAGTCGAAAGAAAAATTGAGAGCTTTGGAATTGGCGTATCCCCACACAACGGTGCAGAATAGTCGCACTTGTAAATAAGAAAACACAGAATTTCAAGCACGCGGCAGTTGAAGAGCTTAAAAGCGATATTGCTTTCTTTATGAAAATGATAATCTTACTTATTCCGAGGAGCCCTGTTGATTTTGAAATGCAAAAGGAATATCAAGAGTTTCATCCGCCCGTAGATTTTCTTCATAAAAATGTTCTTTGGACCATTTTAAGGTTTAGTCGGAAGCATTTACGGAAAATACGTCAAGTCTGGATTTCCACTACAAGGATCATTTATCGCTTGAATGAAATGGATCATGTTTCGACCAAAATTCAACGCGAGAATGTTTTAAACGGCAAAACATGTGATACATGCATGCACGGTTAATATATATAACCGTGATGGAGGTTACAAGTAAAAATATATATTAAAAAAATCGTGCTAAAACGTACACGAGGAATGGTAAACAACACGACATTTTCGATGAATTACTGTTAAGTATATTGTTTATCAAAACATATTGTCAAAACAATTTGTCATCATGGATCATGACGGTAGCTTGAACATATAAGTCACATGCGACAAGAATTTTAACCGCAATTTTTTCACTGCAATTATACTTGTTCCCAGATAGATTTCCTATGGGGTTGAAACTATTTCATAATTTCAATTATCTGGAGATAAAACGAGCCGGGTTTGGCGTTCGTGTGGCGTGCAGACAGTTTAAACAAGGTCATGTTTAAATAACCTATCAGGAATTTCATAAAACCTAACATATGCTTGTGATACAGCCAACTCATGAACATAAGGACGCAGGAATGGATTCAATAGTCCGGACAACACTTTATCTGCTCCTAGGATAAATTTTAGCTCAGCTTTAGTACAACCACAAACAATTTTCATGAAATTATTCATTGGTAAACTGTAACAAAAAAACAAACATGAAGGATTAAGACATGAAATTCCATTCATATACTGGATAGTTATACGACAGTATTTACATTGGATACAGCAACTTTAATTGTTCGCGGAGAATTTCAAAATTCAGGTCTCCACGTTCAGTGTTGCTACTGTTTAATTGAATGCATTCACAAGTGTCTTCGGTATTTGGCATAGTCAAACTAGACGTATTCATGCAACATTTCTTACACACGACTAAGGGAGAATGATTAAGAGGCAACGGTGATCTAACCTTCGTGCAGAGCACTCGTACAGACACCATATTCAATTGAACATTCGTACTGTCTACTATATAAGATCTCAATTCAGACGAGATGAATGGCTTAAGAATTAATGAGTGAGGATTCATTGTATAGTAATACTACGGAGCCCTAGAAAGTGTCGCGAGATTTTCCGTCAGAAATACGCTGTTTCAAGTCTTGGCGCGACTGTACGGATACGTTTTGTGTGATCGTGCTTTTGTTTACAAGCCCAAATAGTTTGTGTAACGTTAAACCGGGAAATGTGGCGAAAAAGCTATCATCAAATTAGACAATTACAATTAACGGTAATTAAAATTTCTTATACCCTGTTTATACTTTAGTTTAGGGTAATTTGGAGCAAGCAAGTAACTAAATATATAACCATTGCCACTATCTATCAAATGTGTCTCCTTTAAATCCATAGTAACATCCATTCGCCTTTTATAACGTATATGTAGCATGACTGTAAGCCTATATACTTTATCAAACACACGCGACATATATTAATCGCGGGACCTCTGAACTGAAAAACAGTAAACCAATACAGAAGATTGGTGTAGTGACAGATTTCTGTGCGTGGCGACAGTTTTAGTGGCACCACCGAACAACTGGCAAAGATTAACTTATATACCTCTAGGATAAATATGATTAAAAGACAAACACCCGCTCTATAATATACAAACACCGCTGATTTACGTAATCCTATATTCGACCAGCGAGCTTAAACGCATTGGATAAAATGTGTTAACATGTACATACCTGTTTCGTGTCGGCCTCCAACCTCTTCAATCCAAGTCTGTGTTCCAGTTTTCTTTTTCTTGCCTCGGCAAATTCCAAAAACGAGCTTCGTTGGTGATGTAGAAATTCGAGTAAGTTTTGTATGTGATGGTGAGCGTCTATCGTCTCCGGCGTGTTGGGATTACGAACCCGTAACTCAACGTCAGAATGCCTTAAAAGGTCTATGAGTTCCTCGCCTTTGCAGAAAGTTCTCAGCGAGAGCGTATCGATAGCTTTCAATTGTTCCTGGAATGATTCAAGCATTTGCTTCGCGCCGTTCAGATCGTCGGCTAAGCCTCCCTTCTCGAGATCCGCTTCACAGCTTTCCAAGTGATTCTTCACCTAATGTCAAAAGGAGGAAGGAAAGAATGAAGGAGGCGACACGGTATAAGACTAGGCTTGAGAATTGTGGATTCCTGAGCTAGGTTCGTGAACAGAAAATTTCTTTGGTCGCCCGCTCGGAATTAGCGCAATAAATAGACCTATAACCGCGGTACATCCAAGAGGTTTGTTTAATGAACCACCAGAAGGGTATCTCGAACGTGGTGGTCCAGTATTGCTACTAATATTCTACAATGGAATATCCTGGTTTGTGTAAGATATATCAAACGTAGTGGTCCAGTATTGGTAATAATATTCTACAATAGAATGCACTAGCTGGTTTGTGTAAGATATCTTAGACGTGTTGGTCTATACTGTAGGTAGTATTCTACAATAAGCTGTCGTGGTTTGTGTCTGAACTATACCCATGAAAGATATCTCAAACGTGGTGGTCTATAGTGTAGGTAGTATATTTCTACAATAAGCTGTCGTTGTTTGTGTCTGAACTACCTGAAAGGTTGAAAAAGATATCTCAAAGATGCAACCAGTGCGAATGTGACTAGTGCAAATATTCTTCAATAAATGAAAGCCTATGAATGATAATCGTCTTCACATGACTCGTCAAGGGGATACAAACACGTTTTATACCAACATTTTAATATTGACCTTCTCTTGACACTTATTCGAATATTGCTACGATAAATTATATATTCGTGTTGTAGCATGTAAATGTAAGTGTTTTATCTCTCTTTTTTTTTTCCTTTTTCATTCTGACAGGCGTAAGACAATGCTGAATGTGCGTACGGGAAAAGTTGGAATTTATATTAGAGTTTACGAATCCACATCTCCATCCAGGTTTTGTTCTTCATCAACATACGGAAGTTTTCACTGTTTACACGCGCGCGTCAGACTTCCGACTCATGCATAAAGGAGATTTGTTATCGTGTTCGGGAGGGGGTATAATCCCGTATGGTTATACAAGATTCGTAGGTTGAATAACCCGATACGAATTGTCTTTCTTGTCGGAAATTTGAATTGACTGCTGTGTGTTACAAAAGTGTGGCTGAGAGCAGTGAGTGATTAGTTAAATCTACGACTTTGACGTGTGGACGTGTTGAAAAAAAACAGATAATTTCTCACGAGTTAGTCTCAATAGTTTGGCGGGAAGAAGAGATAGAACTTCTCGTCTTGCTCGCCCGGGAAACGAGGCTATAAAAATGCTCTGAAATGCAAAATGTGACGGTTGTCACTTTGAGCCGTCACAAACGAAAGTATTTTGTATGCATTAACTATCTTGTTTCGTTTTACCCGGTGTAATATCGGAAGACACTTCCTCCCAAATTATACAACTATTCATCTCAACTCTACTTTCCCACGTCCAAAATGCTCCTCCTCAACATCAGATTATGATCTATTCTCGCTCGTATGAACATACGCTGGATGACAGCGCATTATTCGGTACAAACACGAGGGGGAAGAGTTTTCTTCACAACACAACCCGTCGCATAACTTCAAGCTGAACTCGAGACAGAGCACGTATTTCAAATGTAACCGTGTCAGATGCTTAACTGAGCGCCTTCCATTACAACAACACAATATGACGTACGCCTGGTCGCCATGTACAGTTAAAGTGGCTGTGTAAAGTTCTGGAAGAGCTAAGCTTGGAGCTGAGACGGTTACCTGTTAAATTCTCTATGGAAGGTAAACACGAAATATCAAATCCCCTCACCTGCTCTCCATCTCGTTCAAACTCCCACAGCTGCTGCCATAGCTCCATCTGTTCTCGTCTTCTCATCCACGCCATTTCAAGAACGTTTTTCTTCGCTTCGAGCTCTGAGATCAATTCTTCCAAATGGTCACATGACCCGGACGTTTTGACGTCCTGCGTTCCCCGGGTCACGTGCTCAACAATGAGCCTGCCATCGTTGATACTTTGGTTAATGTTTTCTAAAGCTCGTTCGCATTCATGACGTAATTTCAGAAGCACCTTCGCTATATCATCGGGATCGTCCGACAGTTCTTCGATCTCCAGCTGGGCTTTCACTCGGTCGACATTTTCGTGAATCTGAAACGGAGAGTTTGGATGTATCAATCCTAAGTAATCAATCGTGTTTTCCCGCGGAAATATTATTTTGTCACCTGAACGTGATGGGATGACTTTCATAAAACCAAATGTCTGAAAATGTTTTATTAATATTGGCTTAAACGGTTCTAAATCTTTCAGGTCCAGTAAGAATATCCCTTATTGATCCAGTGTTACTACAGAAGGAAACCTAAACTAAACTAACTTTATTTACACTGGATAGCTCTATCAGTTCTAAACTGTTCTTCCCAGAGGTCCAGTAAGGATCATCTCTTATTGATCCAGTGTTACTACAGGAGAAAACCTAAACTAAACTAACTTTATTTACACTGGATAGCTCTATCAGTTCTAAACTGTTCTTCCCAGAGGTCCAGTAAGGATCATCTCTTATTGATCCAGTGTTACTACAGGAGAAAACCTAAACTAAACTAATTTTATTTATACTGGAAAGCTCAAAGCTCTATAAGTTTTAAACTGTTCTTCCTAGCGAGGTCCAGTAAGGAATCATCACTTCAGTCATCGGATGTAATTTTTTTCCGTTGTTGTCGCTTGGTACAAGGGAGCGAAGGCGCCTTCGCGTCTGTAAGCAACACGTTTAATTATGGGACTGTTCGGCATCTGAATCACCGCGAATGGGTTTAATATATTCTCTTTGCTCGAACGGATCAACCGCCAAACGCAATATACTAAAAAAATCGATATTTTTGGCGTGAACATTTCTTCCCACACCAGAGCATAAGAACGCAATACGAGACCAGATTCAACCGACAACGCCTTGCCGTTCAAATACGAATCATGTGACCGTCAATTTTTTCCGGTAAAACCCCTCACAGCATCAGGCTCGATAAAATATCCGATTTTTATTCTGCTCTCTTGTCCATGTTTGAAACAAAGCTTTGCAGGAAATGGCGATACGTTTTTTGCATAATGAAACAAAAGTTGTATGACATCATCTCTTCGATTCACTTGTTGAATACTTGATACTTGACAAGCAAACTTCAACGGATTTTAAAATCTTAAATGGCTATCATAGACGCCCCGTGATTACGTGAACACCCAAACTACGGTCTACAATCACCACGGCTACATCAGGGTGACAGGCGCATCGTGATAATCCTATGTATTTAATCTCACTTGATCATGAAAGGCTTACCGTTTTAGTGCTGGAATAAAATGATACAGCTTGCTCAAGTATTTCTTTCCTCTCCTCAACACGACGCACAAAGTTCTGAACACGTCGATCAAAATATTGAGTTCTCTTTCGTACTTCGTCAGGACGACATTCACCCGAGTCTTGCAATTGCTTGATCGCTTCTTTGATTTGATTTGCGTTTGTGTAAGTGTTCTGAAGAGAATGAACTCGTTTTAGACTCCACGTGCCTGCCTGACTGCATGCGTTCCGTTCAACTTTAAATAATGGTATTCCTAAATCGAGGATCCTCTCAAATCTCTCGGCCTAATTGTTAGTTCCAATGATATTGCTTTTCAAGCATTTTACGGACGGTTAAAAAAATCACTATCCGGTGGATAGCGCTATCCGGCTTTCACACAATGCAACCGACGCCAGTTAGATTGTAATTTCACCTCAAACTAGTGAAGCAAATTCGTTCAAATTCGTTCAAACTCAACCAGTTGTGTTTTTGAAAACACTCACCTTTGCAATTGCCTCAAACTCTTCGTGACGTTTCAGCAGAGCTTCGGCTTTCTCTGATGTCATTCCAACATCCGTATGTTTATCAAGGAATGGTTCTCCGTGCTCATCAATCCATTTGATTACCTAACAAATGAATGAAATGAAACTTCTTTAAAATTTCTTCATATTTCTAAAAATAGGAACGCACCGCGTGCGCCGTGTGCAGGAACAAGTTCGACCTTTTCGATTCATTTTTCTTTTCGAGTTGTTTGCATAATTCACTTAAAAAAATATTTGTATTGAATAATTCCAGTTCTGTCAAACAGATAAAGATAAAATTCCGATCTAAACTTGCACGGATATGTGGACAATAGCTTTCAACCCGTCATCGTGGTATTCCCAGTGTGAGTCAGCAAGAAGCAACGTCGCAATGTCATCCACAAACTAAACATTTTGCATCTTATCCGCAGGAGGTAATCGCGTTATCAGTCAGACAAAATTACCACAAAAGATGTAACTTTTACGAAATGATTGTATTCCATATATGACACTTGGAACTAATCAAATACGACGTGCAAGCCATGTGTTTTCCACACTACGCCGCTCTTAAATTCCCTCTGAAAACTTCTTACCGCAACCACAGTTTCGCAAACAGACTAAAACATTCGGAGGAGGCATGTGTACAAATGAAATGGATTAAAAGCATTCAAAAGAGTTTTAATATGCATCTGGTTTGTGGACTCTCATAAATAAATTATTCCTAAAGTGAGTTTCTTTCAAAATCTCAATTGGACGTGTAAATGAAAACGGTTTTAATATTTCCGATTCATTTCTGAAACGAAACGTGTTTTTTGCAGATTCGGCTGAAAATGGCTGCGATGCATGCTCGGGATTTCAATCTAGTTCTGGGGAAAATGAAGAAACCAAATAAAACTGAAGGCTCTCGTTGTTAATTTTGCAAAATATACAAGACCTGCGTGGAAAGGATTTTAAAGCATGAAACATAACTTTTGTTTTCCCTTCACAATTCCTAGCATTTTTCTGGTCGTTATGGATTTGGAACGCCGCGCAACTGGTGAAGATCTGACGACAGCGTGTTTGTGCCGAGTCAGACTCAGTCAGTAACAATTTAAATATGTTGTAAATCCAGTTAGCGGCTGGCTACATATCATGTGACGTATTAATGCACGGTTACCGTGGATGCAGTTAAAATTACTACCCAACCCACCCTACCCCCATTAATAAAACTCGTCCAGGTCAAGTATGAATATAAGATGTTTAATTATTATCAGAATTGGGAGACTATGTCCATGTTTATCATAAAAGGCGGTAATGATCGTTACATGTAAACTGACCGCTTCGAAATGGATTTGATGTAACCAAAATGGCATTCGTAAAGAGTGTGAACAGACGCTTAACTCATTGTTGTTACTTGCATTCAAACGCTGCCAAACAGGAGATAAACTCTTCAGTGAATGCCAGGAGAAAAATACAACATCTATAAACAATGCTACTTCAGATCTTCACACGAATGCGTTAATTGGAAGCTGGAAAAATTGTACTTTTTATAAAACATCTCTTGCTGGGTAAAACAATTCTCTATTTTCGTTGTTTAAATTGTTCTCGAGTGATTCATTGTTTCTCAGCGTTGGTATGACTTTATAATGAAAACAAAACACATTAACGCAAGAAATCAATGTTTAATTACGTGTGAATTATCCCCGATGTGAGTTTGCAACTGTCTTAAGCTTGTTCGAAACCTTCTAGCAAATAGACAGAGCACAATGAACCGATGTTTTTGACACATTTTCAATGGAAACTTGCCAAAAATTGCTTTATTTTAAGAGTATGATTTCTCGAAACACTAATCTATTTAATCCGGTTATATGCCGGCCATCGTCTGTTTGCGCCACAACGGCAGATTGGAAAATGAAGAGAGAGGGAAACATCAGTTGAAGAACATTTACTTTGAAGAAACGTTGACTAGGTGTATATACACAGGAACCTCAAGTCCGTTCATGTTCCATGTCTGACAAGTCAGACGGATTGCATGCACACTGAAGAATTATGTTTCATTAATCATAACAGAGCCAAATGTCAGAATACATTATGTCAGATGCGGCTGTATAAACTGATAGAGAACGCACGCAGTATAGTTCAGAAGGCATTTTTCTACGCCATATTCATCTGACAAAGCTGGCAAGCTTGACAGCGTTCAAGCACCCCTCTGAGTTTGCCAATGCGAAGGGAAATCGTTTTTCTATACATAATTCCACAATCAGACGAGAAAAACTCGTTGCTAACAAAAACATACTCTTGGATTGTCACATCCACTAATTGCTTTCGCTAAAAGATGATCGATCTTCCGTTATAGTAACACAAATGATGATCTAAGCGAAATGTAAGAGCACTGTTTTGACATTCACCGTTTAGTTTCCCACATTATGAGAAACACATGGCTAAACCTATGTGTTATCAAACTCATGTAAGTAAACGTATTTGCGTTTCTCTCCTGATATAACTCAACACACTTTATACCAAAACATAACATTATACATAGTCCTCTACTGCGGAAATATATACCGCGGAAAGGCACTAAAATTTTAACTGGATGTGTAAGTGTAAGCTTACCAACGTGAAATAGGATTCACCACGTATACTATAAATATCCATTTTTCGCAAGCAAACACGTCAATTCGTAGCTAAGTACACTTCTCTGTCGTCTCAGACAAGCGATTCCCGAGTCTTTGTCGCGTTATATTGTACTTGATGTATACATTGTTCGGTTATCAGCAAACATATATAGTCAAGCTTATGGTTAATTCGTTCACGCAGCTTACATACAATGATCTAACGTTGATCGCTGAAAACCAAATACGGAGAAGGGTCCGTGGACCGGAACGTGCTCTGTGGGTGTTCATGAATATTTGAGCTTTAATGATTTCGTTAATCGTCCGTACATTGCGTCCTATTTGCCAGGGAATTCTTGCTATAACGGCCTTGTGTTGGCTAGCAGACAGGCTCGAACGATCATTAGATGCTATCCATGGGAAAGGTCGATATCGGTTTGGTGTATATATCACATGTTATTACATCATGATTTTGCGAAATGTCACCACCTTGGACGTGCAGGTCAAAGTGTTAAAGACGCATTTGAAAAAGTTGTATTGAAACGATGAAGTCATCGATAAATCATGCAACGTAGGAAGAAATCATGGCCCATATGATAATGGCTGAATTCACAGGGAGAGCAGAGAAAAGAGAGTTCGAAAAACCAGAACAGAATTATGCTATGAGACTATGACAGCTATGGAACTTCCGGACCGCTAAAAGTGCTGGTCAAGTGTTTGAAAACGTTTTTTATTGCCCAGGGGGTGAAGATGAGCTTAAATTGGCTGTTTAAAATATAAGAGCGAACTGCCTTGTGATATTTGGCTTCCTGAGTTAGGTAAAAGCTTGCTGAAAGCTTGAATGTCGTAGCTTTTTATCAGCATAATTTTCACCATAAATGGCGGACTTCGAAGCCTTCGAGCCTTAGCTTCTTGTTTCCGTTTACAAAATGATAAGGTGCCGAATATTATAACAATGTTACGCGAAGTATATATGTAGATTGCAGCTGGGTTTGTCATAGCAAACAGCGTTATTAATACCGAACACTGATTCATCGCACGAAATTACTTCATCAAACAATCAAGATTAATAACATTATTGCTTAACAACCCTGGAATTTGAAAAGAAGATGTGCAATAACTTAAGATGTGCATTCATCGTCACTTTGTCGGAAAGATGCGTACCATTTTGGGAGCCGGTCATAAAGGAACATACTTTTGAGATTTCGAAGATAACCCTTGACATTTTTCCCCCGTCTTCGGCCCGCGCAAAATTGTTTTATTACAACTTTTTGTGGATTCTTAGAACTTTCTAGCGCTCGAGTACTCTGCTGTGGATAAAGGAATTACGTAAAACAGGAAAAATACATAAACAAACACGCCTAGATGTCGTATTGCACTTTGTTGCATCTAATGATAAAATCTCTGTTGTTTTTTTCAGATTTTCCCCACCTTTACCTAGCTTTAGGGTGTTTTATCTCGCTGGCAAACCGCAGGTGAAAGACAACTTTAAATACTGCCACAAGTAAGCTAAGATAATATACTGGTTTGTCCATTTGTAGCCAAGTATTATATAGATTATCACCGGGAACAACTGAATGCTTTTGTGGGAAAACAAGAGCTCAGGACGAGTCTTTCGGCTCAATAATCGCGACAGTCTGACTGGCTTAGTAATATTTCATGCCCACGTTGACGTGTCGCAAAATGACAACCACACAGTCTTGGATTAAGTTATATTTACTTGTCGATTACATAATATTAGAATGTGGATTATTTTCATATTGGCAACAGCTACCAGCCAGGTCGTTCTATACGCAAGGATTGTCCGCCTATTTATCGAAATTTAGAGAAAAAACTGCATCGCGCAAAATTCTCAGCTATTTTAAGAAAGACTGAACTAAATTTAAAAATCTTATCTGAAAGATAATATCGTATCCGTAACTGACAACCACTCACAAACCAATGAAATATCGAAACGCGGCATTGTTATCAAGTAAAAAAATCTTAAAAAGTCATACCTGGGTTATATCCTGTTCGAGGGTTAACAGATGAATCAATTCCCGAAGCCTGGATTGTTTAGCATCCCACAGTATCCCCAACTGTCTGTGATGTTCATGAACGTTCAAAAATAGTTCCATGACATGAGACGCGGCCTCGGAGAATTCCGGCGAATCCCGTTCGTCTCCGGCGAGTATCGGTTGCTGTAGAGCCTCGAGAAGCTGCTTGCTTTCTGACGAGACTGCTTCGTAGGATGTGTCTATCTCCTTCTTAACATTCCCCTCTTGGATTAATAACTGACTCAATTGATCGATATCAGTGAGGTTCGAGTAGCTATCGTCGTGCAGATGGTCTTGCCACGTTCGTACACGGCGTAAAAACTATGAAAAAATATAGCAAGAGGAATATAGTGCTGAAGGAGATACTGGTCAAGAGTTTGACGGTATCTCGCCAAAGAAAAAACGGAGTGTCTTGAACTATGGCAAGCAAGAATCTATACTCGAGATTGCACAGGTCGAAATGAGTTTTAGAGTCGATTGAAGTTTGCAATGGACGTTTTTTACGAGATTACTGTCAAATTTCAAGTGAAAACGAAAATGAGAGTTTGTGTTAGTTGATATTAGGAAGAGTTTGTGTAAAAGACGACAAGGGTTCGTACTTGATGCCTGAAGAGACCACATCCATCAGCTATCATTTTCGTTTGGCAATGCAAGGACATTTAGTTAATTAAACTGCTGGAACTTTGCCAGGCGAGGGTGATAATTATCAACATTTGTTTATGTGCCAAATAGTTCCAACACTTTATAAATTCACGGTATAAAAATTGTATTTTTATCCATAATAATTGCATGATTCTGTGTATATAATTAAACAAATCCGTTTCCTCACGATGGAAATAGCTTCCGTACAATTTTCATACTATGAATTCTCAAAATTTCGCCAGTGTTCTAGATTCAAATAATGATATATCTCTCAAACTCTCACGGGTATATCTCACGTAAAACGAACCAAATTCATCATGAAATTTGGTAAAAAAAAAAACTGGAAAAAAAAATACCACAAAACGTCTTGTGGATTGTAAGCGTTTGTCGATGAAGGCTATGCAAGAGCAGTTCTTTGACTGATGTTGCTACAATTTCTTGACAACGGAGAGTGAAGTGCTTTATGGTGTAGAATATGGTATGTCAGATGACCCTCGTTCGTCGTTAAAACGAGGTGATGACAGCTGATGCATTGGAGGGTCATAGGGCGCTTTCCATGAAGCGGCCAAAATGGTCAGACCGGTCCTATTTTGAATTGAATTTGAGTATTTCTTTGAAAATATAGCGGTGAAACTGCATTTTCCGCGCTAGGCGGATGTAAATACCGATATACTTAAATGCAGATTACTTAAGAAACTCTAAAATACCAGTAATTTGCCCGTATTGGAACACAACAGGACCGGTCTGGCCGTTCTTACCGCATAAAGGAAAGCGTCTATAGTATGGTCAAAGATGGTTACGGCATTGGTAAAAAGGGTTACAGCGCTGTCGTGTAAATATAGTATACGGTATGGTATTGCACAATACCTCTTCACTCTTCTTGTGAAAACCGACTGAACAAGCGAGCAAATTACCACGCTCATTTATGTCCATAGCGAATTGTTTCCACTCTTGTTCTAACGAACCGGCTATTGATTCAATAAGATCCGCTTCATAATGTCCCGATTGTAATAACTTTTCTGCTCCTTCGAGGATTTTCTTAATGTTCTCAGATATTTCCTGCAATAAAAATACAATCAATAAATCCTTTTTGACCACCTCTATGAAATCTATCAAACTCTTCTCTCCAGCAACTTCATCTAGAAATATGTTGGCATCACCGCTTTTGCTATATCGCTGGCACACATTCAAACATTTTCGAAATCACCAACTTGCTCGTAATTTAACATACAAAACATCCTACCGGCAACAGGCGACAATAATGTCAACTTTAACAAGCCTCTAAGCACAGCCAAGGTCGTAGTCGCCACAATATACACATAACGTTTCCGGAAGGGACGTATATTTAGAACAATTAGACAAGGGAAATCAACAAGCATGACGTCGCCGTGACAAAATCGACTATAGCCATGCACGAACATGTTTTTCGCGTCATTTCGTTAACCTTCTTTCGTTCATTGTATAGTTGTTTAAAAGTAGTTAACCTCCCCCATTTAGACACCAATTTATCGTTCGCGCTTATTCAATATTCGTTAAGAAATTGTCGTATATGTTTCATTCAGAATAGGTGAAGTACAATCTGGATGCGGTTCAAGCTCAAGTACCGTAGAAACTGTGTTTGTCAGACACGACTATAAACGTATTTTAACGCTTACGTTTTAACGCTCAACTCTCGTGATCTCTGCTGAGAATATGACGAGTTAAAGTCACACATACTACAAGAATATTGTGTAAACACTCGAATATACAAGTACCAGCCGAATCTATGTAATATACCTTATACGTTCGACGTGAGATGTCTTTTAGCAAAGCTCCTAAAACGTAGTTTCTCTTGTTTATTGCGAGGCCCGCAAAGGCCATGCCGCGAGATAAGTGCCACGCACGTTGGATTATGCCAATGATATTTGTATTTGTCCAGTGACATGCAGACGACGTCTGTTATACCCCCACTATATATGAATACTGGAGTACTCCTACGCAAGCGATATTGTGGTACATGTTCTACGGAACGTGTATAATTAGCAGGTTGATTAATATTTATACTTCACAACTAACATCAAAGATATTTTGATATAGTTTCGTTTCGTCAAACGGCAGAAATTCCCAAAGAAACTCGAATCCCATGTAAAGGATGCACTATCAGCGGTCGCATTTAGCGGTCCCACGTATCCATTAAGATCCTCTTAAAGGCCTAACAAAAGTCATTATTGCATATGCATATACATCGCCATTCTGTGCACAATAGGAAAACGTGCACCAACTTTGATTCCTCTGATAAACACAACGCTAAAAAAGTCGTGAGAAATATCTTCCCGACCGTTACATAAAGCCGACACCTCACAAAACTGCCCCACCGCATCTCTATTCAGCCAAAATAAGTTACTTTGTAGTATTTCATTGAGAGCAATGATGATTCGGTTATACCTGCATGTACTTTTCGAATAATTTAAGTGTCACTAGGATTGTTTTACAGGATTGCCAATTTGAATCAAATTGGGGTTTGAAAAGCTACGTTGTGCTGCTTATATTAGCCACCGTTTTGCGGTGAGAATTAAAAATAGACGCGCGACTGTTCGTCCTAGTAGTTAAGTAGGCGCTCTCCAATTAAGAAGTGACATATTTGAAGACCTCCTGCATGCGAATAACAATTAGGAACTGTCACGCAGAACCCAATTGGGAACTGTCAGAGGAGACCCAACTGGAGACTATCAGGACCATCTGCTTTTAGACATTAAAAGAGAGAGCTCTCATCCACAGTGTTTAAGCTCTTTTTATGGAACGAAAACTTGACTTGGGATCCCGCTTTGATGCGGGAGAAGAAGGAATTGTATGGAACATTTTACCGCAAACAGAACGGGGATCTTTTAAAGCCGAGCGGGATCGTGTCTGGGTTAGAGAAGGAACCCTAATTTATGTTGATGGTTGAGTTCAATTAGGGCGTGGTCCCTGAAGAAGTCGCTAACCTGAAGAGGCGATGCTAAGTTGAAGAAAGGATTGAAAATGGAAGGCAGGCTTGGAACCTGAAGAATGTCATCTGGGTTGATTTGAGCAAAGGAAATTTAGGTAGAAAAGGTTTTTCGAATTGGAAAATGGTTCTATAATACAGTGAAGAAACATTATGTTTTGAAGAAGAGACCTCTGTTTTGAAGAAGCCTTTCAAACTGGAGGAACAGCAGAGGAAAGCTTTTCAGTATGATGAAGCCGTAGTCCTGTAACTTTAGATAGATTTTTTTCCTTTCAAGATGGCAAATCATCGAGTTACCGGGACACTTGTGTTTATGGATACAGGCTCATAAGTGGGAAAGTATCAGAACACACAACAATTACTTACAAACCTCCATTCTTACAACTGGTCAAAGAAGAGGCATGATACTAATTGACTTTTAGCCATATCTTGCGTTAATTATTCATCAGCTCAACAAAACAAAATCTCAATTTTATATAATGCAAATCACTCGACTAAAGATAAAATTGATCGTTCCTAGGCCTGAGCACCGAAACCCCTCGACCGATATATCATTTATATAGATTATAACAGTTACATATACTTAACTAAGCATTGAGAAAATGTTTGAAAAGATCTCGGTGTTTGCATGAATTGAAAATATGTCGCCAGACAAAATGTCTAAGACGGGACATAATACAGTCAATAGTATTAATGTGATTCAATTTTCAGTTTGGCTCAATATTGTGTCAAAATGTTTTTGGAGCATGTCTGGTGAAATATACAAGATCGAAAATTTCGACTAAGAAACATGAATATGTGATAACGTTCAAGAGATTAAAATGAATCGGTGTCATTAACGAAAATAAATACAATAACTCTCATCGATATATATAAGTATAACTCACATAATAGAGGGAATATGATCAGAAATAACTTATTATACTATAGCAACGACTTCAAAAAACACAATGTACAACATCTAGTGCACGTAGTTGCAGGGTAAAATAAACCAAAACATTACACAACTGTATCTCGAAGCGATACCAAGTTGTATCCTAGCTAAAACGTTATATATACGCTTGGAACATTCACTACGAGGTAAAAAGAATTCAGTTCATATCGAGAATGTTCTCTCTTAACGAGGATATTCGTCAAATAAATATGTTTTACCCGAGTTTTAGACGTTCTTAAAGATAATCTGTATTTCCAGTTTTTAAATATCATTAAATATACACTTGTGACTGACAAATATTGGCAAATAATCCCAGGGAATGGATCGATTTTACCTTCAAATTAGCAAAGCTGTAATCAATCTACCGACTATATTGCCTGAGCAATTTCAAATATAATTTTTAGGAGGCTGTGAAGCCCATTGGAGCATAAAATACGGAAAAAAAACGAGTATGATCGTAAGGAATATTACCTTCTTTTATGAGCTGAAACTGTCTACAAGGCTACAGAATGTTTGTTTGCATCTTTAACGAGTCCTTCGAGATACACACTTGGCGTAAATGTTTGAAAATAAATACAGCAAGAGATCGTCATCATTCTGAAGCACATATTTCAAAAGCACAGCGTGAATTTAAAGTAACAATAAAGATCCACTGGCATATGAAATGCTTGTCGTTCATGAAGAACTTACATGATAAAACCACAGTTCAAATATTCCTAAAATGTTTCTGATGCTATTCTGCATGAGCACGGAACGCCAGCTGTTTTAGTGAAATAAATTATAATAATTCGGCCACGATATTGGATGAATTACATGTCTTAATCTAGATTTATCTTCCCCTTTTTATAACAGTTTCACATCTTTGACACAAAACGATGGCAGGAATATATATAGTTCATTTCTTGACGGTCAAATTTATATTTGTATGTGAGTTTTTTTCTCTTGGTAAAATATAATGAGTCAGGAAAAAACGCAATGATTACATTTTAGTTTTTTAAATATTTAAAAGCTTCGATGATATGAAATTTAAAAGTGCGAGTATCGAAGAAACAATTTTGTGAGGCAAACGTCGAAGTATTGAAATAAAGACCCAGCACTGATAGCTGTCTCTTGTGTTGTGAAAAGTAATCTACGTCCTAGAACTGTTTACAAACGAGACTATGGCAAGTTTAACCCAGTTTTGAATGCAGTAACGAAAACTCCCGCGGTATTTGATGAATAATTTACAAAAGAGGCTCGAATTTTAATATCACCTGCTGTTTGAACGCGGATAATTATTGTCTTCGTCTCTTTAACACACACAACTAACACGAACTTCGATATGCATGTGGTTTAAACGTTTTCCCGATAGTTGTTCGTCGGAATTGTTAAATATGTAGAATCTTCGGTTATGAGTGCCTTCGAGACAGGAAAATAACAGGAAAGAGAAACTTATAGAAACTTTAAACAAAAGACAATTTAGGCTCTCCAAAACAAACAGCGGAGAAACAATTGCATTTAAATATGTGTCCTTAAGAAATTGAAAAGCAGACAATAAAAAGGTGGACAAAGACTCTGCATGAACTGTATTTGATGTGATGCTTTGAATGAAGAACTCAGACTGTAGTTTGAATTGTTTAAATTAGATTTGACCGTTTGATTCTTAGTTGAAACAGGGAAGGAGGTAGCAATGTGAGCTATGGGCGGTATATCCAATGAAGGAATAATAAATTATCTCGAGACTGTGCCGTTCTTGTGGCCTTTTGTCTCCGAGTTTGGTAGTGTAAATAACAAGTAAAAATAGGTATGATTCGACCACGCACACTGAATATGACCTGCTCGACGGATGGATTGCTTAAGACTGTATTTCACACGAGCATGCAGTACTGCACAGTATTGTGCTACATTGCACAGTGCTACACATGCTCTTGAATGTAGGGCACCTTTAATGCATGAATTTACTGTCGCGTGTCTAATTAAAACGTTGTTATTGTACGTATAGTGCATAATAGGATGGTGTCGAATGTGGGCTCCTCTGACCCTGAAATGCTCATATGTCGTACAGTAGGCTAGGGCGTTTAACAAGGTTAATGATGTGAGAAAATTATCATCCAGCACGATACTCATTTGTTAGCATGCACTGAGCTCCAATGCAACGGGAACGACAACTGTTGCATGCCCAAATTTGTCTCGTACCAGAATTTTGTGTTGAGATACAATAACCAGAGGTAGGACTGTGAATCCAATCAAAGTTATTGAAGGCTGTTCGATGTGGAAATTTCAATGCGTTCGCCAGAAGATAAATATCTTGAAGTTGCGTAAACAACTGCTAATCAGTTAACAACGAAAAATTACATCAATTACTTCTGTAATTTTTAAATATTCTCCCTTCAGCTCTGCTCTTGCAATTTTAACGCTAAATAGAGTTTTCAAAAGCTTAATTTTTACACACAAAACAATGTTAATGTCGTATATTTTGGCTGAGAACTTCGAAAAACTAAAAGAGGTAACGTTTCGGAGTGACAATTCCAGTTGGTTAGAGATCATTTTTCGTTACAGTACGTGCAAAATGAACAGTGACATGAATGATTGGCCATTTTGCTGAATTTCTTTATCACGATTACTTATCTTGATTAAAGCTCTCATCCACAGCATCATGACAGGGAGTTACAAACTGAATATTACAGTAACAGATGTTTTGCAAGAGAACAGTTTGAGCTTATTGTCTTCGGTTAATCAGACCGCAGAGAGATCTCGGCGTGGCTGAGCAGAAGAACAAAAACAAGCTTCATGTTATGAGAGAGAAATAAAAACAGGTTTAATTGTGACAAAGAGGACCAATTATCAGCAAGCAGGTTTGTCAGATCTGAGGAAGTAATCACCAGGACCTGTCAGGGAAGCGAGGAAAAAGCAAGCAGGTATTTGTAAGTAAAAAAAGTAATTTGTAGGTAAAAAAAACCCCGTCCAACTTAATCTTTCATTAGAAAAAGTTTACCGCAGGAAAAGAGAACCGGAATTGAAGGCAATGACAGACTCTGCGAAAGGTTAAGTGAATTAAGACAATTCCATCAAGATTTCAGTAGCTTTCATCAACAAGCCTAAGAGAGAAACAAGATTCCGTATAGCTCTGATGAAAAAAAGCACTGCAACGGAACCTGCTTGTTGACATACAATGTCCAGCCCGCTTCTTTCGAAAAACTCTGTAGACAAATAGGCAGCAATATAAGGCTTCATCGTACATGACGTTTCCTGAATTAGTTCGTGGAATTACTCTTGTTACTAAACACGATTGTTGATCGTTTCATTCGTGTCAAGGAAGCGTATATATACAGAAGAAAGGTAAGAGCTGTCGATATAGCGGAATGTAGTGCAATCCTTTCATTCGAGAGGCTTCTTCAAAGTACTGTCTGTATGTGCTAATGAATTTTCCTTAACTTCCTATTACGGCAATCCTTTTCGCATCACCATCGGTTTGGAAACCGTTTATAATATACGCCAGAAAGGAAATCACGTGAAAGTATTGATCGCCTACACAAGCAACAGGTCAAATATAAAAGATCATAAGATCTGAAAAAATGAAAACTACAACTTCCTCGAACGACTCAAATCCGCTTCATCGCCACATTCACCAAGATTCTTGTTCATGTTGACAACGGTCGAATAGGACGCGGCAAATTGCAGAACTACTTGACTGAGGTTAATATACACGAGTCGCTTCGCCCGCTATGAAGAATGATTGGTATCACGTCACTCAATCGAACAGAGAATTCCTGGAGCTCAAAAAGATCAAATTTCCCCAAAGCAAGTCTGAGTAGACTTAGATGAGATTTAAAAGGCAAATATTGCCAAGGCGATTTCCATACAAAATCGACAATCGTTTTCGCTTTCAACAAAGAAATCGTTTCGTTTGTACGCAAGGTCTTTTAATCGTGCGAAAATATGTCGCACTTCAAACTCGGCAAATCAAAGAGGGAAGGGGCATAGGAAACCCATACTATCACAACGTTATGTCTCCGCGTGTTTTGATTCACGAAATGCCGAAGGATTTAAACGCGGATATAAATATGGAGTGAATGCCTGAGAGCACTTCAATGCAACGCACGAAACGTGATTCGGTCGATACAATAAGATAAGAGTATTCCACACTTTTCATCCCATAATGAATAAGGCAACAATGAAATACGTGTTTGAACTGTATACGCGCGCCCCGATTCATAGTTTCAGCAAACAAACACAATATACTGAGTTCACTTACGTTGCATGAATTCTGTATATTTTGATGTTCGTTCTCCAGCTCTGTGCAAGAACTTTCGTCCGTGCCAACTTCACTAAAATTTGCTACAAGGTCCACCTGACTTTCCTTGATCCATTGTCTCATCTGAAAAACAGAAACAAATACGTTATACGTTGCCTCCTAGCGCTCTATACTGATAGGAACAACTGAGAAATGCTTTGCGATTTGGGCGAAGCCTGGAAACGAGTGACGTCATCTATTTCCAGGGCAGTGAACTGTAATAAAACCTGGATCGCTAAACTTGGTTGAAGCCAAAATTTGAAGCAAAAAAACTGAGTTTTTGACTCGTTCAATCTTTATAAAAATCAGCAAATATAATGATTGTATTTTATATAGTTCCAGATATTCCTAGATGATCACTCTTTGTACGACCGTCTGTCTCAAGCGTTTAAAAACTACCTTCAAATTTGGCTTCAAAGATGGCGGCCAGGTTAACGTTCCAGGTTTTAGTTCATTTCACTGTCTCAGGGCTTGTTTTCCGCTGGGCGAGTTTGACCAATCATCGCAGTAAGACAATGCGGAAAACGAGATGTACCCTCGCTAACTATTTTGATTCGAGCTAATGTGAGTTTTCCCTCACTTAAGTTATTGAAATCTGTAAGCAATGCGAACACTGACCTTCTCAGCATCTAGTTGAAAAAGATGATACTGGATGCATTGTTCTAGCCTGTGTTTCCTGATATGCCACGAGTCCTTTAACTTTTCCCTTTTCCCGTGTAAATTTTCTAAAATTGTTTTAATCCTAGCACTAGTTGTGTTCCAGTCCTCGCTGGCCGCGTCGGGGTGTTTTAATTTATTCTCGGTTATCCACTCCAGTAGTTTACTTCCTTCTTCCTCCAGTGTTTCGATAGGCGCCTTGATAATCCATTTTCTGACATGCTGATTGTGTTTCACTTGCTCGCGCAAGGTCACCAAATCATCGGCATAATCCTGGTGTATTAAACTTTCGTGAATTTCCTCCAGTTTTGTCAACAAGGACATCGCCTCGAAATTGAACTTCTCTAGTGCCTTGGAAGTTAAAAAACGTAAATTAACGGCAAAAAAGTAATGTTGTATCACTCCCACTTGAAGAAACAGGAACTACACTAAGTGTATTTTCGGCTTTTTTTGTGTCAATTTTGAACTGTTGTTCCTGGAGGTCCAGTATAAGGTGCTTATGAGTCGATTCATTTCAAATGCGGAAAACTAATCATCGACAAATTTAGGACGAGTTTTCTATCTAAGACGAATGTTAAGTACTTCATTACCATCTGCATGATCACCCATTGATCATGATCGTACACAAGTGTCCCTCCAAATCCCGAAGTTAGGTTACTGGGCTCGATGTATTTGCAAAGCCCTTCCGTTGAGCTAAATGTCACCTGAAATAAAGCAATATAGTGTTTGAAAACGAAACACACTTCGCACTTAGGAAAGTTGAGAACCAAAAAACCACTGTGTTATGGCCGAAGCACAACGCATGTTGGTTCGAAATTCTGCTAACTAACATTCTATAAAACCGTACCTACAAAGCGGAATGAAAACGTCAAAAACATACCAGGCTTTTTATTCGTTCTCGCTATGGCAACTAAAGTAACGTGGCCACTAACCCCTGATGATATCAAGGGGAATAACCATGCTCGTCTTCAGTTGCTTACTTGCACAACAATGGAATTGTTGTGTTTGCCAAACACGACAATAATTACAACATAAAGTATCCCAACAAAGTACCAAATGAATGAACAATGACAACTATGACGTTTTTTTACAGCGAAAATGCAATACTCAAGCATTTCTAACATTTTAAGCAAACTTAGCACAATGTTTGAGAGAATAGCATGTCTGATAACATCAATAACAAGATCGGTTTTCCCTCTTCAATAAATTATACCTCATTAGCACCGCTCTATACACAACGGGCTGTACAGCGCTCTGGTGCGACCCCGTGGCACAAAAAATGCCGAAAATACATTGATGCCAATAGGAAAACAAAATAAAACTAGACACGAGTATCAAGATATCACACAGGCCGTGTTACACTTTGCAATTTGGCGAACTACAAATTAATTTATTTGATATAGGAAAGCAAACAATATCGGCAGGTGTAAGAAAACAATATAAGAGCTCTTTCAAATAGATAAAGTTTCCTCAACTCAGATGAAGTGAAGATGTGAAAATACTTTGAAACATTGTCTCTGGGTTGGAGAAATATACCAAAGACGTCGTTTATGTCGCGTTAAACATCCAAAGGGGAACCGCTATGAAACGCTTATAAGCAATGGACAAAAATTGATTAGATTTGTACTTAAAACTCATGAAAAAATTATGAACCAAAATAGTGTCCCGGTGACCTTGCAAAAGTACGAACGTTTTACGTCGAAAAAAAGGAAGAAAAAGAATATGCGGTATCATTATGACAAAAAATGCGTTCAGAATTATAAATCAACTGAGTTTTTTTAAAGAACTTTTAAATATTCATTGAGGTAATTTTAAATGAACAATGAAAATGACAGCCACGTTATTCAGAATGCTTATCAATTCAAAACGCGAATACGAGCCGCTTTGTGGAGATTTTTATTACTCTATTCTCGGTTACTCCGCTTCGAAGAAGTCGTATATGCTTAAAAATAGCGTTTTGGACATGCGTGAAGTACAACTCGATAACACTCATATACTGCAGACTACAAATATTTATGATATTCGGTTCATTTTTTTCTCAATGTATCCACGGTAAAGCTCAGCTTAGGTTATATAGATTGTTAAGACTTTCACACGGCGGCTCATGCCTCATTTCGGATCATAAATGTTTACAAACATTGAACTAATCCTCTGAGCTTTCTGAAATAACTCTACTTTGCTCCATAACACCGTAATGGGCAACAGAAGAAAAAATGACAAACTTGTTTGCAATGTAGACGTTAAACATGATAAAATTTTTCAGACAAAAAAGAATGAATGGCTAAAGATTTCAACGTGAAATCGAGGAAAAATATAACAAAATTATACAAGCCCAAACCTGAAATATGACATCTTAGCTACGATCCAGAAGACATGAATTGATTTTGTACAAAAGCACAGACTCTGCCATCAACTTTACAGGTCATCTTTCCATGACCGTAATTTAATCTGGCCCAAACAATTCGGGCAATTAATAATTGATGACAGAACGTCAGAACGAAATATAATCTATATACCTCAAAATTGAACTTGCCACTTCCAGATGAAGCCTTGTGTCTCTCCCAAAAACCTTCGGGTTATGATATAAACGGAATGAATCTTCGATGGAAAACACTCCTAAGGTAATGTAAAACAATAAACGTTATATAAAAATAAAAGAAACTTTGAACTCTGTATTTAAAAGAAATGCTTTGGTTCATTTATCGCTCATTTCGAAGGCATGCTTGTGGCTTTTGTAGTCTTAAATAAACTTGTTGTTTACACAGGCGAAAATTTCTTTTGGAAATCTCTAAGATTGGGACAGTATCGCAAACAAAAGTCGGAAGAGTATAACGGAAATATTGCTTTGAAATATTTCTTCATATCTCTCGTAAATTACACTCTGCAGCTGTTTTAAGATCATTTCCTTTTATTTATTTTCGTTCGTTATGGAAACATAAACAAATATTGGAAATATAAATGAGTCTCTACATAAAATATATCCAAAATTTTGTCTCCGGACATTCAGTGCGATACATATATTGTTGTTTATGAAGAACTAAACGAGATGAAAATCTAGTTTGAAAATATTTGCTAACAGAAAAATAACCCAGAGTATTGAAACAAGCATCAGTGCAGTGATCTTGTATCTTGAAGATAGGACAAAGATAGTTTTAAGATCAAAAAAATGTTTTAGCAAATCTTTCAGAAAGATATCGATGGACAAAACCAAATTAACTAAATTAACAAAAATTGTGATTGTCTACAAAAAAGGGCATATGTAAATTATGCCTCGGAGACTCTCTGATTGGAAATAAGTCAAGTTTCTTTCTACAAGATTTCGATTATTCCAGACGATAGCCTTAAAGCTTTATTCCCAAACTTAAGAAGGATTAAGATATCCTAGTGGAAAGCTTGTGGATAATTTTCACGATTAGGGAGCGTCTAGACCACGGTATCCATTTTAACCTATTTAAAACTAGTGGATCGGGGGGGGGTTACCAATATGAGGTAATGCATTAGAGGGGGGGCTTCTAAAATACCTAGTCATCGGTTCGTATCTGAGCAATGCCTATAGAATTAAACGATTAAGGCTTTTAAGGCAGAATACGAGAATTATAATTCTAGCCATAATACATGCAGTGATGTCTATTTAAACATCGTCAATACAGTTAATTAATAGAGAAATACCTGTAATGACTTTAGCACGGGTTTGATAGACAACCATGTGCTACCACGCATGTCAAGAACAATACTAAAACCTTGATCTTTTGCATGGTCACTAAGAAACAGCAGAGAAAATGTCTAAAATAATTTCCAGTTATTAACGAAGGTCTAGAAAAAGATCTATCGTGGGAAATATAATGAAAAATCACTGAATTAAGACAGACGTTATATTTAGATCAAACAAAGGAAATCTCACAAAAATAGTCATCTTTTATATGCATGATCCCCACTTTACTTAAAACGTTTGTATGCAAATTTTTGCAACGAATTCCACTCTACTTTTGATGTAAATTTGTTGGTAAAATTGACTGTTTATCATCTTCAAGCCTTTATTTTCCAAGCAAATTCACAACAATTTTGTAAGAAAAGGATCACATGAATCTTGAATCCTGAGACGATTAAGGCTTGTGTTATCAAATAATGCATGTTTACTTGTATAGAAAGTAAACATGCATTATTTGATAACACATTGTTCAGCAGAGTACTCGAAATATTTGCCACGCTATGCCACTTGGGCGTTATATACTAATGGCAGATGATTTTGTAATGTATTTCAGTTTATTCCTCTTTAGTTTTGATAGGGAATAACCCGCTAAAAATATTTGAAGATGAAATAGGAAAATTCTAAAATCAACTTAACATGCAAACTATTTAAACTATTATATTATTCAATGGTTGGCGACTGGATTTTTCCATCATCTAAATTAAGTCATCGTTTGTTGCATAAGCAAACTAAAAGCAATGACGTCAGTCAGTTAATGATGACGTCGTCGTTGGTAGGATAAGCCAGAAACTTTAAAAGCCTCTTAAATGATGAAAATTTTGAACAAGTAAAGTTGCTCATATGATGTTTCTGTTTGTCAACGATGGTGACTTGTTTACGATAATAAATCCTAGCGAATGTCAGCAATAAATGACCAGTGAATTTCCCCAGGAAACCCTGAAGAGTGTTGACATCAGAGAAGAACAATTACGCCACATACGCAATTGATATGAAATCTTTCAAGTCACGAAAGATAAAAACAAAACATATTCATCAACATTTGCAGAGTATAATATTAAATTTGCTGTTGTTCCTCGTAACCGGGAGACGCTCGAGGATTGTTTATAAAAAAAGCAACCAGCAACTCGCTTTGAATACTAAAGGAATAGCAATTCCTGCTATGAGACTCACTTAAGAAACTCAGAAAAATACTAAAGAAGATCGCATTGCATAATTTAGCCTAAATTCTGGTGTTCACGCAAGATGGGCACTTGTGAGACTTATCTTTTATCACGATAATCAGGAAATGGTAATTTATGTTAAGATAAGAAGCAGAAGCATAAAGTACTTAAGAATCACGTCAAAAGACATCGCTTTTTTGTAAACATTACACGCTCTTCCAACACGTATACACTTTATATAAAAGCTTTTATGATGCAACGTCCAAAGTTCAGAACGCCCCTTTAAAAGTAATATATTTTTGTAGACTTTAGAAATAAAAATTCACATGACCTGTAGCGAAAATAATTTATCGGAAAGGTTCGAGACTGATCACTTGGCAACGCTTGAATCAGTGTCCAGACATATCCGCCTATAATTGCTGTGAGGGGGCTATTGTAAAAAAGTAATTTAGGAGGCTCGATTTAACTCAGCTTCGATTCGAACAGCAAGGAGCAAATCTGCCAAAACGTATTGACGTTCTTTTGAAATATTTCGAATTTCAACGCAAATTTCATTAACACAGTAAAATCCTAATCCTCCTTGACGTGGCAAAAAGGACATTGAACGTCGACGTTTATCATTTGATATCCCAAAAGCTCGACTTATAAAGAAACGTCTATGTTTTTGCCGTTGATGAAGACGGCAAATACTGCTCGTGAACATCGTCTAGCATGCACGGGTTCTTCTAATTGGGACAATTGCATTCATGAACCGCCTTCCGTCAAATAAGGTTGATAATGCCATTATATAGTCAGTGTCTCAGTGAAGTACACTACGCCAGATAATCTTATAGCCCCAAGCTGGGTACATGCATCTACACTCTATCAGGCATTTGTGAGGAATTTCAGTGAATACCTAGAAAGCGATATTAGGAGAGGCCACTCATCAAGGAGATGATGTGAGATCATATAGGTGACAGAACAATTGTTTTTTTATCTGACGAAAATGTCCATGTAATTAGTATTATCATTGGAAACAGTTCGAAAATCTGTCAACATACATTTGTGCTTTTAAACACTTGGGAAAACGAAGCGTTCTTAAAATAACAATGACGGCCGCGAGGCCACCTGTCCCTAATGAAATTATTATAGTTATCCAAGTATAATTTTAACAGGTATGTGTTACTTGAAAGGCCTATGAAATAGCAAAATGCAGGATGCTTTTAATAAAACGCTAATTCACACATGCAGGAATTTTCGCTCGACAAATGTGAAGAGTGTAATACGCATCTTCGAATGTGACATTTTAGTTGTTTTACAGTTTAAGAGATATTAAACGATTATAAAACTTATACATCAAAGACACTCGTCTCTAAAATGCCATTTTGTATGGCATGTTATGTCCTGTGTCAAACCAATAGAGCAAGAAGTGACAAAGTACTGTCCAAACTATGTTCAGGACACAACATTTCACATAGTCGAAAACTTGTTCGAACGTATTGTTATGAATATGATACTTTTTGCAACAAAGTTAGCTAGTAGGCTCAAGTTTCAATTTTTCATCAAGACGAGTCAGGTTTCTTTGTTTTTTAAGTGATTCTCAATTGCAAACGAAAGACCACACGTATTGGTTGGCAGGTGGAATGAAAAAATCTTACTTATATTTCCACAGTACACATGCAATGTTCTATACTGATAATGATGCTGCTATGTTGTACATTTTGCTTCAACTTGTAACATTCAGCTATGGCAAAAGGTTTCTCAGAAACACATGTGCAAAATAACTGCATATACCCAGTAGTTGCCTGTTGATCAGAACTATGATTATATGAGCAATAGTGTACTATTTTATTCACACAAATATTCCTGAAGCTAACTTTCTTGAGGTTACCAAACGTTTGTAGAAATGGGTTTCTGAGAAAAGGACTGCGAATTACCCATGGATAGTACTCAAGCTAGTCTGTGGTCCATTAACACTTCAATCTGCCTAGTCAGTGTTTACTTCAAACCCTTATCAGACTGTGACTGTGGTCAATTCACATGTAGTTTCCTTTTTTTTCTCTGAGGTAGTATATCCTTGTATATAATTGATGGGTAAAGATGGCTTTGCCATTATTGTGGTAATGCAGTTGTGGTTTTAAAAAATTCTCAAGTCTTGGGCCAACATACCAGATAACTGTGGTGGATCTTTAGACCAAGGCAAATATTATCATGAAATATGATTTCAGAATTGATAACCTTAAGGTATATATAAGGTTCACATATTTCTATATCTGCTTATATACAGGCAAACCTTTTAAAGTAATTAATGTTTCAATAATCTTGGCAAAAACACAACAATGTGGACATAATTTTCTATATTTCAACAGGGGCTTATAAAATTTCAACAAATTGCCCACCGGTGAATAACTGAACATTAAAGGTAATGCCAGATCTGCTCAAATCCTAATAAAGACTTCAGGATAATAATGTATAAGTATATCAAAAGATATAATTAATATAATATACTGACAACTTCTCATCAACATTATGCATGGTGATTTAGAATGACTTAATCATTTTTGGCTTAGCTCAAATATAACAGTCAACACCTATAAAATTTGGCAGTTTGTAAAAAGAGAAAGAGGTGCCCTTACAGTAATTGGATATGCCACAATAATTAGCATTTGGTTGATTTTTCATGTCAAAAAGTATCATCAAAGTGGTTGAAATGTCTACAATCATCTATAGCATTTTGAAATGTCTACAATCAACTATAGCATTAGAGGCATGGCACTGTATTTGATTTTGCCATAGGAATGTAAATTGTGGTCATTGTTTCCTTGGAAACATCTGCAAAAGGCACTGTTTTCAGTAATTAAACACTGATTGCAATCAAGGCCTGTGAATGATATATTCATTTTGCCTTGAATGTTTTGCATTGTGTATGCCCAAACTGGAATTCATGAAGAAATATATGGAAAATGCAACAGATATGCAATATACTGGAAAGGGCAAACTTTAGGTCATAGAAACAGCATTGATATGGCAAATCCTTGCAAATCTATGAAAGTTGACACCTAAATATTTGATAGTAGCGCAGTTAGGGTCTGCACATTGTTTCCCTCCACAGGTAATGAAGGCTATTAATGTAGCTCTTTTAGCACAGAAACACAGGACAAGGGATGACTTTCCGCCTTGTAAAAGCTCCCAAGTCATTCCCAAATTCAGACAAACTGGCTTTACACGAACAAAGACTAAGACAATGAAAGTATTAATAAAGGTCAAAAGTACTTTGCTAGCTTTAGCGATCCTCATGCAGTGTTTTATTTTTATGAAAAGCGACCGCACAGCATGAGCTAGGTCGCCCAACAATGCTAACAAAACATTCAAAATGCAATAATTTTTCAAACACCTTTACGGCATACGAGCTTATCGAGGCCGTCAAAACATCTAAATTGGAACGGATCGCGACGCGTTAAGCTTTATCAAACAATGGATGAAAATTCGTCTCAGGAAAGTCAAAGTTTACATTCCAATAGTCCGGCAAATGGTACCCTCTCGTATCACATGCCTTACGCGGGTAATATTAACTGATAACCATCTCCTAAATCAATAGTAAACGGGCCTTGTAAAATTAAAAATACAACTACATTCAATGTCCTTTGAAGACAATTATTAGCATGGGGTGTTGAAATACCCGTCACGAATTACCCTAAAAACGCAGCGGTCAAGAAGCGAATGAGAAACTTGATATTTTCCTACGCTCCGATGATTTTCCGAGTCTGCTGTTCAAGATGACATATGTTTATTTATCAAGCCAAACTCGCTTCTTTACCGATCAAGTTCAAGCTTACATATCCCTCGTTCAAAGCAACCGACATGAAAAAAAATAAATAATATTGATTTGAAACCGCAGAAAGTAAAAACACGTACCTAGGAAGGCCAGCCAAGTAGACCAACAACCTTTTAAAATCCTCGGTTTTAACCTCTGCGTTCGTTCCACGACTTGGAATTGTAATTATAGGCCCTCCACGCTTATCCTTGCCACCTAGAAGTGAAAATACAACCGTTTTAATACACGCTTAACCAAATTTTACATCTCAACGCATTGAAACATTTACTACAAACTTGCACTTTAAAATTCAGTGACAGGATAACACGCTTACAGGCAATTGACAATCGGTAATCGCTGTGGTAGATCGTGCAATAAAAATACAATTTCGTATCAAATCTGACAGATCTGTGGTCGATGTGGCCTTTATTATAATATCCATGCGATCGCTTTTATTAAATACAGTACGAAGTTTATATACAACAGTATATATTGGCCGTATCCCATATACCTGATAAAAACGCGATTCGCTCTTTAAGTATTTCGTGTATAGCGTTGGATCCTTGAAGTTCACCTCGGTGCTCGCCTATACGACAAGAAATTGAAGCTATATCACATGGTGGAACTAGAACCGTAGCGTTTTGATTACCAAGTTTACCGCTCACCACAAGACAAGAACGTTCGTCGGGGGACAAAAAAACATTGGCACTCGAATGTAAATATACGAATATTACTACCTCCAAACAGCACAAAAGACACGTCGCTGTCCGACGAAGCACTCGACCACCTTTCCGATTTACTCATGGTGAAATTCAAGCCATTATTTCATCGCGAAATTGCTTATAATTGTACTCTTCTTTACTAGAAGCCATGTTTAGAATCCGCGATGATGCTGGCTAAATTATTACGAAAATGACGTCACGAATAATTACCAGAGCCTAATTATAACCAGACATACAATCGGCTATCACTATCAACGCCTCCTCTAAAAACCTTTTTGAATTAACTGTTAGAAAGCCTGAAATGGTTAAAAATTCCTAGGATACTTCAAATAAGTTTAGGTGATACCCTGTCAAACTTGCATTTTAAAATAGACTGCGAGGTTACTTTTCAATGGTAAGATTTGTGCAATGTTTTCCACCTGACCTCATATAATTTCATGGACGACAATTCTAAGCCCACTAAGCCTTCACTGTCATATTTGTTAACAAAGTATTAGCTTCGTCTTTGCCTGTAAGAGATTTACCGAAGCTTAAACAAGCGGAGAAACGCCATACTCAAAAAGGATTGTCAATAATAAAGCAGTGAAACAATACGAAACATATAACTATGAAAATAACATCACTAAATCCCAAACATCATTGTAAAATTCTTAATAAAGATCTAATCTTAGATGATTTGCATATTGGACGGAAATTCAGTGACAAAGCGGCCATGGTTCTAGCCTTTCCGGGGTCGTCCTCAAGGATAAAAGAGAAGCTTGTTAGAGTTAGGACTTACATATCTATATTGTTTGTCTGATTACTAAACACAATTGATTCAACTTGATGGTAAAAATTCTGGGCTAACGAACGGGTTTGAAAAAGCTTCTAATCTACCATTCTCTTTCTACTTTATAGTCTCGTGATGATCGACATATTCTGTGGTTGAAAATGTGTCAAAACAGGAAGGAAAGATATTTTGGCTCAATCACAATTCACGAGTATATTTAATTTCAATCATAACTCGCCAAAGAGACTGAAAGAGTGTTATATAACGTTTTTGTATGAAGAACGTGTAGGCCAACCAACTGCCAAATATGACATGGTCAAATATCAGTTACAATACACTGCTCTTTCATAATGTACACATTGTCGACCCTTGTTGTGCATTGATAGAGATGTGCAATAAGACAGAGCAGATGACAGGAAAGCGTATTTTCGCATCTGAATTTAGCGTGTGTGGGAGGCGATGAAAGAGTCTTTGAAGTTTGCGCAAACAGTTGCCATCGATGCAGCAGCCATGAATAGTGCGAGTATAAATCGTTATTCGTTTCAGACAACCACTCATATCAACCAAGACTACATGTGCTATGAATAATAAAGGAAATTGCCGTCATTTTTAATGCACTTCAAACTAAATTGCTGTTGTGAAGATGTCTCAAGAGGTTCTAGCGTCTCTGGTTGTTGGTGGGAAAGAAAAATATTTCTTAGATAACAATTTATCATCAGTAGCCTACATTGGCGGACGAATAACTACTTGAGACCATTAAACATGGACGCCAGCAACTTTATTATATGCTGTGTAAAAAACACAATAAACTAACCGATTATCGTTATATTGAAAACTACATTAGGTAAAATATAGTTGCCTACTTAATCCAAAAACTAAAGATTTTTGTTATAGTTTCGAATTCGACACAGTTTTAAATCCGATTACAAGTGTTCTAACTTCAAAATCAAGTCAGTGAACGCATTGGGATAGATTATCCGATTCCCACCGTGGTATGTATCATTATCAGTCGAACGAGATAACAAATGGTGCAAATGCAAATATCGAGGCTTAAAAAGCAATCAACTGATCGAGTTGAATCTGGCTGTCATTGATATATTTCATATTCTGGTTCTGAACTGTCATTAACTGAGTCTTTGATGGCTGATTCTCTTAACGAGAGTCCTCAGACATTGATATATTCACGGTGAAATCACTGAAATGTTTCTGTGGTTACCATAATCGGAAAAGTCGCAACACGGTCTGCCAGAAGGCGATGTATTGGTTGCCCGGATTCTTGGCCAGACTTTCGGATCATATGGGTTCGGTACAATGTCAACTGCTACATTATGGCTATTTGTGGTATTGTGACTTCCCTGTGATGACTTGGGTGCGGAAATAATTTGTCACAATGGTACAAGTACACACCCATGAGGGAATGCATGTGCGACCCGTCTGATGAACCTTTTTAAAACTAGAAAATCCTCGCGGTTAACCAGATTTCACATGATAGGTTAACCACCAACATTATTCTGGTCCGCAATCCATTTTCAAGCGTGGTGACTGCTGAAGTGGTGAATTTTCCGGTTCTTATCTGCCATGCTGATAAGCTTATCTTTAAATCTTTTTAGAAACTTCAGTATTATAACACTCTCTTAGATTTGTATACCGCATTTCATGTTTCAGAACGCTCCGTTATCGGTAAAAATAGAGGCTTTCATCGTCGACATAGGAACGGTGAAACGAGAAATTTTTAGGCAAAGCGCTGCGCTCTTCGACATTTAACATTGTGTGTTCAAACGCATCCAGCTTCAACATTCAGTCAGAGGCTATTTTGATCATGCGCGTTTCACAAAAATTGTCTCGACGGAAGAAGCCAATAAGGGAATGGATATTTGTCCAATCCAAAACGAGCAGGGAGAGATATTTTTGGCGGGCAAAGCGTTGTAGTTCGATTAAAACTCCTTGCTAATGTTTTCCTTTACTAATGGAAATCTCTAACGTGGCATACGTGGCGTATCTTCAGGTCGATGTTACAAATAATTTGCACCTCAAAATATACTCACTTAAAGATATTAATACAATGTCTGCAGGAAACGATAAAATTTACTCACAACAACTTATAACAAGATGCAACCTGTCGTGATATGCAAATTTCGGAAAGCTAAACTCATTAATGCTATGTTATTGACGGCAATCCCCCAGAAGTTAACTCAACAATTATAACCCAATTTCTTTAATCCAATTTTCTTTCTAATCTACAGACGAACAACCTTTGTCCTCTTTAGAAATTATGACCGTGATCCCCGAGGGTGAATGGTGATTTGAAACTTAACTTGAGTACCAACCATAAATATTTATGGTGCCAACCAGTTCATTGAAACCGACCGCTAGGCAGGCTAAACAACATGCATGAGTTCACATGGCGAAGTCGGCAAAGTAATTAACGCACAACTTGTAGGCTTTTGTGTGGAGCGATTGTTCGAGCCTAATTTCATCTTACATTTCCCGCGTCTATGGTTTGTGTGATGATTTCACTGACAATAAGCCCAGCATGTCGTACCAGGCTCCGCGGTTCTCAAGTAAATATCGTTTCTATTCAAGTACTTTTAGCAAACGCCGGCTGCATCCACAGTATCACGCAGGCTCATTTCCTGATCATGTTGATGTAATCACTGTGGAATATAATCCCTTCAATTGCTTCGACAGTTAAATACCGTGAAAACTGGATTCGATTCCCGCTATGGTCAGACTTTTTAGGTGGTTTACGTCGTTTGGTTGAGCTCAAAATTAAATAACACAAACAAACAAAAATGAAGACAACAGTTTTAGTTAAAAATCCCAGCACGAAAGTTCCTAAGAGAGGATTTACCTTTTTTGGAACCTGAATCTTTGAGCGAATGTTTATTAAAAGCGATTCAGCTTGGCACTCAGATGTCCTCTGTTATCTTACTCTGACAATAGTAGACAATCTCAATTTTAAGAGGTCAGAGATGAGAGGTTGTGCTAGGCAAAACATCAGTGGCCTGGACTCAGCGGGAAAAACCACACGATGTTCCGTGAGGATCGTTCCGTTGATTTTATGTATTCTATAAGAGCGATATCTCAGACCTCCCATACAATTATCTTTTATAATAAGTACAGGAAATTTGAGCTCTCACGCTTGGCGCTTTCAAACATTACATACATTAGCCATTGGAAAAACTACTTAGGAATACACAATGTTATCAGTATCGGACTGGTAATTAACGTGTGATTCATTTCATTTTATAGTTCAAAAAATAAACTGCTAGGGTGTTAGTCTTTAATTTAAGCTGAAAATAAACTTGTGTAGAGTTCAAACGCTTCGAAATTCTTCATCCTCTGTTTAGATGTTGATATTATAAACCGCCATTATCACGCCATTAGTCCATTAAGTCTAATTGATTAGAGCATTACGGCAAGTTCCTTTCTTTTATGGGAAGATTTTGACCGGAGTGCATTGTACAATTAGTTGATCCAAACACGCTTAAAGACTACAGTATACTTCTCATTCGTAAAGCAGCACCTTTTGTCTATTATATAAATAAAGGCAATATCACTTTCCTTCAGCAATACAGGGGGCAATATTACCCAACCATCACATCACGATCTATAACCGTTAAAGCCTGTTAAACTTTGCCCTCAATATAAGATATTGCACGCACGTTCCTTATCTGATGAAGCGAATTTAAACGCACGCAACCGCTATTATCATGCAAGCTAAACACTCTCCTTCTTCAGTCAGGGTCTGGTTAAAACGTTCCTTAACAAAATGTGTACATTACAATTTACCGTTGAGATTTGGGTGTTCACTTAGATTTCGACAAACGCTCTTAGATGACACTGGCTATTTATCCGAAAAACTGACATATCTTTATATTTATTTAATATGGAAGCCAGGAACCTATCTCGGCTTTCATTTCTTCTTTTACCCTAAATATCCAGCAGCTATACACGTGTTGGCTGACCTACTAAACCGTTATGTAAAGATTACGAACAGTTATAGTGATAGGCTGAGTTGGTCTTAAAACTAGCCGGCCGCTAAACCTGAAAACAAAACAGACTTACCTTTACTCGGATAACAAAGCTCGTAGAAATTCGTCTGTATAGTCAAACTTCCACAAACAAATCACACAATGCCCGTGTTCTTTTTAATGTCTCAACGATTGCTAGCATTCGAAGATTTCGTATTCAGCGGTCCACAAATTCAATCTGGTTGAAATGTATAGCATCAAATTGCCCTCATAAGGGGAGGCAGTTATACAAGAAATCCAAGCCAATTCGACAGGCAATTTGATAAGAATCAGTCATCTAAGCACTAGATAGGCTGACGTAGACATGTATCTTAATTTAATCTTATATTTTGCATCTCATATTGTGTATAGCTGTTTTGCTTTTATCTAGCCTAGCGAGGGGCCTCCAGCACTCATGCTGGGAACTTTAGCAGGTCACGAATTTAAAAATACTGCGACCTGTTCACCACTTTGTAGAACACGCAATTCCCACGGCTATGGAATATTGCCAATTGCAAGGCAAGGTGTCATACCATGTTAGAGTTACAGATATTCAGGGTGAGAATGGCACCTTGCGTGATAAAATTCAACCTGCTAGCTTAGACCAAAATAGCACCAATGTTTCGAAGCCGACTGTGCTCTTGCCAAACCTTAATGAACTAATCTTCAATTTAACAATGTAGGGTGGTTGAAAAGACAAAATACGTGGGAAACACTCCCAACAAAAGCCAAGGCCCTATTTTGAAACCAAATATCCATATTTACTTTGCATAACGCGTCTCCTTGTACCATCTTGAAGTTTGTGCCTTGAAAATTAGTTTTTCAAATCATATAGGAAACACGGCTTTATTGTCACAGAAGTTTGTGCTTCGGTGTTAATGAAGACGCATATATAACGAAGATTAATGTCGCCAGATTATTTAAGATTGCTTAGAGGTTCTTTTATGTATAGAATTTAGGTATCACCATGAAGAATTATTTTGTTGCATTTTCCCACAAAATCATTAGTATGGTATGGTGTGGTGTGTTGTGGTGTGTTGTGGCGGTGGTGTGGTATTATATGGTATGGTAGGGTAGGGGGTATGGTATGGTATGGTATGGTATGGTATGGTATGGTATGGTATGGTATGGTATGGTATGGTATGGTATGGTATGGTATGGTATGGTATGGTATGGTATGGTATGGTATGGTATGGTATGGTATGGTATGGTATGGTATGGTATGGTATGGTATGGTATGGTATGGTATGGTATGGTATGGTATGGTATGGTATGGTGGTGGTTGGTATGGTATGGTATGGTATGGTATGGTATGGTATGGTGTATGGTATGGTATGGTATGGTATGGTATGGTATGGTATGGTATGGTATGGTGTATGGTATGGTATGGTATGGTATGGTATGGTATGGTATGGTATGGTATGGTATTGTATGGTATGGTATGGTATGGTATGGTATGGTATGGTATGGTATGGTATGGTATGGTATGGTATGGTATGGTATGGTATGGTATGGTATGGTATGGTATGGTATGGTATGGTTGGTATGGTATGGTATGGTATGGTATGGTATGGTATGGTATGGTATGGTATGGTATGGTATGGTATGGTATGGTATGGTATGGTATGGTATGGTATGGTATGGTATGGTATGGTATGGTATGGTATGGTATGGTATGGTTGGTATGGTATGGTATGGTATGGTATGGTATGGTATGGTATGGTATGGTATGGTATGGTATGGTATGGTATGGTATGGTATGGTATGGTATGGTATGGTTGGTATGGTATGGTATGGTATGGTATGGTATGGTATGGTATGGTATGGTATGGTATGGTATGGTATGGTATGGTATGGTATGGTATGGTATGGTATGGTATGGTATGGTATGGTATGGTATGGTATGGTATGGTATGGTATGGTATGGTATGGTATGGTATGGTATGGTATGGTATGGGGGGGTTCTGTGGTATGGTATGGTATGGTATGGTATGGTATGGTATGGTATGGTATGGGATGGTATGGTATGGTATGGTATGGTATGGTATGGTATGGTATGGTATGGTATGGTATGGTATGGTATGGTATGGTATGGTATGGTATGGTATGGTATGGTATGGTATGGTATGTTGTACGGTATTTATAATTGGTATAATAATGGTGGGGTGTGGTATATTATATAATATCCTATAATAATGGTACATTATCCTCAGTTCTCAGATATAAAATAATTTATCACAGAGACCTCACACACATTATCCAACAATGAACCAATATCGCAGTGTAAACAATTTATAAAAGGAAGTATAATTACTTTGTTAGACGTGTCAAGTACAATTTATAAGACAAGAAAGGGTATTTTAGCGTTACTTCATACTCGTCTTACGCGTTATGGGAAATTGGATACATTTTCTTACTTTTAGCCACAGAAATCGCTATAAAACATACAAAGTGTATTCTTTGGGATATTGCTCCACTGTTATATGATAATTGTAAATGATGGCTAGAACTATATTAATGTTTCCTTGCGAAATGCGCTGATGTTTGAAATCAAACCTTGCCTCAGTGTTAGACGAATTAAAAAAATACAGGAATTCTGCGGCTCTGATATTAACTTCAATACGCTATTGGTAAACTATTGTGAAAGGCATCTGAGATTGAAAAAAAAGCTGCCATGACTCGGATTTAGCTACAATACGTGTCGTCAATTTTATTCCTTGCTTCTGACCGAATTTCACGTTGAATGAAACGATTATAAAGATTTAAGATTGTAAACAATTTCTAAAAATGAGAATTTTTAAGACTAGGATTAGGAATTATAATTAAAAAAATACAGACTTACGTCGTTTTAGCAATGGGCTGCACATACGGAACGACATTATCGGTAGTCACTTCAGTCCAAAACGGTCACAAATCTGGATTAAAATCCAAGCTTATGAGTATATACCACATCAAATAAGCAATCCCCAGTCAACAGATTATCTTAAATCGCAACATACATTATACGGCAGAACTTTCGTGCGACTAAACGACGATTAACTGCATATATATGTTGAACAAAGTCAGACATATTTGATATACTGGTCTAGCCACAAACCTAAGGACCAAAATTAGTATTAGAGTCATTGGTTACAATTCAATATCGTCGCTATAATGTCTATCGTAACTTGGCGACAAGTCGGAATCTTTGAGTGTGTGTTATTACGGCACGCTTTTCAGTCCATCAAAAGGCTACTTTGTAAACTTTAACACATGTCGTACAGCTTTTTGGAAAGTTAGACTTAAAATGAAAAATATAAAGAACTTGAATGTTCCGAGAAAAGTCACTTTGCCGCCGAAATGTCAGCCATCACCGCTGGCAACCCACCTCGGACATATATTTTCATTGGAAGACTAAATAGGCTTTAGCAGGCAGTTTTGAGAATAAATCAAGTGCATGAGAACCAACCTCCCCCCATGCACCCTGCCCAGATATTACTGCTAATTCAACTAATTCTTTCTTCGATCCGTTGTCCAAAAGACCTTCAAATGCATTTGCAAAACATGTATTCTTATTTATGTGGTCCACTTCAGCAACTCGACGCCATATCAATTCCTTGTGAGTTGTGATCCCATGGAGTCATTTTCATCCACTTCTTAAAACGCTCCACTTTTTGCTAGGATTTCACACAGCTTCGACCTCATCGCAAATCACAGCCATACAGGATCTACCTGCAAAAGATCGGCCCAGGCACTCGGCCCGGCGATATCCAGGAGTGACACATAGAGGATCACGAAATAACCTACTATAAAAGATCGTAGCTTAACAAAATTGGGATTAGGTTAAGAACTGCTGTTTCTTGCAAAAACGTGGGCATTAAATCCTCTCAGGAGGTCCGTACTCTTTCGATCCATGCGGATATTTAGAACGCAGAAGGAAACAGGAAAACTAGGAACAAACCCGGCGTGTGCTTTTAAGCCGGTATGCATGCATGGTAGAAAGATAAAACGGAATTCATGCACACTTATAAATACAAACAATATACTATGAATATTTCAAAAGCTAAAATTTCCACGATCATGTATAAAAAGCATTGACCTCCTGGCAAGAATAATTAAGTAACTTAAAGTCGAAATCAGGAATTGCTAAGTTGTTGGCGTGAAAAAATCTTTTAACCTATTACAGGATCACCAGCCTACGTCGTAGCCTCTGAACCCGCGGTTAGGATCACGAGTTTATTCATGAATTGTCTTTTTTACCACAAGGACCAGTGTCCCATCTCTGTGGGAGATATTCCAGAATTATTGACTTAACTAATTAGACCATTTCATAATGGGACAGCTTCATTCTTATTTTGATATAAACATTGAATCTTCAAAGTACAATCCTAAACCATATCAGATTAATTGCCGCCGGAAAGGTTTGCTCTTAATAAATGTTGAACAATCGTCGGAAAAATAATGCATGTTTTGCATGATAGGAAATTGATAAAGTATTTATTGCATGCCAGAGTTCTAGGTGTATTTGCTTTGTAGAATCGAGGCTGGGAAAATTTGTGGAACGGATTAAATATACCAACTACTTGTGGTTATCGTAAATTGAATGTGGCACATAGCAGAATGTTTGTTATTCGAGGCTATATTGGAATTCCTTTAAGGTCTGTTCACACGATCCAATTTTGTTGGATCCAATTCACTTCTAATGGATGTTTTATAGCCTGTTGTCTTGTAATGTATATCAGCAGCAAATCCACTGAAGCCAATGTACCACAGCTTCACCAATAGCCGACTATATTTCATACGTCAGAAGTGAATTGGATCCAACAAAATTGGATCGTTTGAACAGACCTATCTATACAATGATTTTGAGACACCAGACTGTGTAAACTGAATAGGCATGTGTATAACATAAAACAGTCTTGTACCGGAGTGTTTAAAAACCTATGCTATAGATAGAGGACCCTTAGCCTCAATGCTAATTGCTCAGTATGCATAACTTCATTTTAAGCCAGCATCGACCACTATATATAAAAGATATTAACGTATAGCTATATGCATTTCATCAAGAAATATCCAAGCATCGCGGGGAATTATTATTGTTACAATAGAATGTGTAGGCCACTCAGAAATCCGATGTGAAAATACATCCATGCATGCATCCAGCAGGATTAATAACAAATACTGTTTTTATCAAATATGAGCTATGACACTTCTCGTGACAGACTTATTCAGGATCTTTGGAGAGCGTTCAGTTTAGACAAACAAACCGCAATAGCATACGCTCAAAATCAACAAAACGTGACACGCAAACATGCTTTCGTGTTCTCTAAGCAAACACAGCGTAATGGGCTGCGTCTTACTCAGGATGCCAGCGCAAACATTTCGTTATAACACAAGTAATGTCCTGTCAATACAGGCCAAGTACATATTGATTCCAATCAGCCTCTGTGTACAGTCAACCGCAACTCGCGTTATCAACTCAATACCTTATCTGAGCAAACAGCCATTAAAACTCAGCTTGCTTCAAGGAAACAGTTTGACATAAACGACAAAAGCCTGAAAGTTAGACAAATTAATATTTTGTCCCGTCTCTTATAAAGAAGTTGACAGTTCAAGTGGCTTGACGAATGAATATAGTGCAGGTGGCCAGAGCTAGACATAAGATGCACCTTTCATTACTCTTATAAGCTCCTCGAACATGTTTATTGATTTCGATTTTCATATTTTTCTTCCCCATGGAAAGAGCAGTTTTATTTCGACTTAACTTTTGGTGTGCTTATGACTCAGCTTATTTTATGGCTTACAAAATTAACATCCGCGATCCATCTACGGGTGACCATATATGTGACAATCATGTATTGGAAGTTTTTTAAAATAATTTCGGATCATGTGAGGATCGATTAAGGTTTCACTAAGTTATCTGTTTAGATCTGACATCGAACTGGCGACGTTTCCGTTTTCCTTGAGTGTAATTCAAGACGTTTTACAGTTGCTGGAGAAATTTAATAAACGATTTCTGAGAAAAACAATTCTGATATTGCAGAGGAATTCAGAAGATGAATAAAATCAGTTCTGCTCATCGCGAACAGCACGAAATAAGCACAAAATATCTTACTTTAGTTTAGGTTTTCGTTCGTCATATACCACTGGAATATGTTCGTCGACTATCGTCGTATACTCGAATGAAGTCTATAGTTATATAAACGAATCAAAAGTCTTGCTCAGGTTGCCTCCTTTATTAACACCTCAGTTTTGCTTACTGATGAGAAATATGAAACTTTTTGATGACTACATGCATCGTGTAAACTATGATAAACTTAAATTGTTTCTGCTTCAGTGTATATTAAGAAAACACATAATCCTATATAACTGGTGTTCCATTTAAAACAGTTAGATCGAATTCAGAATCAAACATAGATACGATTAATTCCTTAAAGCGATGACAGCCACGCAGCTGATCGAAGATCCTATGCAATAAATTTTTTAGGCTAAAAATACATCGGAACCTTTTCATGGAAAATATGAAATATTACAAATGTTGTGAAGAAAATAATCTTCAAGACGTCGTCATGCACAAATGTATATACACAAAGTTTCAACTATAAATTGCTGAGTTCTACATCATTAAACAGAGAAATCTAACAACACATTATTTTGTCATTAGTTAAGTAAACTTCCTTATTTTCTTGTTGAAGATCCAAAAATAGGCCTCGTACATGTAGTTAAACACGCGTAAACGGTGCTGATATATTTGTAAAACCCCCAACCCCAAAAATATTCAAAAATGTAAAAAGCGGGCATTAAATAATATGATGGAAATGCAAGCATCTACGGTAGAATTCATAAATGACACTCGTGGATAAACTGTTTTGATCTGTTCAAAGTCAAATTTTCTATTGACTTTCAAATGACATAAAAACATCGAGTGAATCAGGCTGTACTCTCGTGTCAAAATTTGATTTGTTACCCATGCAAAAGGGATCTATACTCTAGGCAGTTAGCCTAAATAAAGTATGAAGCTGTCTTACAGGAACTTAGCATCAAATGTGGTATAACAACTGCCTAAAATAGACCGAAAACACTTCTCGACGTTTCGACCTGAGGGCCTTCGTCGGGAGAATTAGTATGAGTTAGTCCTACTTAACTAACTCTCCTGACGAAGGCCCTCTGGTCGAAACGCCGTCGAGAAGTGTTTTGTCTATTTTAGGCAGTTGTTATACCACATTTGATGCTAAATTGTTTGAAGACGCTGCCACGCTGCCACGCTGCACCCTGGTTATATTCGGTGCCTCACAGAAAATTGCATTGGAGAAGACTCCGAAATAAAATTCGATTTTTGACCGGCAAGTAATGGCTCTGTGACTGTTAAGAATATATGATATATATAGCTGATTCATTATTATATTTATAAGTATAGACTTAACAAATGGATATTGGTTTTGGACTCTCAGATTATATTTATTATATTGATCACCTAATTCACCCTATATAAAACCCAATAGAGACCCAATTATAAGCCAGCATATTCATTACTCTTCCAACATTCAAGAGAAATCCTGCACTTGAAAGATTTCAGTTTGAAGTACAAAATCAAAATGGAAAGACCTATACAAAATCATGACTAATTTTAGAACTGACAACCATTTAAAACTGTCCAACTTGAAATAGTTGAAAGATTCTTTATTTAAATGATCATCGATTAAAGTTTAATTAATCCACGATAACATTTACAATAGCTTGATTTTATATATATTTATCAGTGAAAGAACTAACAACCGTTAGATTCCTTGAAAAATAACATAAATATCAGGGATGATATATTTTGTAGCAAACATATAATAACATAGATTTAATACTTTAAGTCTCAGCAAGCCAAACTTTGTCTTTTAAACACTCGTTTCTATCTGATGATTCTGCACGTGTATTTGAATAAAACCTGAAAGCTAATTGAGAAGATTATATAGAGCCATAATGTGGACACAAAAAACAAAGATCTTTGTTGAATAAGTGAAACTTTATGCGCAGTTGTTAGCACAACAAGTGCACATCCTAAACATCATCGTATATATATTAATTTGAGTGTATTATATACAATTAAAATACAAACTATACGTGTGTATGTATATCTAGCTATACGTATATATGTTCGACCACGAAGAAATACTATATTAATGAAAGGATTATATAGGGAGTGTTTTGAAACAACTACAATTCATTACGCTTTGTCTTAGTCAAATAGATGCATGCTCGTCATATAATCATTTGATATTACAATTCGTCAAAGACAATGCACTCACTATGCAAACAGAAAAATAGCTCAAAGATATAAAACGTTTCTCAGCGCAAATCACTCAACGAAGTCTTGTAGAGTTCCTTTGAACTTTCAGCAAGTCAAGGAAAGAAAAAAATCCTGCCATTTGCGTGGGAAATTAAGAAAGAAAGAATCTTTATTGCACGCGGGTTAATTTTTTTTCAAAAAAAGCTGCATCTGTCATTCGCTTTTGCATGACAATTTATACGCAGTCAAAAAAATTCCACCAGAAATGATTTAAACAGAACAGACCGCCGACACTGAACTAATAGTTGTTTGCCTACATTTTTAATTTACATTAATAGACATTAAACAGTAAACGTTCTGATCTGCTTGCCTGTTCTGAGCATCGATCGTCTCACTCTTACAAGTGAGAGGAGAGATCGGAGTTAATACAAGGAGTATCATTTATAGGAGGAATATTTGTGATGCAATCGTCAGACATCGCTTCTTAAGCTTGTTATGATTTTATTGACTAATATATGAAACGGACATGCCTATAAGTAACATCCATTATCCCAGTGCGTGGCTTATTTCTGCCCATTGAGATTAAAAAGTTCGGGCAAGTTAGTCGTTAGTTTTTAAATGTAATTTCTAACGAGTATTCTAGCCAGAAAGTTGTGGATATACAAGAGCTTAGGGAAAGTCAGAAATGCGAGGGGACATATAGCGTGGGATATAGTCTCTTATCTAACATGCACCATAGTCATATTCGAATGAAAGTTGAAACGTTTTTGCAACACTATTTCGAGGCAAACGTGATTGGTTTCACAATATGAAAATCTGTGATAAGCCCTTCTTTATCAACGAGGAAGATGGTTGCTTATCACTCTTAAGAATGTCAAGAGCTTAAGATCTCCTAAGCTGTGACCTCGCAAGGCCCAGAGCTCGTCACTTTAGTACTTGCGTCATGCATCCTTGCGTGATGAAAAGCGAGTGACAAGAATAACCACACGCATTAATGCAATCTAATTCTTCTGTGTTTGTATTGAGTTAAGTGGAATTTTCCTTCATTGTGAAGTAATTTGCTCTCTAATCAGGAAGACAGAGAGATGGACATTTGGTTAATGAGCCTGAGGAATGTAACACGCCACCTACGAGTAACAAGGCGTGTGTTGAATACCTCTTTGAAGAGGGCACAACTGCCTCAAAAGTGTTTTGTTAATTTCCACTAACCTTCGACTTTTGTAACCCTTGAAGGGCCCCCCTCGTATTGGCTCTTACACGCCTGCTTTATGAAGAACCTGTTCAAAGCGGATCTGATGGCTTAATGCGATTGTCAGGCAAGTCAAACAACAATTAAGGAGCACCAATCGTTGCCAGGAATTAGGTGTCAAAATTTTAATCTCCTCTTATGGCTACTCCACCCACAAAACAATTTGCACGTAAAAAGCTGAAAGCATTTGTCGAGATCAAGGAAACGAGCACGGTCGCTACTTAAACAGAGCGTGGTGCTTTTTGACAACACAACACAACACAACAAGACTTGCTTCTGCCGCGCGCGTTTCTTAATATGGCGAGCGGTCCCAGATTCACTCCGTTTGGTATCACCGATATCCTAAAAACTCAAGGCCAGGAAGGCAATTCCAGCGTTGAGGCACATGGTAAACTCGCAGAGAGGTCGTATACATCGACACCGGGGGATCTGAACGAGCTTCATCACCAAGATACACAACCAGAATGCGGTGACGAATGCAGAATGAAACCTCTTGAACATGAGAAGAGTAAGATTGAAGGTAAATTGATAAGGTGGAAGGAAGATAGTTTATCATATGACTGGAGTGATCACTCTTCTGTTAGCTAGGGCTATTATAACAAATTAAATTTAAACACTTTTAACGTTTTGATGGATAAAGATATAGTGTGCGTTGAACCGACGGACAGTGCATGAACATATTTAGGATGAGTTAAACAAATGTGAGATCATAAAAATTAGTGCTTATTTAATATTTAGGAAGAGCGCGCTGATTTAGATGTACAAGATTTAAATCTTTATATTGATAGCTCAATCATCAAGGAGAAAGTGCTGCAGCATGCATGTTTTTATGAAAAAGCCCAGATATATAACTATAACGCATGTTTTTCTGAGGTTAGCATCTGTAGAATCTTACATACAATTTAAATCATACATTCTGGGTACATTCCCATATATACCCGGTCAGAACACAGAATTAAACGAACACAGATTATACACAATACAGCTATCAGAATATGGTCCGTGGTAATCTTTGTTTGAAAACTCGACAGCTATGACTATGTATATATTCAGTAATATTCAAACCGAGCGGTGCGCGCGTTTCACTACCATAAATGTTGTTGTTGAAATGGGATCGCTTGGAAAGAGGATGGCATTTTAAGTCTGGTTATTTAAAAACGATACGACGGTGGTTTGCGCGATGTAGACGCACTGGCTACCTTTCGAGTTTCTAGTAAACATTGCACTTTAACACGTTTCACTGATAATCGATACGCACTTTGCTGAACACGCTATTTTCAGCTCCTCCAAAAGATCAAATTGATTTGTGCATGTGTGGGTCGAACCAACGGTCGTGTTGATTTCGATCATAAGATAATAATTCCCTAATCACAGAGGCAATATTTCACTCAACGCGTGAACCCCACGTCGCCTTTTACGGACATGAGTGTGAATAATAGTCTACACTCTTTCCTGTGTAAAATTGTTTAAGTCTTTGAACGGCGCCTCGATCGCTTTCGCTGTTATATATATCGTTTAAGCTGCTGGATTTTAACCCACATCGATCCTGCCAAGTCATTGTAAGAAGTGTAAATTCAAAGAACAAAGAGATTATATATATCAAGGGACTTTCAATTAAAGAAATAATGTAAATGTTGTCATATGAAAGCCGCAAAGTGCTTTGAGTTTTTTGTTCTTTCAGAAATCTTGTATGCTTAGCCATTTGCGTTTTTAACATCCTTCCTTATAACTTCACCCATCAATACAATAGTTCCACCATTGCTTTGTTTGAAAACAGGAATTTGCGCAGGATATTTTGAAAATACGAGCACAAAACAATTTCAAGCTTTAAAATGGATAATCTAATATATTTAGATCTGATCTTTCGGAGTTGAAGCATAGATTATAAAGCGATATTCCTATATTTTGTAGTCGCACACTGCATATTGTTCTCATTTATCGCCGTTATTGATCCATCAAATCAATCAGTTGTTAAAGTGAAAAACTTTCATATTTGATTTCAGAGCATGATAGGGACATTCACACCATGACAATTTGTTACCGAATTCAATGTTATCAGACAGAGATAAGCGGAGATTTCGAGTCAGCCAGAAATCTCACCTTTCACACAAGAAAGAATCCTGAGACAATTAAATATAGAAATTGGCAACACGAATAACATTCTCACATTGGAAGAAAAGTTTATATCGCGGAAGTACTTGATGTATAAAACCCATACATCATCATTTGAGGTGCGAAAAGCAGCTTAATTCTTATAGGTGTTTCATAATGTCAAATTTCAGGACCGGATTTCACTCTTAACCAACCCTCGCAAGCCTAAGGATAGTATTTTATGTATAGTATTTTGTCTCGGTTTTGCCTTCTTTCGTGCTTTAAGCCTTCAACCAAAATTATAAATACACTTACGGGTTATGTAACTGACAACGCTGTGCAAAAACTTCAACATCGTTCAATAGTTTACTCAATATATAGGCAATGGAATTATAATTGCATATTCATGCTTCCTTAGATGATTGAAATAAGCAAGTTAACTTATTGGCGCTTGTCTTTGAGTCTGTTTTCTTTCCTTTAATTGTAATAATATAAGTATTTTTTGTGCACCAAGGAGTTTTCTGAGGCCATTGTTTTATGTAAACAAGCAATCGACTGTCTTTCAGCGTGCATGTACGCTTGCCGCATTTTGAAGATAGTTGAAGAAGATCCATCTATATTTATTTTTTATTTTTATTCTACATAGAATCGGACGAATTTGAGTCGGAGAGAGTCACAGAGAACGAAAAAAATACGAAGAAACCATCGAATGGAAACTTTGCCTCGCCTTTGCACAAGAAACGGAGAGTTTTATTCACACAGGCCCAGGTCTACGAACTCGAGAAGGCCTTCCGACGGCAGAGGTACCTTTCGGCGCCAGAACGCGAGGAGCTGGCACGAGTGTTGGACATGACTCCAACACAAATCAAGATATGGTTTCAGAATCACAGATACAAGTACAAAAAACAGCAAAGAAACTTGGAAAACTACAATGCCATGACTCAACAAAGGGCCTTTATGACGCCTATGCAAAGAGATGCCTATCTTAGCTACATGTGGACTCTGCCACAAGCCGCGCATGCGCAGAATTATGGCTATTATTCCACCGCACAGCATCACGGGTATCCTCGATACAGCGTCTTATGATACACTGGCCTTTGAGCGTTTCAAAATCTCGCGTCCAAACGCTGTATCGGTTAAAAAAACCATCATAAATTTTATATAATTCAATCGAAATAGACAATTATATACGGGAGCAAAATTCGGTCTTATTTAGATTATTTATTTCAGAAACAGTAATCTACCGTGTACAGAATGTAAATAGGAAATTTGTAAATAATTTAAAAGAAATGGATTAGAAATAAAGATAAATTAACAAGTGTTTGTTTTTGACTGAAATAATCCATAGAAATTTGAACTAAGATAATCTCCAATTGAAAACGTTTGGAGCTGTACTTGAATACAATAAAACATGACTGTCACCCGCTTGTTGTTGCATGCCTTCGCGGGACTGTAAAATCCTAAAACACTCGTTAAATCTCGTTACGCACTATTTTCGCTTGAAATGTACCAGTCGAAACACATATTCAAAAATGAATTTCAAAATTTTGCACGTAGCAAAACACAGCTCAAATTTCACATCGTATACCTTCCTGGCTTATATAATGCTTATATTTTTTTTAATTATTGCGATTCCATATTATTTTTTTCAAGGTATTTAAAAACTCTTAGGCTTAGCTCCTGCAAGTCCACGCGTTTTCTGATAAACCTGCATATATAACGAAACTTCTGTTCTTTTGTTGTTTACTACTGTAGAAAATACGTAAAGAGAAAATCGTGCGAATGTACTGGACTTTCTCAAAAGTTTAGACCGATTGTTTTATTGCCATTTCCTTCGAATAATTTACAGGATAATATATCTTAGGAAGAACACTTGGCATTAAAGGTGTTTAAGGGGCCTAATGCCACAAAGTCTGCGCAATGACATATTTATCAAAACGCCGGACGCGAGATGCTAACTGGTTTTATATGAACTGCTACGACGAGAGCCAGTAAAAAGATCTGTTAGTTCTCTTAGAAATGAAGCTATTATCGTCCCCGAAGGATAAACGACTTTGAAATTGATCTGTGGGAGGTCGTGTTTAGTGTTTGCCTTTAATCAAACGCCTTTGTTTCAACGGATATGAGAAATAAATGTGTTTAATTCTCAAGGGAAATCGTCTAAATTAAGTACGTTTGGGTAATCCTATCAAAAACATAGTCATTGAAGTATTCATATTTGGCACAAGGTATCTTTTGAACGCACAATAATTTTCAGCATTTCGTGACCAAATTTAGTCACCATTTTTCCTCAGCATGCATGTGACGTCAGTCATTTTTTGAATTCTTAATGAGCAATCTGGGGCAATTCCACGACTCAGTTTCCCAAGTGAAGTGTGCTCGAGGTCAGTACTAGTCTAATACAATAAATACTCAACTTTTGATTTCATTGAAGTACTGCTAAGCCCTATAGCTTTATCGTACAATATTATGTTTTAAAACGGGATTATCACAATACAATACACATAAAACTGATCTTTACAAAGGTCCACGATTAATCGTGGGCTACTGCCTTAATGCCCTGAGAAAATTATTTTAGGAATGCAATCTATTTTGGCAGAGATATTTTTGGACATGAAAAGTTTAGTACACTTTCTGTAATGATTGTTGTGCTAATGAAATACATCCCAAAGTTAAATTCGACCTTGGCAGTAAATAGAAGATTAATGGAAATATGAAACCCATACATCGGACACAGAATTTTGCTTAAAAGTTTATTTCTTGCAGAGAGCAATTATTTCATTTTTGCCTAAATACATGCTTGTGAATGTGAATATTCAGCAATTTAAAAACTTCAATTCAGCAAAAAGATCTGGTTTGTTGACAGCTATATAAAGTACGTAAGTGACCTTTCTAATAATGTCCAGTTACTGCTTGATATTCAAAAAATGCTTTAATTCTTAAAGCACTTGCGAGTATCTTATACGTTGCAAATTTTCTATAAATATAAACTCTCTACGCCAAATCATCTCGACCAGGGATATTTTTGGGAAGAAAAGCATTAAGAACAAGAGAAAATAAAGAAGCTTCTTCAAAGTTTTCAATAGGTACATATTAAGCTTGGCATGCGGGGTGACTAACCCCACTACATCCGCAAGATAATTTAAAAACTATTTAGGATTTAAAGCTCTCTTTCGAAAGCAATACAAATACTTTTGAAGTAAGACAATTATGATTTCGTGTAAGTCTTGCATGGGAAATAGATCACGAGACCATTCCGCCTCAAAGTTTATTATATATCCTAGCAAAAGCTTTATTCATTTTCAAGAGGTTTTTTTTGAAGCTTTCAATAAAATAAGAAGTGGCTCTCGTTTGTCATTTCCTGATGCTCAAGGAATAAAGAAAGTTGTATTCAATTCTCCTCGGAGCAGAAATATTCGTACAAAAAATGTTCATTTCACAATGTGTAACTATAGCGTTGCCAGGGTGTAAATACTTAGGAAAAATTCCTAAGTATTTTAAAACAAGTTAAGGTTGCGGTGAGAGACAGACTGATTTATGAGTTTGAAGTGGCAAGGAAATAATAAATTGACATAGATTATATCTCTATAATTGGGTACACCATCAAATACTATATGCAACCATTTATGGGGGCTTCTAGTTACTAGCAATATTCTCGATTTCTGGTACACGAGGATCAAAATATCCAATTGTAGCTTTGACTCCATAGACATCCTGTTTCAACCTGGGTGTCGATTATTTTTAGATATGTTTGTGCATATAGGACTTTATCATATTTTAAGAGGATTTTGAAACTGAGGATTTGAAGTGGCTTTATCGTTTCACTTGCGAGTGGTCATTTCCTGCTTTAGAAGTATTTACAAATACCTGACTGCACTGCCTGGTCAGCAAAGATTCTTAAAAGTTGCCTTTTGCATTCATGAAGGGCTTTTGAACGAAAGGTACTTTTAGACTAAAGAGGAAAAGTTTAAATAGAGGCGATAGTGATTAGTTTCTTAATGGTCGCTCATAAATAATCTTGAGATTTTGAAGAGAGTATACTTTTCAATTGAAAAAGCCATGTTTATGCTAACTACATTATACGAAGCTAAATCAAAATTGTGTTTTGAATGAACACTGCGGCCATATTGTGTAGAATAACCCAGAATGTTATAAAGTTGTAGAATATAATACATTCTTCAAATGCTGATAAAATTCCATAAAGAAAATTATCAAAAAAACTTTGCTCTACCTACTGTAAACTATTGTGCCATTAAAAACCAACAGTTTGATAAAATTACTAGTTTTGAAATACGAAGTTATTCTTTCTTTATACTTTTGTTTGTGAGGGGTTTTGATAATGGCTAAGACTTCCTGAGTCAACGTAAGGAGCCTTGGCGATGGCTTCGGCAAAAAGTTGAACAACCTTAAAAATAGAAAATCCCCGTAGATATTTTTGATCGAAGACGAAGGTAAGAATATGGAGAGTGCGAAAGCCAGTGATACACTGATACTTTATGCTGGAAAAGATTGCCCGTATGACGTATGCAGACGTTCAGAATGCTCAGATAATTACGGAGCCCATAAATGGAAAATCATGCGACAAAGGACATTCAGTCTGATATTCTTAGGGATTTTACTCTTAAGCGCAAAAACGAAACGATATGCGAGAACATTCTGATTGGTAACAATCCCGCTGGAGAAAAGTCGACATCCTATCAGAGTATGCATAGAACCCGAGTTTGATACCAGACTCCTCACTCCGTTGGAGCAAGCGGACTGTATTTTAGTACTGCTTTTGTACTAACCTGGAAGTTTGTCAAAAGTGGAACTCCGGAGTCAATCGCTGTTCTACGTATGAGATAATTGTTTTCCGTGTATTTGGTGTTTTGGTTGGGCAGGTTGATGACAAGATCAACCACTCCTTCTTGGATAAGTCTATTAATAAAGCAATAGAAAAAGATAACGACAACAGTGCACGTTTATTTCGGGTAATCCAATTCTCATACTTGTCAATTCGCCAGTACCTTGTAGCGCTAGGGTCCGGGCCCTCTTCCTTGAGTGGCCATTGCGCGGTTCTCGCGGGAATTCTGTGAGCATTCAGGTACTCGGCCGTGGCCTGGGTAGCATAGATGTCAAATCCGAGACGATGAAGTTGATAGGCGGTTGGAAGGAAATCGGGTTGAAACGAATGCTTGAAGGACAAAAATTGAAATCCTTGGTGAAGTGAACGGGCGAAAATCTTCTCAAAAATCAAACATCCACACAACAGGATCTTCATGCATTGGTCTTTACCTGAATTCCGATAAGAATCGCTTTCTTAGGAACTTTAAAGCCGGTGGATTGCAGAGCTTTTAGAAAGGCTGTGTGGATGTTTGGACCAAAACAAGCAACCTAAATGATGTTCATGAATGTTCATTATGTTCATTGTTTAACTGTGAAAAAGATTATGGAATAACTGTGGAAATCTAAGTTGAAATAGATCAACGTATCGCATTAGTCATTACCTCTCCAGTGGAAGCCATTTCACATTTAAGAACAGGGTCAGCATCACGTAATCGTGGCCAGGAAAACATTGGCGCCTACGAGAGAAGATGGTGGAGGTATTGTTGATGTAGGCAGTGTTTCTTTGTCGTTGAAATTACGTCAAAATGGAAGCATTGCTATTTGCTATAATACCTTTATACCGACGTAGCCATGAGGTAGAACAGGCGAATTCAAATCTCGTGTTTCACCGTCTGCCAAAGGCGATTCCGTCATTACTTTGGTTGCAACAGAAATGAAATCTGTTCCCGTGGTTTTGGACACAAACGGAAAGGATCTTGACGCACGGAGATTAGTCTCGATAACCTGAAATTAAACAGTTTTTGTTGACTGTTGAGTGCGATAGATAGCAAACAACCATTTAGATGATGAAAGCCGTGTTCTTTTTAAAAAACGGACATTTCATCTCACCATAACTTTTCCATCTTTGGCTAAGAACTGCGTATTGAATGGACCTGATATTTCAAACTCTTTAGCAATTTTTCTTGTCGCTTCTTTAACCTGTAGAAAAAAAATCGATAATATAAGAAGTATTTTATTAGAAGTATTTCTAGGCAGGTTTGATAACCCGTTGCGTGCAATGCTGTCTTTTAAGACATCTAGTAAGTGTAATTCCTTTTCTCTGTAAGTGTATTACCTGTTTTATCGTTTCTTCGCTAATAGTTTGAGGCGGTAAAACTAACGTAGCGTCTCCCGAATGAACGCCAGCGTTTTCAACGTGCTCAGAAATGGCAAAAACTACAACCTGCGGAAGAAATAGTGGTTTATAATGCGAAAATTGAGTTATAAAGAGTCGTTGCTACTGTTGTGTTGTTGTTGTTGCTGTTGTTGTTGTTGCAGTTGTTGTTGTTGCTGTGACTGTTGCTGTTGTTGTTTCTGTTGTAGTTGTTGCTGCTGTAGTGTTGTTGTTGTTGCTGTTGTTGTTGCTGTTGTTGCTGCTGTTGCTGTTGTTGTTGTTGTCGTTGATGTTGTTGTTGACGAGAATGTATCTCACAGCTATTACCTCTCCGTTTTTCGCGACAGCATCCATTTCTATTTCTTTGGCATTTTCTACAAATTTCGTGATCACAACTGGGTGTTCCTTAACAAAAAATATTAATATATTTGAACATGAAACCACGCTGTACTGTGCAGGGGTAGCCGGGGAACTATTAATCTTATCCAAATGATAAGAATAGCATTACTGACCTGCGAAACTCTGGATGCGTCACCCAAATATCTCAGGAGTTCTTCGGGACCGTACGCCACGTTCATCGCCGAACCACTTAAGCGGAAATAAACGAAAGAACAGTAAGCATGACATTTAGGGTTTGAGAGGGACTTTGGGGAGTAATGAAAGTGAAAGATTCAATGTTTATGCACCTTAGGACGTAGGAAGGTCTCAATAGACATGGATAGCCAACGCTTGCCGCAAAATCCAAGGCATCGTTCTGTGAAAATGATAAAAGTGAGAATTTAGTATCCCACAATTTTATTTCACTATTTAACTATCGTGATGTTTGAATCTTACCACGGAGTACAAGGCTCTCCACGGTGCCTGTTCGATTCCGATTTCATCCAAAATTTGCGAATAACGAGATCTGCAGAAAAACATAACAAGATATTAGGCTAAATTTACAGAAGAAGATGCCTTACCACAGACGTCGAAGAAAACATACAACAAACCTCTCTTCAGCTGCATCAATCATCAACGGAGAAGTTCCTAATATTTTAACGCCTTGCTCGTGGAGTGGCAATGCTAAATTGTTAGGAATTTGACCCCCGACGGAGATGATTGTCCCGTCACATTCCTAAATAAGGAGAAGTGCGAACGTTGTCATCCTAAAATCGTCATAAGCGATAACAGAAGCCCTCGAGGAGGTTACCTCCTGCTGGTAGATGTCTAAAACTCTTTCCAAAGATAGTTCTTCAAAGTACAGTCGATCACATTCGTCGTAGTCTGTGCTTACGGTCTCTGGGTTGTGATTCACAACAACCTTAAGTAAAAGGTTACTTTAGTGTAGGTCTTCTTCTTTAGCATCATTGCATGTCTAGAAATGAGGCTTTGAACTGATAAATTTAAGTTAAATTGTAGTAAAAATGGATCAAGAAGAGATTATTATCCTTAGGATCTCTAGGAAAGACAGCTCAGAACTGATAGAGTTATATCCAGTGTAAATAAAGTTAGTTTAGTTTAGGTTTCCTTCTGTAGTAACACTGGATCAATAAGAGATGATCCTTACTGGACTTCTAGGAAGAACAGTTTAGAACTGATGGGGCTATCCAGTATAAATAAAGTTAGTTTAGCTTAGGTTTCTTCCCGTAGTATCACTGGATCAATAAGAGATGGTCCTTACTGGACCTCGGAGAAGAACAGTTTAGAACTGATAGAGCTTTCCAGTATAAAGTTAGTTTAGTTTAGGTTTCCTCCTGTAGTAACACTGAATCAATAAGAGATTATCTTTATTGGACCTTTGGGAAGAACAGTTTAGAACTGATAGAGCTATCCTGTATAAATAAAGTAGTTTAGTTTAACTAAAAAGTCCAGTTTAACTCTAAAAAGCACAGTTTAGAGCCGATAGGCTAATATGTTTATTAGTTTAGTTTCACCTCAAAAATCGTACCGTTTTCCTCCCTAAATTGCGCAGAGTTCGTATCGCTGACACAGCACACCAGTCAAACTCCACGCTGCTGCCTAGGACGTTTTTGAAGGTAATTGTAATGTCGAAGATTCAAATGTATCGTATTTGTGACAATATTCGTTGCTTACCAATATGATACGGTCCACAACCCAAAACCATAATACCATGTTCATCAAATGTCAGGTCATGTTCCTACAAAACAAAGAAATATTGCGGTAACACTTGTCTATTGGCAATATTTTTGCGGTAGCACTTGTCCGTTGGTAGTTTCTGAATTGTAAATAGCTTGTTTAATGTATTGTTGCTTGAAATAGGAGGCAAGAGTAGTTTCATTGGGTTTCTTTCGACGATTCTGCAGAGTTTCACAGCAATAACAATGACAAGTTAAAATAGCTGCAGGTCCACTAACCTGACCGTTGTATGTCATATATAAATAGTTGGTCATCGCTGGGTACTCCGCAGCCATTGTGTCAATCTATATCGAAAAAGGAACAGGTCTTGTTACTTGGAAGTTCGTATATGCCGCAGTCCAAGACAGGATTATCAAGACAGCTGCATTGATAGCAGTTGTATAACTGATGCAGCTATCCTGGCAAAATATGTTCTTATAAATAAATTCTCCGCGGACTGACCTGTTTTACCCAAGGTTTGATGTTGGCTTCAATCCGCTTCTGACGAACATCCTTCTCTGGCACGCCAATCACTTTTCCGATCTGTCGATCTGAGAATCCGGCCTCCTTCGCTTCTGCGAGGATTGTGCCCGGTACATTCTTCCTGAAGTCGAGGGAATATGTATATTTACGACCAGAGTCTTCCGTAGAAGACTTTCAAAGGTTTCAAACGAGATCAGAAGGTGTGAGGTGCATGATGAATATTGCAGAGAAGATGAGGGAAGCAAGGCTGAGATGATATGGACATGTAATAAGAAGAGATGAAGGAGAGCTGGTCAGAGATATTATGGAATGAAGAGATCAGAAGAAGATGTGAGGTGGTAGACATTGCAGAGAAGATGAGAGAAGCAAGGTTGAGATGATATTGACATGTAATAAGAAGAGATGAAGGAGAGATGATCTGAGATATTATGGAATGAAGAGATCAGAAGAAGATGTGAGGTGGTAGACATTGCAGAGAAGATGAGGGAAGCAAGGTTGAGATGATATGGACATGTAAAAAGAAGAGATGAAGGAGAGATGGTCAGAGATATTATGAAATGAAGAGATCAGAAGAAGATGTGAGGTGGTAGGCATTGCAGAGAGGACGAGGGAAGCAAGGTTGAGATGATATGGACATGTGATAAGAAGAGATGAAGATGTGAGGTGGTAGACATTGCAGAGAGGATGAGAGACGCAAGGTTGAGATGATATGGACAAGTAATAAGAAGAGATGAAAGACATTATTACGGAATGAAGAGATCAGAAGAAGATGCGAAGTGGTGTGATATATTTCAGGCAAAATTCAAGGTGATATGAACACCGATGTTACAAAAACTGTTGGCAGATATTACGGAGAAATTATGACGTGCATTCCAAACTAACCAGTCCAAATTAGCCAGATTATGGTCGATATCAACAATTTTCTTCAATTTCTGCAGGAACCATCGGTCTATGCTTGTGAGTTCGTGAATTTGATCGACTGTATAACCATCATGTAAAGCCTGGAAAAAATTATTGCATTTGGTAGCGGTTTCCTCATCGAAACTTGACAATGCAGGAGATGTTTATCCAAACCTTTGCGATGGTGTAGACTCGTGTATTCGAAGGAACTTTCAAAGCAGTTTCAAGATCTTCACTCCATCCTTTTTGATGGGCCACTGGAACCTGAATGAGCGAATGATTATTCAGAACAAAATGTGGATAACTTTATGAATGAACTCACGCTCATTTTGATGTTCCAGTTAGACTTACTTACCTTTGCTACAAACCCGTCCACAGCAGGATGAACCATTCTCATGGCTTTCTGAAAACTTTCTTCAAATGTTCGTCCTATTGCCATCACCTCGCCGACACTTTTCATAGCGCTGCCGATTTCTTTCGGTGTCTGATGGAAACGATCTAAATCCCATCGAGGAATCTATATTGACATGAAAATGAATGAACATAAAGTCGGTTTAAAGACGAAAAAATAACCACACGTTCATCGTTACACTGACAGTTATCGCTGCCCTACCTTCGTCACGATATAATCCAAACTGGGCTCAAAGCAAGCACTTGTTTTTTCCGTGGTAGCATTTGTGATATCAGGCAATGGAATGCCAAGAGCTAATTTCGCCGCAATGAAAGCCAATGGATAGCTAGAAGAAAAACGATAGCGTTGTTTGTTTTTGCTGTTGTCGTTGAAGCTCTTGCCGTGAAACTAACTGCAAATTGACATAAGCTCTCCCTTACCCGGTAGCTTTGGAAGCAAGCGCTGAACTTCTCGATAGTCTTGCGTTCACTTCGATGATGCAATAATCCAGCGAGGTTGGATGAAGGGCGTACTGAATATTACATTCACCAACGATTCCCAAATGACGAACAACCTACAGAAGTGCTTTAGTTCGTCAGGTTTTTTGCCTTTGAATTCGTCAATATCTATCTTCGTATTTCACTGGCGTTTTCCTGCGCTAAGACGGCGTTGAAAGGGCAGTTATCATGGAGGATATATTTTACCTTTATTGCTGTTTCCCGAAGCATATGGTACTCCTCATTCGACAGAGTTTGACTGGGAGCAACAACAATCGAGTCACCTGAATGAATCGCCGAATATGTTATATTTTTGCGAAAGATTTCGTACAACACGTTTTCCAACTGATTTTCATGACCAGGGGCCGGTTGAATCAAGCCCGTTTAGCTTAAACGGCGGATAAGTCAAAATTAAATAACACTCTTACAACTCTCTTGAATAAGTTAACTTTAATATTATGCACCGAATATGTAGTTGTAAACAACATCTTTGTATTAAAGTTAAAAACCTTAAATTTGCTTGTTGAATAAAACGATAGACTTGCTTTCTGTTTTGAGCTTAACCACCGTTTAAGCTAAACGGGCTTGATACAACCGGCTCCAGCAAACTTAGTGAGCTAAGGTAAACTTAGATACATATATGTGGCATGAAAGATGCCCTACCAGTGTGAACGCCAAGAGGGTCAAAATTCTCCATATTGCAAACTGTCACACAGTTATCCGAGGCATCACGAACCACTTCATACTCGATTTCCTTCCAACCGAGCAGAGATTTTTCAATCAGGGCTTGATTTGTAAGAGCAAATGCCTGAAAGACAACGAGACTTGAAATGTGTCCTTTGAGGTGCAGCAAGGTTCAACCATGATCGTAGGACTACTGTAACAACCCCCCCCCCCCCCTCCCAACCTTCGCAATGAAATAGTTCAAACCTTTTCAGTAGTTTGTCTCAGTTTCTCTTCATTTTCACACAAGCCTGAGCCCAGTCCACCGAGAGCATACGCGGCTCGGACCATGACGGGATACCCAATCTTGGAGGCGGCCTCGATAGCCTCGTCAACCTGACGAACAGAAAATTTGATACAATTCAACTTGGTAACTAGTAGAATTAATTACACGCATTACCAACATGGAATCCTGTCTATAATCCTGAGAGTTATTCTACAAACCTCGCTCTACTTTTGACACCTCTCTAATACATTTCCCTCTCTAAGAATACACTCCCCTCTCTAATACATTTCCCTCTCTAAGAATACACTTCCCTCTCTAATACATTTCCCTCTCTAAGAATACACTCCCCTCTCTAACACATTCACCTCCCTAAGAACACACTCCTCTCTCTAATACATTCACCTCCCTAAGAACACACTCCCCTCTCTAATACATTCACCTCCCTAAGAACACACTCCTCTCTCTAATACATTCACCTCCCTAAGAACACACTCCTCTCTCTAATACATTTCCCTCTCTAAGAATACACTTCCCTCTCTAATACATTTCCCTCTCTAAGAATACACTTCCCTCTCTAACACATTCACCTCCCTAAGAACACACTCCCCTCTCTAATACATTTCCCTCTCTAAGAATACACTTCCCTCTCTAACACATTCACCTCCCTAAGAACACACTCCCCTCTCTAAAACATTCACCTCCCTAAGAACACACTCCCTCTCTAATACATTCACCTCCCTAAGAACACACTCCCTCTCTAATACATTTCCCTCCCTAAGAACACACTCCCCTCTCTAATACATTCACCTCCCTAAGAACACACTCCTCTCTCTAATACATTCACCTCCCTAAGAACACACTCCCCTCTCTAATACATTCACCTCCCTAAGAACACACTCCTCTCTCTAATACATTCACCTCCCTAAGAACACACTCCTCTCTAATACATTCACCTCCCTAAGAACACTCCTCTCTCTAATACATTCACCTCCCTAAGAACACACTCCTCTCTCTAACACATTCACCTCCCTAAGAACACACTCCCCTCTCTAACACATTCACCTCCCTAAAAACACACTCCTCTCTCTAATACATTCACTCACCTCCCTAAGAACACACTCCCCTCTCTAATACATTCACCTCCCTAAGAACACACTCCTCTCTCTAATACATTCACTCACCTCCCTAAGAACACTCCTAAGAAACACTCCCTCTCTAAAACATTCACCTCCCTAAGAACACACTCCCCTCTCTAACACATTCACCTCTCTAAGAACACACTCCCCTCTCTAATACATTCACCTCCCTAAGAACACACTCCTCTCTCTAATACATTCACTCACCTCCCTAAGAACACACTCCTCTCTCTAACACATTCACCTCCCTAAGAACACACTCCCCTCTCTAACACATTCACCTCTCTAAGAACACACTCCCCTCTCTAATACATTCACCTCCCTAAGAACACACTCTCTCTCTAATACATTCACTCACCTCCCTAAGAACACACTCCTCTCTCTAACACATTCACCTCCCTAAGAACACACTCCCCTCTAAAACATTCACCTCCCTAAGAACACACTCCCCTCTCTAACACATTCACCTCTCTAAGAACACACTCCCCTCTCTAATACATTCACCTCCCTAAGAACACACTCCTCTCTCTAATACATTCACCTCCCTAAGAACACACTCCCCTCTAATACATTCACCTCCCTAAGAACACACTCCTCTCTCTAATACATTCACCTCCCTAAGAACACACTCCTCTCTCTAATACATTCACCTCCCTAAGAACACACTCCTCTCTCTAATACATTCACCTCCCTAAGAACACACTCCCTCTCTAATACATTCACCTCCCTAAGAACACACTCCTCTCTCTAATACATTCACCTCCCTAAGAACACACTCCCCTCTCTAATACATTCACCTCCCTAAGAACACACTCCCCTCTCTAAAACATTCACCTCCCTAAGAACACACTCCCCTCTCTAACACATTCACCTCTCTAAGAACACACTCCCCTCTCTAATACATTCACCTCTCTAAGAACACACTCCCCTCTCTAATACATTCACCTCCTTAAGAACACACTCCCCTCTCTAATAAATTCACGTACTTACCGAGTTCACAGCAAAGCTTGGAGCAATTTTCTCGCCAATTTCTTTCAGTTGATCAGCAAATATCTGGCGATCTTCGGTAGCTATGATAGACTTAACTGCTGTTCCCAGAACCTGTACGTCATACTTGCTAAAAACTCCAGACTTCCACAATTCCACACCTTAAAACAGGAAACACAAGAACTCGGCGGGTTTACTAAACTCTTCAATGGACAAGACCTGAGCTGTACAAGCAACGTACAAAGTCTCAAGGTAACACGGCGCGAACTTACCACAATTGAGAGCAGTTTGCCCGCCCATTGACAGCAAGATTCCGTCTGGTTTTTCTTTTCTGATCACATCCTCCACGTATTCCGGGGTGATTGGAACAAAATAAACTTGATCTGCCTAAAAAATGAAGCAAGAATAAGACTCAATATAACACAAACTTGATCTTCATGTTCTGCCACCTTTTTTGAAAGAGAGAAGTGGTTAACAACTGGAAAACGACAAACCTGTTTTTCACCCACGGCGTTCGTTTGAACAGAGGCGATGTTTGGATTCATTAGAACAACTTCGATCCCCTCTTCCTGTGAGGAAAATGACAAAACTGGTGTGATAATGCTAAGATCGATAATAATTTAAATGATCACCTAATACTTCATACTTTCAAAGCTTTAACTGCTTGAGAACCGGAATAATCAAACTCTCCGGCCTGACCAATAGACAAACCACCTGATCCCAACACCAGCACTTTTGAAACCTTGAGTAAGAATACAGAAACAAAATATCATTTTGGAACCAACTCAATGGCCAGAACTCTTCTCAAACTTGGTAACAACCGACGTAAGATGCTGACGTAAGATGCTGACGTAAGATGCTGACGTAAGATGCTGACGTAAGATGATTAGCTTACCTTGAGACGCTCGGCTTTTCTAGGCGCTGGGCTCAATGCTGAGGCGACCGTTGCATTAGGATCACGAATAAGATTGATGAACTTATCAAAGAGAAACTATATGAAAGAAGAAAATAGAAGAAGATAGCAAGTACTTGCTGCAGAACATTCTTTCACTGTATGTCTTGGAGTAAAACTCATATTTAGTCCATAAAAGGATCAATGTTTGTTTTATCTGAAGCAATGTCCATGCTTACCTCAGTGTCAGTTGGCCCCCCAAATGCTTCCGGATGAAACTGCGCGGTAAACACAGGTTTGGAGGTATGCATGATGCCCTGTGGAGAGAGAAAGATTCACGTACGAGATTTAAGGCAAGGGCTTTGAGAATCCAGTGTTCAAAATGACCTGTTACCTCATTTGTAAGATCATTAGCATTCCTAAACAAAGGCACCCAATCTGCTGGTAATGTATCCTCATCCAGAGCAAATCCATGGTTCTGGGATGTAATAAAAGCTTGCCCATTTTGTAGATTTATTACGGGTTGATTATGACCTCTGTAATATAAAAGAGTAAGCTATGAAGCACATGCAATACGCGACACAGCCTAAATAAATGGCGACAACATTTCAAACGTAAAAACGACTGCCTCACCTGTTCCCCAATGGTAATTTATAGGTTTGAGCACCCGCAGCCAAACCAGCAATTTGGTTTCCCATGCAAATGCCAAACACAGGCGTGTTTCCATCTTCAATAACCTGGTTTAAATACAACAGAAACATCAAAACAACATTTATATAACGAGCAGTCGAGCACGAATGCCATTTAATGTCACGACTGCCATTTATTACAAGCAGTTTTTGCCTGGTACACTGCAGTGGAAAAATACAGTGACGTTAACACGTAACCAACCTTTGCCGTGTGCTCAATAGCCTTGCGAGCCAGAGCAGGATCACCGGGTCCGTTCGAGATGAACAATCCATCGTAGTCTTCATTCGTGAAATCATAGTCCCATGGCACAAGATGGACCTCGGCTCCGCGCTGAAGAAAAAATCTCTGGTAAACCAGGAATTCGAGTTCACAGTTTAAGATAATAAACCACGAGATGTACACGTATGCTCCGGTCACAAACCTTAACAAGATTTCTGATAATATTGTGTTTGATGCCACAATCAATAGCAATCACTTTGTGTGGATTACCTTCGCCAAAGACTTGCACTGTCTGAAAACACAAGACGAACAAAGAAATATAACAATCTACGTTTTGAGTGAATAATTAAGAAATAGAAATATTAGCCTGCTTTTTACCTGTGTTGAGACTTCCGCCATCAAGTTTCGTTGATTGGGGTCTTCAAATTCAATTGGATCACCTTCAAAGACGATTTTACCCAAAGTTGTGTTCTACAATTCAAAAAAAGGAATAAACTGTGACCAATTGGAATTAAATGCCGTGGAATAGGCGAAGAAAGTGCAAGGGAGTTTGAGCACAAAAAAGGAGAGCAGAAGATGATAGGATGGAATGGAGGAAAAGGAGGAAGATGAAATAGAATGAGAGGATGAAGTGAAATAGAACAAAATAAAATGAATTAGAAGAGACTGAAATTGACAAACATTTGAGGAATTGTTGATTGTAACTTATTGGTTGGAATGAAATAATATTAAAAACTTACACTGTCTCTAACAATCTTTGTCAGCATCCTAGTATCAATTCCATACAACGCAGGGATCTTTAAAGATTCATTAAACAAGAAATTTAATACATAATATTGGCATATGTGTATATATGCAACCCTTTGCATACCCTGTATTTATCTATCTACTTCTTCCCATGAACTGAATTACGTACAAGTAGTGGAAGAAAGTTTGTTGTCAGAATGAAGGATCAGAAGAATTTAGTGATTTTTTTAGGCCAAACTGGGGAGTTGTAATTGCATTCAATTCTGTGCAAATTAGGACCAAGCTTGTATCTAAGTTACACATCTCTGATTCCAGAGCAAGGGCTCTCGTTTCCATGCAAGCTACAGGGAGAATGTTTCTTGTTGGAAGACAGCAATAATGAAATATTAATTAGGAGTTTTCATACCTTCTCTTCTTGCAGCCATTCTGACAATGATTTGACAGCATTCCAATGGCTGTATCCATCTGTGTAATCTTGAACTAACAGAGCTGAAACCTAGGCAATTTGCAAAAAAGGTTGCCGTAAACCCTCAACAGTCATTCCTATTTTGAAAGAATTAGATAATAACTGATTCTTCTCGATCGTGCTTGCTTTAATAAATATATTCATACATGTATCTTGCCAGATTCCACATGTTTTAAAAGTCCATACTCATCAACAGCTTGGGTGTCTGGGACACCATAGTTCCCAATGATTGGATAAGTCAGTGTTAGAATTTGTCCTCGATAACTTGGGTCAGTCAGGGCTTCTGGATAGCTATAAACAAAGTTCAATGTGAGAATAAATATAAGTAGGGGGTCATCAGGTGAGCAATGTTTAGGAACATACCCAACAAGTCCAGTGTTAAACACAACTTCACCAGAAGTCGACTTGGGTTCACCGAAAGAGTAGCCTTGTAATGATGTTGTGGTTGTGCCATTTTGTAGAACTAATGTAGCTGATTGTGCCTGAGTTTTTAATGAAAAATACTTTAATATTCACTCTTCCACATCATTATCAAATACAAAGGGATATCCAGGAGTTTCCATATCACACCTGACTAAAGAATGTGACTTTTAAACTCTACAGGGGACTTTGAAAACAAGCTCTAATTATTGCTAAAAGCATCAGGTTATTACGAAAACAACAGGTGGTCCTTTTAGAACTTCTCATACGAGAGATTCCAATAACTTTCACTTTCACAAGTTAAGGCATGTAACCTCAATATTGTGATGTCTTTGACACTTCCTTAAGCAATTAAAATAACATTAAAATAACAGCGGTACATTTCTCGTCACTTGGAAACAATTGATTTTGAAATAAAAGACGACAAAATTCCGTTTTGTTTACATATAAGATTACGTTATTGAGTTACTGAGATTTGTACGAGTACATACGAAAATAGTGAACAATGAATAGTTCATTGAATAGTTTTAACAGCAAAACTCGATACCTTTTATACAATTACAAATGCACAGCACTATAAAACGTAATATCTGTACAAATGTACAACTACTACAATAGTAGAAAGTGATTTTAATAAATACCTTTGTCGAATATCTGCTAAATGACTTGCTAGATTTCATCGATGTCCACCAAAACGATTTGTGTAGTGTTGTTTGCCAGGCCGAAGCGGCCTTCAGCAATTTTGAAACCATTTCTTATATTAGACCAACGGATGTGTTCGTGTCAAAAGGCCAAATAAGACACGCTTGTTTATGTGGAATAATAACGCTTTTTTATTTTGCATATTCAATTATTGAAAGCTGATGCAACCCCAGGATGTGTCCGATTGTATACAGGCTAACTGTGAAACAGCAAGAAAGAGTTGAAGGAAAGGAATTTGATTTCGTTTCAGTAAACTGATATGATTTTTATGCCACCTATATGATCTCGAATAACTTTCTTGAGCTTTAAATTGTCACCACGTGGAGTTGTTGTGAATTGCACGTGGGAAGCAATGCTGCACTTTATGCTAATGCTCATATTACGGGTGGGAAGCACTGGTAGGAAGCCGGAAATATTGAAAACAGTGCGATGCTCTTCCAACAAGACTATATATTTGAATTGATGATATTTTGAAACCAAATCTCAGAATACAGTCGTTCTATACCAGTACAAAACAAAGAAAGCTAGGTTGTTGGTGACACATGTGACACGTCAATATTTTTGCAATGAAAAATAACCAATGCAGGATTCGAACCATCTTATTAACAATTGCGAGGCCATTGTCCTCACCACTAGACAGCGCTTGTGGTTGTTGGCTTGCTCTTATTACTTTACCAAAATATTTTGTTTAAGGTCATAATGAAAAATATTTTACAGTAATGGGATTCGAACCATCGTCTTCTCACTTGCGAGGCCATTGTCCTCACCCCTAGACTGCCTGCGCATGTGGTTGTTGGCTTGCTCTTATTACTTTACCTTTATAAAGTGCTAAAAGTGCTGTGTGTGAAAATTCTGTGTAAAGTTGCAAGTATGTTTCGTGCTCATATACAAACATTAAACAATATAACCATGCTATGGTTATGATGTCAAATATTTTGATATGGATAACCACGCTGTTTTAATGGTCAAATGCTTGTCCTATGTAAATTTTCTAGCATGTTTCGTGCTCATATACAAACATTAAACAATATAACCATGATTTAAGCCCCGTTTACACTACATTCGATTTATTGGCACGACACGGCTAAAATGGGTACCCGTGCCCATTTCATCCGCGCCCGGCCTTTGTTTTGGTAGCCTGAACACTAGTGAAATTGGGCACGGCCGCACGGGTACCCATTTTAGCCGTGCCGTGCCGATAAATTGACTGTAGTGTAAACGGGGCTTTGGTTATGATGCCAAATATTTTGATATGGATAACCACGCTGTTTTAATGGTCAAATGCTTGTCCTATGTAAAGTTTCTAGCTTGTTTCTCGACCATGGTCGAGTATGCCATATTTCATGTTGTGTTGGGATATTCTGGGCTCTGGAGCCCTTTGGAAGGCAGCATGGTTACTATGAGAGCATATGGTACTGTGATATGGTGACGTGGAGCTAAGAAACGTGATACATTTCAAGAGGGGTCATTTAAAGTAACCTCGGTAGTTACTTTATGTGACCCCTATTATAATGTATCACATATTATAGTGTATCACATACCTTAGTCCTCCTCAGTCTCCCTCAACAATCCTTAGCCCTCCTTAGGCCTCCTTAGCCCTCCTTAGCCCTCCTTAGACATCCTTAGCCCTCCTTAGCCCTCCTTAGCCCTCCTTAGACATCCTTAGCCATCCTTAGCCCTCCTTAAACATCCTTAGCCCTCCTTAGCCCTCCTTAGCCCTCCTTAGACCACCTTAGCCCTCCTTAGCCCTCCCTAGCCCTCAGCCCTCCCTTTTTACACCAAACCTCCTTTGACATCCTTAGCGCTCCTTTGACATCCTTAGCCCTCCTTAGGCCTCCTTAGCCCTCCTTAGACCGCCTTAGCCCTCCTTAGCCCACCTTAGACTTCCTTAGCCCTCCTTAGCCCTCCTTAGGCCTCCTTAGCCCTCCTTAGACCGCCTTAGCCCTCCTTAGCCCACCTTAGACTTCCTTAGCCCTCCTTAGCCCTCCTTAGGCCTCCTTAGCCCTCCTTAGCCCTCCTTAGACATCCTTAGCCCTCCTTAGGCCTCCTTAGCCCACCTTAGACCTCCTTGGCCCTCCTTAGACCGCCTTAGCCCTCCTTAGGCCTCCTTAGCCCTCCTTAGACCACCTTAGCCCTCCTTTGACATCCTTAGCCCTCCTTAACCCTCCTTAGGCCTCCTTAGCCCTCCTTAGACCTCCTTAGCCCTCCTTAGCCCTCCTTAGCCCTCCTTAGACCACCTTAGCCCTCCTTTGACATCCTTAGCCCTCCTTAGCCCTCCTTAGACATCCTTAGCCCTCCTTAGCCCTCCCTAGACATCCTTAGCCCTCCTTAGGCCTCCTTAGCCCTCCTTAGACCACCTTAGCCCTCCTTTGACATCCTTAGCCCTCCTTAACCCTCCTTAGCCCTCCTTAGGCCTCCTTAGCCCTCCTTAGACATCCTTAGCCCTCCTTAGCCCTCGTTAGCTCTCCTTAGCCCTCCTTAGGCCTCCTTAGCCCTCCTTAGCCCTCCTTAGACATCCTTAGGCCTCCTTAGCCCTCCTTAGCCCTCCTTAGCTCTCCTTAGCCCTCCTTAGCCCTCCTTAGGCCTCCTTAGCCCTCCTTAGCCCTCCTTAGACATCCTTAGACATCCTTAGCTCTCCTTAGCCCTCCTTAGGCCTCCTTAGGCCTCCTTACCCTCCTTAGCCCTCCTTAGACATCCTTAGCTCTCCTTAGCCCTCCTTAGGCCTCCTTAGGCCTCCTTACCCTCCTTAGCCCTCCTTTGGCCTCCTTAGACCTCCTTAGAGCGCCTTAGCCCTTCTTAGCCCTCTTTAGACATCCTTAGCCCTCCTTAGCCCTCCTTAGCCCTCTTTAGACCACCTTAGCCCTCCTTAGGCCTCCTTAACCCTCCTTAGACATCCTTAGTCCTCCTTAGACATCCTTAGCCCTCCTTAGCTTACCTTAAACCTCCTCAGCCCACCTTAGACCTCCTTAGCCCTCCTTAGACCTCCTTATACCTCCTTAGCCCTCCTTAGACCGCCTTAGCCCTCCTTAGCCCACCTTAGACTTCCTTAGCCCTCCTTAGCCCTCCTTAGACCGCCTTAGCCTACCTTAGACCTCCTTAACCCACCTTAGACCTCCTTAGCCGTCTATACATCTTCTTATTTCTTTCCAAAAATATATCACATTACACGGGAAATACATCATACCTTTTAAAGTGCCTATATCACTTGTGGGATCTTTACGGATTTGAATAAAGCTTGAAAAATTAGATGATAAGTTCTACAACCCTCTTTGATATAATTAAATAGTTTCGAAAATATTTACATCCAAACATGACGATTTGCCTAAATTTCCGTCGTGCTCGGGGGTCTGAGACTCAGGAACCGAGTTCTTGTAATTTTACTTCGATCTTCCAATAACGTAAAACATTTTGAGAAAAACTCGCCCAGTTGCTACAGCCATACACAACGCACCGTTCCCGCATTTTTTTCTTGAAAAGCGCAAACTACATCGCCAGTGAAACTCTTCATGTTTACATTATAAAAGACGGCGTGTTTGCAAATCATTCCTGAGTCCCAGTCCCCCCAACCGACGTATTTTCGAAACTATTCAATCATATCAAAAAGGGTTGTAGAAGTTATAAACTAATTTTTCAAGCTCTATTCAAATCCGTAAAGATCCCACAAGTGATATAGGCACTTTAAGGAGGTCTAAGGTAGGCTAAGGAGGGCTAAGGAGGTCTAAGGTGGGCTGAGGAGGTCTAAGGTAAGCTAAGGAGGGCTAAGGAGGGCTAAGGAGGGCTAAGGTGGTCTAAGGAGGGCTAAGGAGAGCTAAGGAGGGCTAAGGAGGGCTAAGGAGGCCTAAGGAGGGCTAAGGATGTCTAAGGAGGTCTATGGCGGTCTAAGGAGGTCTAAGGAGGCCAAAGGAAGGCTAAGGAGGGCTAAGGAGGGCTAAGGAGAGCTAAGGATGTCTAAGGAGGCCTAAGGAGGGCTAAGGAGGCCTAAGGAGGCCTAAGGAGGGCTAAAGGGCTAAGGAGGGCTAAGGTGGTCTAAGGAGGGCTAAGGAGGCCTAAGGAGGGCTAAGGAGGCCTAAGGAGGGCTAAGGATGTCAAAGGAGCGCTAAGGATGTCAAAGGAGGGCTAAGGTGGTGTAAGGAGGGCTAAGGAGGCCTAAGGAGGGCTAAGGAGGCCTAAGGAGGGCTAAGGATGTCAAAGGAGCGCTAAGGATGTCAAAGGAGGGCTAAGGTGGTGTAAGGAGGGCTAAGGAGGCCTAAGGAGGGCTAAGGAGGCCTAAGGAGGGCTAAGGAGGGCTAAGGAGGGCTAAGGATGTCTAAGGAGGGCTAAGGATGTCTAGGGAGGGCTAAGGAGGGCTAAGGAGGGCTAAGGATGTCTAAGGATGTCTAAGGAGGGCTAAGGAGGGCTAAGGATGTCAAAGGAGGGCTAAGGTGGTCTAAGGAGGGCTAAGGAGGGCTAAGGAGGGCTAAGGAGGGCTAAGGTGGTCTAAGGAGGGCTAAGGATGGCTAAGGAGGGCTAAGGAGGGCTACGGAGGGCTTAGGATGGCTAAGGAGGGCTAAGGAGGGCTAAGGAGGCCTAAGGAGGGCTAAGGATGTCAAAGGAGCGCTAAGGATGTCAAAGGAGGGCTAAGGTGGTGTAAGGAGGGCTAAGGAGGCCTAAGGAGGGCTAAGGAGGCCTAAGGAGGGCTAAGGAGGGCTAAGGATGTCTAAGGAGGGCTAAGGATGTCTAGGGAGGGCTAAGGATGTCTAAGGAGGGCTAAGGATGTCAAAGGAGGGCTAAGGTGGTCTAAGGAGGGCTAAGGAGGGCTAAGGAGGGCTAAGGTGGTCTAAGGAGGGCTAAGGAGGCCTAAGGAGGGTTAAGGAGGGTTAAGGAGGGCTAAGGATGTCAAAGGAGGGCTAAGGTGGTCTAAGGAGGGCTAAGGAGGCCTAAGGAGGGCTAAGGCGGTCTAAGGAGGGCCAAGGAGGTCTAAGGAGGGCTAAGGAGGCCTAAGGAGGGCTAAGGATGTCTAAGGAGGGCTAAGGAGGCCTAAGGAGGGCTAAGGAGGGCTAAGGAAGTCTAAGGTGGGCAAAGGAGGGCTAAGGAGGGCTAAGAAGGGCTAAGGTGGTCTAAGGAGGGCTAAGGAGGGCTAAGGAGGGCTAAGGAGGGCTACGGAGGGCTAAGGATGGCTAAGGAGGGCTAAGGAGGGCTAAGGAGGCCTAAGGAGGGCTAAGGATGTCAAAGGAGCGCTAAGGATGTCAAAGGAGGGCTAAGGTGGTGTAAGGAGGGCTAAGGAGGCCTAAGGAGGGCTAAGGAGGCCTAAGGAGGGCTAAGGAGGGCTAAGGAGGGCTAAGGATGTCTAAGGAGGGCTAAGGATGTCTAGGGAGGGCTAAGGAGGGCTAAGGAGGGCTAAGGAGGGCTAAGGATGTCTAAGGAGGGCTAAGGAGGGCTAAGGATGTCAAAGGAGGGCTAAGGTGGTCTAAGGAGGGCTAAGGAGGGCTAAGGAGGGCTAAGGAGGGCTAAGGTGGTCTAAGGAGGGCTAAGGAGGCCTAAGGAGGGTTAAGGAGGGTTAAGGAGGGCTAAGGAGGGCTAAGGATGTCAAAGGAGGGCTAAGGTGGTCTAAGGAGGGCTAAGGAGGCCTAAGGAGGGCTAAGGCGGTCTAAGGAGGGCCAAGGAGGTCTAAGGAGGCCTAAGGAGGGCTAAGGATGTCTAAGGAGGGCTAAGGAGGCCTAAGGAGGGCTAAGGAGGGCTAAGGAAGTCTAAGGTGGGCTAAGGAGGGCTAAGGAGGGCTAAGGAGGGCTAAGGGGGGCTAAGGATGGCTAAGGAGGGCTAAGGAGGGCTAAGGAGGGCTAAGGATGGCTAAGGAGGGCTAAGGAGGGCTAAGGAGGCCTAAGGAGGGCTAAGGATGTCAAAGGAGCGCTAAGGATGTCAAAGGAGGGCTAAGGTGGTGTAAGGAGGGCTAAGGAGGCCTAAGGAGGGCTAAGGAGGCCTAAGGAGGGCTAAGGAGGGCTAAGGATGTCTAAGGAGGGCTAAGGATGTCTAGGGAGGGCTAAGGAGGCTAAGGAGGGCTAAGGATGTCTAAGGAGGGCTAAGGAGGGCTAAGGATGTCAAAGGAGGGCTAAGGTGGTCTAAGGAGGGCTAAGGAGGGCTAAGGAGGGCTAAGGAGGGCTAAGGAGGGCTAAGGTGGTCTAAGGAGGGCTAAGGAGGCCTAAGGAGGGTTAAGGAGGGTTAAGGAGGGCTAAGGATGTCTAAGGAGGTCTATGGCGGTCTAAGGAGCGCTAAGGAGGTCTAAGGAGGCCAAAGGAAGGCTAAGGAGGGCTAAGGAGGGCTAAGGAGAGCTAAGGAGGGCTAAGGAGGCCTAAGGAGGGCTAAGGATGTCTAAGGAGGGCTAAGGAGGCCTAAGGAGGCCTAAGGAGGGCTAAGGAGGGCTAAGGATGGCTAAGGAGGGCTAAGGAGGCCTAAGGAGGGCTAAGGATGTCAAAGGAGCGCTAAGGATGTCAAAGGAGGGCTAAGGTGGTGTAAGGAGGGCTAAGGAGGGCTAAGGAGGGCTAAGGAGGGCTAAGGTGGTCTAAGGAGGGCTAAGGATGTTTAAGGAGGGCTAAGGAGACCTAAGGAGAGCTAAGGAGGGCTAAGGAGGACTAAGGTATGTGATACACAATAATATGTGATACATTATAATAGGGGTCACATAAAGTAACTACCGTAACCTCCAACACCAACACCGCACAGCAATATCGTGGGCGCACGTGGCAAAGTTTATTTTATACGTTTCTTGCTTTGGAGTCTTTTTGAGCAAATATTTTTCGTTTTATCAAAGATTCTTTTTCCCTTATGTCGCCAAATATTGTGCTTGTTTGTCGTGAAAATCGACATCAATTGATATCATCATGGACAAATTGTGTAGACGAAGCGTGAAAACGTTGTCATGTTGTCGTTTTACGACAGCTTCTGCCACGTTTGCCCTAAATACGGCGCTTCCAACTGATTTGAGGCGATTCTTAGAAGAGGTATGTTGTAAACAAAGCCGGTTTTATGCATTATAATGATGTTGTGTTGTGCTTTTAATAAAACACCGTGTATATATAGACATTTACTACGTTTACTATGAATAATCGTTATGTACAAATTCCGAAAGTTCAAATGTAAACAGTAAACATAACCTTTTAACATTTAAACAAGGTTGATATTATGCAAGTTAAACAGCATCTTTGAAAGTCATCAATGGGCTGTTTTCGTTATGTAGAAGGTCCTATCGTCTAATCTATCTATATTTGAATTAATGAATTGGTCTCAGTTGCCCGCGCGCTGTTTTATTGAGTAGCTCTCTGACTCTGAGATATTCATTAGGTTGCCCTTTTGTATTCACTGGGCTGCCTGTTTTCAAAAAATATCCGTCTAGGTTGGAAGTGATCCGAAGGAGGCAAGATTTTGGTTAAGACAATTCCAATACCAGGCGAATGACCCTAAGCATCCATTTGCTGTGTTGCAAGCTGGATCTTCTATTCTTCACAGCAAGGAGGCAGTATGTTTGTACATTTATGTGTTTCTACACAAGCAGCCAGCAAACAATGCTAATTCCTTAGGTTAGGTCATTGTATCAGTGTACTATATTTACTGTAATATTATATAATATTATGTTAATATAATACACTGAGGCATTTAGAGAAAATAAAGTATATTTCATGCATGATTTAAGGTTTTTTACTATTTTTTCCTGCAGTTCTCTATAACTTCTAATGATATTTTCTAGGTGAAGATTTTGTGTTCCTCTCTTTCGTTTCTCAATCGAAATGGTATGCCAACTGTCCTAGTGTATGGCCCAGATCAAGACTCTTGCAACAATGAGAAGTTATTTCACCTGGCACAGCAGCTGCAACAGCAGGAAATGCAACTGGTCGACTGCCTTGAAAAGTTCTGTCATGCGGACACGCGGGCATTTTGCGGAGCAAGTGGCATTCTCCAGAGCCAGAAGTCTCACTCAAGGTAACTTTTGTACTAGACACCATTATTCAAATGTTTGCTTACATAGATCTGAGTTTTAACTGTGATTTTTTCAATTGTTTTCCAGATTGCAACCTGTCATAGATCATGTAAATGCAGATCCAATTACATGGACATTTAGGTATGTATAGCTCCTGACAATTCTTATACCACAGTATACATATATGTATTTTCTATCCAAGTGATTTAAGGTATAAATGTATGGTCCTAAGGTACCCAGGTATCAAAGAAATTCTGCCAACCAGGCTAATAAGATGTATTTAAATGTGATATTTGTAGGTCGGGTCGTGTACCATTGCTGACCTCTGTATCCATTGAACGGAGAACAGGTCGGCTCACACCAATATGTTCTCGACATGTTGCCATAAAACTATCAGAGGTTCTTAAGCCTATGAAAGTGATTTTCCTAAATGAAACTGGTGGCCTGTTTGATGAACATGGAAAAGTAAGCACATTACCTTTGTGACACCATTAAGGGCCTGTTTATATGATCCCGTCTAGCCGGGACGGGATGTTTTCATCCCGCTTAGCCGGGAAACTCGCCTAGGCGGGATGGCGTGTTTATATGGAGTAAATTTGTAGTGCAGGTTCCTTCGACGGCATGTTTTATTGTAGAAATCGAATATGCCAATATATACACATGCTCCTAATGTATGTTTATCGCAATCATCTTGGCCAAGCGGGATGGAGTGTTTATATGGCAATTTCTGGTCCCGTCTAAGCGGGATTCCGGCAAGAAGTGCGGGATGGAAAAGTGGTCATATAAACACTAATTAGTGTTTTATTACAAGCGGGATCTCGGAAACTGTCCCGTCCCGGCTAGATCATATAAACAGGCCCTAAATGATGTTTTCAGCTCTGTCTGTTCACCAGTATGTTGTTAAAATATTGCCATCGTTCTCTATACATTTTAAGGTTATTTCTCATATAAGAATCCCAGGAGATATTCAAAACATTTCACAAGAATCATGGTGTACAACTGACATAAAAAACCAGGTAAAGACATTAATTAATCTTACTGGTTTATACCACTCTGAGTGGCGTAAAACAATGGCCTCTTCCTTTTTAAGTTTAATCTTCCAAGACATCCTGTTACGCTTTCTTTTCATGGGCTTTAAATCATAATCTCTACACCACAATGCAGCCCAATCTCAAGTTGTAATTATTGATATCTATTTATTACAACTGAAATTTATTATGCCCTAGATTGATGAAATTGCTTCCCTCTCAAAAGATCTGTCAAAGCAAACTCAACAGACGGTGAAGTAACAAGTCCAGTAACATTATTAAAGAACTTTTAGTCATCAAGGTTTGGATTATCCTCTTTGAATATGTATATGGGTTTGGATCCATCACCATGGGTTCTATTTCATGGTTTGAATTGTCAGTCCTTATTGTTTTCATGGGATATAGAAGCAAAAAAGGAACACCTTTGGAACAGTACTATATTTCCATTTTGTGTGAGAGGAACCACGTATGACACAGTTAAAATTTTCCTTAAGGTTGTGGCACTATGATACAGAAAACTGAAGCAATCCATCGGTACAAGTCGTTGGAGGAAGTTAATGTCCCAAAGACTGACGAAACTCTTAACTCAGTAAGCTCATATCTCTCAGCATAGTATGCCAAACCACCCACAAACTGTCAGATTTTTGTTCTCAGTTGTTCTCATGTGATTTGTGTTGTGAATACTTCTTAATTGTAGGTCCTTCAAAAAGCCCTGAAACCAGAATATATGACAGTTGTGCAAGAGTATTTACAGAGTGTTTATATATCAGAAAAGTATGACAGCTGTGTTCAGTTCTGTTTTAAGCTGTGTGTAGTTATTGGGTGCAGTATTAGTTAGAGTATAATTGATATTCTAGTTGATGGACAATTCATTATGTTTTGTGTAGTTACACTGCGGCTGCTATTGTTATTCATGACAGAGAAAAAAGTGAAATACCATATCTGGATAAATTTGTGATATCATCCGCATGTCAGGTAAGAAATGTCTCTCTTACGGATCACTCTCCTGAAGAATAAACACATAGAATAAACACATGCATACAATATTGTGTGTCCAAAGCAACTCAGTTTTTCTTGATACACTAGGGTCAAGGAACAAGTGATGATCTATGGAACCATTTAACTCAAGATTTTTCAAGTTTGTTCTGGCGTTCTCGTGCGACAAACAGGATCAATCCCTGGTGAGAAGATTACAAAAGGCCTTTCTCCCAACCTGCAGTTTTTCGGCCGTAAAATTCTACGGGTTAATATAGTTTTGCTGTTCATAATCATCTAGGTATTTCATCAGGGCAGATGGAAGCTGGACAAATGGAGACTGGATAATATTTTGGTAACACATTTCTGTGTTTAGGAACACTTTCAGCAAGTTTTCTTTTTTGAAATACAATTTTTTTCAAGGTATGGTGTTGATGAACCTAGAATCTCTCATGATCTTGTAGAATTCGCTGGAACATTGCCTGAATCCTTTGACCCAATCGCAAACCGTACGTTCTTTCTTCTTCTTCTGTATAGTGTGTGTATCTTCAGCAGGGCAGACATGCTGTTTAATTCTAAAAAAGAAACTCTTGTATGTATTACACAATAGCAGCTGATGAAATATAACTGCTTTTTTCTGCAGATGATGTTACAATGAAGTCAGAAAATAGATCAACCACAAGCTACATACAATTGTCTGAAGATCTTGTTCGTAAAATGATCATATTTGTCATCTACGGGAAAAAAATAGACTTACTATAAACAAAACTACAGTAGAGGCTATACTATACAGTGAACTGTAATAAAAATTTTATTCACAGTTCACTAATACTATATAAACCTATATAGACCAGTTAGATGAACTTTAAGATATTTTTTTGTCTCATAAAACCCTGTGTGTACAATTTTCTTTGTATTTATACTATTATTTATAGTTGCATACAGTGGTATGAATTCCATGTACATTAATTTAGATTTTAAAATATTATAAAACATGTATTTTTTTAACACTATAGTATTTCAAGCCAATACAATTGTTCAGACAACCTGATTCATTTTACATGAAATGTACCATACCATGTTTCATAAAACCCCTGCACAAATTAGTGCAGGCTCGCTTTTAAATGAAGTTTCAATTTTAAAAAAATTTTCTATAATTTTTAATATTTTTTCACTTTCTCCAAAATAACCCGTCGTTTTCCTTTTCTCTGCTGAATGGAGTACTATGTGATACAGGAATGGGAAGCGTCGTATTACTGTTGGGAAAGCAGAACTTGGAAGACGGAAAAATAAGCCTTTAATTAAGCTTTTAACACGGCATTTATAAAACACCGTGTATATATAGACATTTACTACGTTTACTATGAATAATCGTTATGTACAAATTCCGAAAGTTCAAATGTAAACAGTAAACATACCTTTTAACATTTAAACAAGGTTGATATTATGCAAGTTAAACAGCATCTTTGAAAGTCATCAATGGGCTGTTCGTTATGTAGAAGGTCCTATCGTCTAATCTATCTATATTTGAATTAATGAATTGGTCTCAGTTGCCCGCGCGCTGTTTTATTGAGTAGCTCTCTGACTCTGAGATATTCATTAGGTTGCCCTTTTGTATTCACTGGGCTGCCTGTTTTCAAAAAATATCCGTCTAGGTTGGAAGTGATCCGAAGGAGGCAAGATTTTGGTTAAGACAATTCCAATACAGGCGAATGACCCTAAGCATCCATTTGCTGTGTTGCAAGCTGGATCTTCTATTCTTCACAGTAACGAGGCAGTATGTTTGTACATTTATCTGTTTCTACACAAGCAGCCAGAAAACAATGCTAATTCCTTAGGTTTAGGTCATTGTATCAGTGTACTATATTTACTGTAATATATTATATAATATTATGTTAATATAATACACTGAGGCATTTAGAGAAAATAAAGTATATTTCATGCATGATTTAAGTTTTTTTACTATTTTTCCTGCAGTTCTCTATAACTTCTAATGATATTTTCTAGGTGAAGATTTTGTGTTCCTCTCTTTCGTTTCTCAATCGAAATGGTATGCCAACTGTCCTAGTGTATGGCCCAGATCAAGACTCTTGCAATGATGAGAAGTTATTTCACCTGGCACAGCAGCTTCAACAGCAGGAAATGCAACTGGTCGACTGCCTTGAAAAGTTCTGTCATGCAGACACGCGGGCATTTTGCGGAGCAAGTGGCATTCTCCAGAGCCAGAAGTCTCGCTCAAGGTAACTTTTGTACCAGACACCATTATTCAAAGGTTTGCTTACATAGATCTGAGTTTTAACTGTAATTTTTTCAATTGTTTTCCAGATTGCAACCTGTCATAGATCATGTAAATGCAGATCCAATTACATGGACATTTAGGTATGTATAGCTCCTGACAATTCTTATACCACAGTATACATATATGTACTTTCTATCCAAGTGATTTAAGGTATGAATGTATGGTCCTAAGGTACCCAAGTATCAAAGAAATTCTGCCAACCAGGCTAATAAGATGTATTTAAATGTGATATTTGTAGGTCGGGTCGTGTACCATTGCTGACCTCTGTATCCATTGAACGGAGAACAGGTCGGCTCACACCAATATGTTCTCGACATGTTGCCATAAAACTATCAGAGGTTCTTAAGCCTATGAAAGTGATTTTCCTAAATGAAACTGGTGGCCTGTTTGATGAACATGGAAAAGTAAGCACATTACCTTTGTGACACCATTAAGGGCCTGTTTATATGATCCCGTCTAGCCGGGACGGGATGTTTTCATCCCGCTTAGCCGGGAAACTCGCCTAGGCGGGATGGCGTGTTTATATGGAGTAAATTTTGTAGTGCAGGTTCCTTCGACGGCATGTTTTATTGTAGAAATCGAATATGCCAATATATACACATGCTCCTAATGTATGTTTATCGCAAATCATCTTGGCCAAGCGGGATGGAGTGTTTATATGGCAATTTCTGGTCCCGTCTAAGCGGGATTCCGGCAAGAAGTGCGGGATGGAAAAGTGGTCATATAAACACTAATTAGTGTTTTATTACAAGCGGGATCTCGGAAACTGTCCCGTCCCGGCTAGATCATATTTAAACAGGCCCTAAATGATGTTTTCAGCTCTGTCTGTTCACCAGTATGTTGTTAAAATATTGCCATCGTTCTCTATACATTTTAAGGTTATTTCTCATATAAGAATCCCAGGAGATATTCAAAACATTTCACAAGAATCATGGTGTACAACTGACATAAAAAACCAGGTAAAGACATTAATTAATCTTACTGGTTTATACCACTCTGAGTGGCGTAAAACAATGGCCTCTTCCTTTTTAAGTTTAATCTTCCAAGACATCCTGTTACGCTTTCTTTTCATGGGCTTTAAATCATAATCTTACACCACAATGCAGCCCAATCTCAAGTTGTAATTATTGATATCTATTTATTACAACTGAAATTTATTATGCCCTAGATTGATGAAATTGCTTCCCTTCTCAAAGATCTGTCAAGCAACTCAACAGCGGTGATAACAAGTCCAGTAAACATTATTAAAGAACTTTTTAGTCATCAAGGTTTGGATTATCCTCTTTGAATATGTATATGGTTTGGATCCCATCACCATGGGTTCTATTTCATGGTTTGAATTGTCAGTCCTTATTGTTTTCATGGGATATAGAAGCAAAAAAGGAACACCTTTGGAACAGTACTATATTTCCATTTTGTGTGAGAGGAACCACGTATGACACAGTTAAAATTTTCCTTTAAGGTTGTGGCACTATGATACAGAAAACTGAAGCAATCCATCGGTACAAGTCGTTGGAGGAAGTTAATGTCCCAAGACTGACGAAACTCTTAACTCAGTAAGCTCATATCTCTCAGCATAGTATGCCAAACCACCCACAAAACTGTCAGATTTTTGTTCTCAGTTGTTCTCATGTGATTTGTGTTGTGAATACTTCTTAATTGTAGGTCCTTCAAAAAGCCTCTGAAACCAGAATATATGACAGTTGTGCAAGAGTATTTACAGAGTGTTTATATATCAGAAAAGTATGACAGCTGTGTTCAGTTCTGTTTAAGCTGTGTGTAGTTATTGGGTGCAGTATTAGTTAGAGTATAATTGATATTCTAGTTGATGGACAATTCATTATGTTTTGTGTAGTTACACTGCGGCTGCTATTGTTATTCATGACAGAGAAAAAAGTGAAATACCATATCTGGATAAATTTGTGATATCATCCGCATGTCAGGTAAGAAATGTCTCTCTTACGGATCACTCTCCTGAAGAATAAACACATAGAATAAACACATGCATACAATATTGTGTGTCCAAAGCAACTCAGTTTTTCTTGATACACTAGGGTCAAGGAACAAGTGATGATCTATGGAACCATTTAACTCAAGATTTTTCAAGTTTGTTCTGGCGTTCTCGTGCGACAAACAGGATCAATCCCTGGTGAGAAGATTACAAAAGGCCTTTCCTTCCCAACCTGCAGTTTTTCGGCCGTAAAATTCTACGGGTTAATATAGTTTTGCTTTCATAATCATCTAGGTATTTCATCAGGGCAGATGGAAGCTGGACAAATGGAGACTGGATAATATTTTGGTAACACATTTCTGTGTTTAGAAACACTTTCAGCAAGTTTTCTTTTTGTAAAATACAATTTTTTTCAAGGTATGGTGTTGATGAACCTAGAATCTCTCATGATCTTGTAGAATTCGCTGGAACATTGCCTGAATCCTTTGACCCAATCGCAAACCGTACGTTCTTTCTTTCTTCTTCTGTATAGTGTGTATCTTCAGCAGGGCAGACAATGCTGTTTAATTCTAAAAAAGAAACTCTTGTATGTATTACACAATAGCAGCTGATGAAATATAACTGCTTTTTTCTGCAGATGATGTTACAATGAAGTCAGAAAATAGATCAACCACAAGCTACATACAATATGTCTGAAGATCTTGTTCGTAAAATGACATATTTGTCATCTACGGGAAAAAATAGACTTACTATAACAAAACTACAGTAGAGGCTATACTATACAGTGAACTGTAATAAAATATTTTATTACAGTTCACTAATACTATAGAAACCTATATAGACCCAGTTAGATGAACTTTAAGATATTTTTTTGTCTCATAAAACCCTGTGTGTACAATTTTCTTGTATTTATACTATTATTTATAGTTGCATACAGTGTATGAATTCCATGTACATTAATTTAGATTTTAAAATATTATAAAAACATGTATTTTTTTAAACACTATAGTATTTCAAGCCAATACAATTGTTCAGACAACCTGATTCATTTTACATGATGTACCAATACCATGTTTCATAAAACCCCTGCACAAATTAGTGCAGGCTCGCTTTTAAATGAAGTTTCAATTTTAAAAAATTTTCTATAATTTTTAATATTTTTTTCACTTTTCTCCAAAATAACCCGTCGTTTTCCTTTTTCTCTGCTGAATGGAGTACTATGTGATACAGGAATGGGAAGCGTCGTATTACTGTTGGGAAAGCAGAACTTGGAAGGACGGAAAATTAAGCCTTTAATTAAGCTTTTAACACGGCATTTAATAAAACACCGTGTATATATAGACATTTACTACGTTTACTATGAATAATCGTTATGTACAAATTCCGAAAGTTCAAATGTAAACAGTAAACATAACCTTTTAACATTTAAACAAGGTTGATATTATGCAAGTTAAACAGCATCTTTGAAAGTCATCAATGGGCTGTTTTCGTTATGTAGAAGGTCCTATCGTCTAATCTATCTATATTTGAATTAATGAATTGGTCTCAGTTGCCCGCGCGCTGTTTTATTGAGTAGCTCTCTGACTCTGAGATATTCATTAGGTTGCCCTTTTGTATTCACTGGGCTGCCTGTTTTCAAAAAATATCCGTCTAGGTTGGAAGTGATCCGAAGGAGGCAAGATTTTGGTTAAGACAATTCCAATACCAGGCGAATGACCCTAAGCATCCATTTGCTGTGTTGCAAGCTGGATCTTCTATTCTTCACAGTAACGAGGCAGTATGTTTGTACATTTATCTGTTTCTACACAAGCAGCCAGAAAACAATGCTAATTCCTTAGGTTTAGGTCATTGTATCAGTGTACTATATTTACTGTAATATATTATATAATATTATGTTAATATAATACACTGAGGCATTTAGAGAAAATAAAGTATATTTCATGCATGATTTAAGTTTTTTACTATTTTTTCCTGCAGTTCTCTATAACTTCTAATGATATTTTCTAGGTGAAGATTTTGTGTTCCTCTCTTTCGTTTCTCAATCGAAATGGTATGCCAACTGTCCTAGTGTATGGCCCAGATCAAGACTCTTGCAATGATGAGAAGTTATTTCACCTGGCACAGCAGCTTCAACAGCAGGAAATGCAACTGGTCGACTGCCTTGAAAAGTTCTGTCATGCAGACACGCGGGCATTTTGCGGAGCAAGTGGCATTCTCCAGAGCCAGAAGTCTCGCTCAAGGTAACTTTTGTACCAGACACCATTATTCAAAGGTTTGCTTACATAGATCTGAGTTTTAACTGTAATTTTTTCAATTGTTTTCCAGATTGCAACCTGTCATAGATCATGTAAATGCAGATCCAATTACATGGACATTTAGGTATGTATAGCTCCTGACAATTCTTATACCACAGTATACATATATGTACTTTCTATCCAAGTGATTTAAGGTATGAATGTATGGTCCTAAGGTACCCAGGTATCAAAGAAATTCTGCCAACCAGGCTAATAAGATGTATTTAAATGTGATATTTGTAGGTCGGGTCGTGTACCATTGCTAACCTCTGTATCCATTGAACGGAGAACAGGTCGACTCACACCAATATGTTCTCGACATGTTGCCATAAAACTATCAGAGGTTCTTAAGCCTATGAAAGTGATTTTCCTAAATGAAACTGGTGGCCTGTTTGATGAACATGGAAAAGTAAGCACATTTCCTTTGTGACACCATTAAGGGCCTGTTTATATGATCCCGTCTAGCCGGGACGGGATGTTTTCATCCCGCTTAGCCGGGAAACTCGCCTAGGCGGGATGGCGTGTTTATATGGAGTAAATTTTGTAGTGCAGGTTCCTTCGACGGCATGTTTTATTGTAGAAATCGAATATGCCAATATATACACATGCTCCTAATGTATGTTTATCGCAAATCATCTTGGCCAAGCGGGATGGAGTGTTTATATGGCAATTTCTGGTCCCGTCTAAGCGGGATTCCGGCAAGAAGTGCGGGATGGAAAAGTGGTCATATAAACACTAATTAGTGTTTTATTACAAGCGGGATCTCGGAAACTGTCCCGTCCCGGCTAGATCATATAAACAGGCCCTAAATGATGTTTTCAGCTCTGTCTGTTCACCAGTATGTTGTTAAAATATTGCCATCGTTCTCTATACATTTTAAGGTTATTTCTCATATAAGAATCCCAGGAGATATTCAAAACATTTCACAAGAATCATGGTGTACAACTGACATAAAAAACCAGGTAAAGACATTAATTAATCTTACTGGTTTATACCACTCTGAGTGGCGTAAAACAATGGCCTCTTCCTTTTTAAGTTTAATCTTCCAAGACATCCTGTTACGCTTTCTTTTCATGGGCTTTAAATCATAATCTCTACACCACAATGCAGCCCAATCTCAAGTTGTAATTATTGATATCTATTTATTACAACTGAAATTTATTATGCCCTAGATTGATGAAATTGCTTCCCTTCTCAAAGATCTGTCAAGCAACTCAACAGCGGTGATAACAAGTCCAGTAAACATTATTAAAGAACTTTTTAGTCATCAAGGTTTGGATTATCCTCTTTGAATATGTATATGGTTTGGATCCCATCACCATGGGTTCTATTTCATGGTTTGAATTGTCAGTCCTTATTGTTTTCATGGGATATAGAAGCAAAAAAGGAACACCTTTGGAACAGTACTATATTTCCATTTTGTGTGAGAGGAACCACGTATGACACAGTTAAAATTTTCCTTTAAGGTTGTGGCACTATGATACAGAAAACTGAAGCAATCCATCGGTACAAGTCGTTGGAGGAAGTTAATGTCCCAAGACTGACGAAACTCTTAACTCAGTAAGCTCATATCTCTCAGCATAGTATGCCAAACCACCCACAAAACTGTCAGATTTTTGTTCTCAGTTGTTCTCATGTGATTTGTGTTGTGAATACTTCTTAATTGTAGGTCCTTCAAAAAGCCTCTGAAACCAGAATATATGACAGTTGTGCAAGAGTATTTACAGAGTGTTTATATATCAGAAAAGTATGACAGCTGTGTTCAGTTCTGTTTAAGCTGTGTGTAGTTATTGGGTGCAGTATTAGTTAGAGTATAATTGATATTCTAGTTGATGGACAATTCATTATGTTTTGTGTAGTTACACTGCGGCTGCTATTGTTATTCATGACAGAGAAAAAAGTGAAATACCATATCTGGATAAATTTGTGATATCATCCGCATGTCAGGTAAGAAATGTCTCTCTTACGGATCACTCTCCTGAAGAATAAACACATAGAATAAACACATGCATACAATATTGTGTGTCCAAAGCAACTCAGTTTTTCTTGATACACTAGGGTCAAGGAAACAAGTGATGATCTATGGAACCATTTAACTCAAGATTTTTCAAGTTTGTTCTGGCGTTCTCGTGCGACAAACAGGATCAATCCCTGGTGAGAAGATTACAAAAGGCCTTTCCTTCCCAACCTGCAGTTTTTCGGCCGTAAAATTCTACGGGTTAATATAGTTTTGCTTTCATAATCATCTAGGTATTTCATCAGGGCAGATGGAAGCTGGACAAATGGAGACTGGATAATATTTTGGTAACACATTTCTGTGTTTAGAAACACTTTCAGCAAGTTTTCTTTTTGTAAAATACAATTTTTTTCAAGGTATGGTGTTGATGAACCTAGAATCTCTCATGACCTTGTAGAATTCGCTGGAACATTGCCTGAATCCTTTGACCCAATCGCAAACCGTATGTTCTTTCTTTCTTCTTCTGTATAGTGTGTATCTTCAGCAGGGCAGACAATGCTGTTTAATTCTAAAAAAGAAACTCTTGTATGTATTACACAATGGCAGCTGATGAAATATTACTGCTTTTTTCCGCAGATGATGTTACGATGAAGTCAGAAAATAGATCAACCACAAGCTACATACAATATGTCTGAAGATCTTGTTCGTAAAATGACATATTTGTCATCTACGGGAAAAAATAGACTTACTATAACAAAACTACAGTAGAGGCTATACTATACAGTGAACTGTAATAAAATATTTTATTACAGTTCACTAATACTATAGAAACCTATATAGACCCAGTTAGATGAACTTTAAGATATATTTTTTTGTCTCATAAAACCCTGTGTGTACAATTTTCTTGTATTTATACTATTATTTATAGTTGCATACAGTGTATGAATTCCATGTACATTAATTTAGATTTTAAAATATTATAAAAACATGTATTTTTTTAAACACTATAGTATTTCAAGCCAATACAATTGTTCAGACAACCTGATTCATTTTACATGATGTACCAATACCATGTTTCATAAAACCCCTGCACAAATTAGTGCAGGCTCGCTTTTAAATGAAGTTTCAATTTTAAAAAATTTTCTATAATTTTTAATATTTTTTTCACTTTTCTCCAAAATAACCCGTCGTTTTCCTTTTTCTCTGCTGAATGGAGTACTATGTGATACAGGAATGGGAAGCGTCGTATTACTGTTGGGAAAGCAGAACTTGGAAGGACGGAAAATTAAGCCTGTCTTCGAAATTTATTTGTTTTTCTGAGACCAACTCTGAACCTAATTCTGGGCCAAATGTGACTGCAGATTTACGGCGTGTGACTGGTTTTCAAAGACGACTTGTTTCGCTCATATATAAAGCTGTTGTTGTAAATGTGAATGAGGAGAAGCCTCTGTGGTTCTCGTCTCTAGCCAACAGAGAGGAAACGTACTATTTTTTAGAGCATTTTTGGAAGCAACGTCTGCTTAGCCTGGGACCAAGGTAAGATGTTTCATGTACACTTGTTACAAAAATATGACAACTAGTCTGGTAGTAGACAGAATAAAATATTATCATAGGTGTACGGGTTAACAAATTTGAGGGGTGTCAGACAGGAGCTAGGATCAGGCCGATCAGCCGATCAGGTATGGCCGTTGAAGCTAGGATCTGCAAAATCACCAAAATGTAGACTCACAGAAGTCAAGTAGTCAACATTCTGAGGTGAAAGTTTTATTTCAGCAAAAGTTAAGTGAGAGTCTTGACCTACCACCAATTCTGCCAAATCTAGGTGGGATGTGGGGTGCATCTCCCTCTCCCCACTACATGCATCATTTGCCTATGAATACTAACTTGTTTGATAATGTGACCACTGGGTGGCGATTCCTGGGGTATGTTATTAAAGAGAACCTATTAATCTGACAACCTCAAGCCACAGGAAATGTGGCAGACAGGATGTTGATGTTTTTTTGGAGATAAGATTAGATACCTTAAGGCTTGGCAGGTAAGATAAGATATTTACATATATAAGACCACCTTATATAGATAACATATAAATAGAGGACATGCACCAATAAAAGTATAGTGCCAGCAAAAGTTGCATGGTGTTTGTATTCTATGTGTAACACACAGCACTTTTCCTGTTTTTGAAATTGTCTCATCACTCCAATTACTCCATCGATATTTCAAGAATCTTTGCGGTTTAATAACTCATTGCAATGAATTAACATTTCAGAGGTGAGAATGAACTACAAGGCAGAGGTCATGATGGGACCTCAGGAGCAGGACATGCTGACCGAAAGCAGATATTTGAAATGTTGTATGATTCAGAAAAGACCTTGATCGATGCATCAAACTCACTGGGAAACCAGGGAGAACAGCTGGATAGATCAGCTCGAACAATGAACAGAATGCACAAAGATTTGAATGTGACAGAAACGCTCATAAATGGCTTGGATAGATGGTTCACAAAATGGGACATGAAACCTGAAGACTTCTTTGAAATTAAAATGAAAAAGGAATATCCAGTTTTGTACAGGAAACATACAAAGGAATGTTACTTTCCTGGTTCGTTAGTTTTCACAGAGGGACAGCTCACTGTTTTGAATATAAAACGTGTTGCAGATGTTTCTATACTATTGAACAATTTGACAAGTATCATTGTGAATACACCTTGGAATATTGTGTTGCTTCGTTCGGCCATCGGGGAAGTCGATGTGATGGTTGATATATCTTCTGCCCAAGTTGTCTACGTGCTTAAGGCACTTCAATCAGAACACGGCCATAAGTTCAACTATGACGAGATTTCCGACACCAAGAAAGTTATCAAAGTTTCAGAGATGCCCAAGGTTGATACGCTTGTATTTGATAATGATCATAAACAACAAGTTGGTGATGAAGATCTCGAAGCAGTTGGTGATATTGTTGGAAACTTGAAATCATTGGCGGTTGGTATCAATCAGGAGATGACACGACAAGTTGAATGGTGAGTGAACTGCCTTTGACTCACTGTCATTATTCCAGATTACAGTACCCCATTCCAATTATCTCCAGATGGTATACCTTCTTCCTTATTCAATATTGACCACAATCCTCTATTCAATATTCCTTTAATTATATCTTTTCTTTCAGTTTGGACCAGCTCTCAGAGTCTGTGGATAAAGCTGAACATAGAATAAGGAAAAACACCAGAAAAGTCGAAAAAAAGCTTTAAAACTGCATCTGAAAACAACTGAGTACAAAGGTAGAAGGTAAAATACTTTTCCTTTTTTCATATTATGATGTTGGCTGGATTTCAGTGAAGCATGCTAAATTGTTTTAGAACTTGCCACCAGGGGTAATCAGACCTCAACTTTGTAATTAAGGTTTAATCACGGTTTAATCATGGTTTAATCATGGTTTAGTCAAGGTTTAATCATGGTTTAATCATGGCTTAGTTATGGTTTAGTCATGGTTTAGTCCTGATTTAATCATGATTTATTCATGGTTTAATCATGGTTTAAAATGGTTTAGGCAGGGTTTAATCATGGTTTAATCATATTGGTTTAATCGTATTGGTTTAATCATATTGCTTCATTCATGGTTTAATTATAGTTTAATCATGGTTTGATCATGTTGAACATGGTTTAACCAAGGTTACACCAAACTAGGGACAATTTTAGAAAAGTAAAAATCACCATTTGTGTAGGAATTTAAGCACAGCGCTAATTAATGCTATGGCATCGCACACAACTTCTTAACATCTCCAGTCAGAAATACTTTCAACAAACACTGGCACTCTCATATCTTGCAATAATCCGAAAGGGCTTCGACGAAAAGGTTTTAAAAGGTTTCCTTGTTGTAACATCAAACACCTTTGACGGGCTTTGTACTAATTTCAGTATTCTTAACAGTTAAACACCAAAATCTTCATCGGCATCTGTATATCAACAGTTAACACCGAAATCTTCATCGGCATCTATATATCATATCAGGTCTTTTCTAAGGCATAGACATGGAGGCCTCAGTCTATTGAATGTTTCTCTGTTAGTCTTTTAGGGCGATGGATTAAAATACCGCTCGTGCAGGGCTCGTACTGTATGTGTGTATTCCTACATTATTGTGTTTGGAAGCGGACGATTTTTTGGATGAAGGAAGTTTAACAAGATATCTTGATTCCAGGTAAAATTTGGAATTCCTCGTGTGTGGCAAGACCTTATCTTCCTGTAACTCCCCAACAATCGAGTTAGAATCATCAATCATATACATACTTCCGCATTCGTTTCAAAAATCGAGGCTGATTCATGATTCATCACAGGAGTGTCCTTTGACAGACACATGACTATCGCGAGATATCTTACACCCTCACACCAATGAAAGCCCAGACTGATTGCGTGCAGTGCACTTAGACGCCTAAAGGAAAACGATACTTGTGTATAAAGAGATACGTTTCAAACTTTCGAAAACCTTTCAAAATTTTCTTCTTTTTTCTTTGTGATCATATGACGAGGGTTGGATACCATTTCTGGTGATGATGCTGCGTATAGCCCGCAAGTGAAGGGCATTTTTTACACAAAAACTCACGAGAAACTCACGTTATTCTCGTAGCTATATTGCTGCACTGTTTAAAACATGCAAATACGTCAAATGTCAAATACGCTTAGAATTCTTCGCATGTCAGGAAAATTCAGAAATTTAAACTTGTCATGCAATTCCTGGCCTGATACACAGGCTGCCATTAAACTAGATGAAGTAAACATATGTGTTTATGCGACCATGGCATAAGTACACTGTACAAAACTTGCTCTGAAATTCGTGTCGCTGTTATCTCATATACTTGTTCAAAATAGATGTAGACTTTCGTCTGCACTTAAAAAGCTCACTTAACTCATCAAGTGTGACATAAGTTTTTTCTCTCTAACACTGATCAATGCGACTTTCTTTATTAATCACCCGAAGTTAAAGCACTGAAAATCAAGCTCTTATTTTGATGGAAATACCGTCTTGAAATTGTTACGACGTGTTTTTAAACAAGGATCCCCCTCTCGATGCGTTTGACAATTGACAGCGAGTGAAAGGGAAGTGGTGGTTTTCAAGTTGTCTATAAGGACCCAACATCTCTACCCCAAAATAACTTGTGGATAGTTGAACCTGTTATGTTGGTTGAAAACATTTCCAACAGTTTAGACAGTTATCACCTCTCAACCCCCTGTGGGTGCATTTTTCTTGACCTATGGTAACGTCTTGTGTTCTAATCTTATACAAGTTTGAAGTTGGACTCGCTCGAAAGATAATGGCCTGATAACTTTTGTCAGCTCTTGTTTTCCCAGTATTCAAATGCGTGCGTTGTTATCGTTTAACTTCAAACTGTTCGTACATAAAAGAGCACCATCAAATTTGAAAAGAAAAAACATCTTCAGCGTGTCTGATTGTATGAGATGGTAAAGGAATATACAATGTTAACAATACCGCCGGAACATGCATAGAAATACTTGTTGATACTGCTGATAGATTTGTTTTAGGCAAATAAGCGCTTCTTGCACGCTGATGTATGCATTTTCATCGCGGTTTAGTCAGCTGTGAAGTCGTTGGAGGGAATGAAAGTGGGTTTTCATAGTGTCATTTATGTTATAATCTTCGGTGCTGGATAGACTCACAGAGTTGTTGTTGTTTTATTCATGTGCTTTAAGACGCTTTTTAATTTGATATTTTCTATAATTAGGTCGGTGTTAAGGTTTTGTGTGTTTTAGCATGCATCGCCTAACCTCTCTATCCGGCAGGCAAAGTAAAACGCAATGAAATCCATTACCACTTTGGGCAAAATCTTCGCTATCATGCTGTGTGATTTCACCCTCAATTCTTTCAAAACTAGCACGTCTCAGCTTTTCTATTTCCGATAGCTGGCGAACCCGTACCCTTTCTCCCTGTGAACATTGTTAGCCCAAATGAACTTGCAATATTTCGGCGTTTCGAGAAGAATTTGAACGGCGAAGCTTAATTATTTCTGCTGGATAATTTAAGACGCTGACAGCTCACAAGAGTAAATAGCGTTTTAATGTGAATAGCTGGCTCTAATGACCGGATACTGTAGTAGTGATCGTTCATAGAATATTTCATATACAATTTTTCGGTAAACAATACCAGTGTATATCTCTAGTGTGTCGAATTACTAGTGTCCATTACTTCCATCTTATCAAAGCTCGCCTGCGTCGCAGATCCTAGGTGGCTTGTTAGAAATGTGAATATTCGGGGTTTTTTTTCAATTTTGCAACAAACTCGCAAGGACTGTCAAGCGGGGTCGAATACGCTGGATACATAGTTCCGTTCCCTTGGAGGCTTATGTTTCTGCGATTAAAAAGCACTTATATTTTACCATGAAAAACAAACTCAAAAGAGCACAGGGGGTGTGGTAAGTCATTCTTACGACGCACAAAGAACTCTTTATTGAAATTGATGTGAATATCGTAAGACGAGACAGAACTGCCCACTCTATGCGGCGAGCAGGTCAAAGTCTAGAAAGATTATTCTATATATATAGAAAATGCGAATTTTCGGTTTCGACAGACAAATTATCGGCAATAGACCATGTGTTTTAATGTATCAGTGCGTTTAGTGAGAGAGAAGCACAAAAGACTATTTTTAAACTGAAGAGTTCTACGTCAGATGTGAATAACCGAATCCAATTACTTTTTTTGCCTCTCTCGATCAAACTTGACAATTCGTCACACGTGTGGTTTGCTCAGCCGTACTTTACTTGTAAATAATACCTTCCTTAATCGGCAGCTGAAATCGAACCGCTAAATAATACCTTGCCTCAAATTTGACGCATGGACCGGTGTTGAATTTGGCTCCTTAATTCGGTTTACCTTGGATACAGGTTGCGTGATACAGGAAGTGTCTGAGCTATGTGTGCGAGCTATGTGTGATTTCAGTGCTTGAATGCACCTAAAAATTAAGTTTTGTACACAATACAATATTGAAGTCCGTACACCCTCACAGATTCGGTTGTACGAGACGGTAGTGCTAAAGTTATCGCATGTTTAGTCAGCTTCAAGGGTGGCTAGGAAAGATTGGCACTGTATATCGTGTTTTCAGGGAAGACTTGTGTTGTCAATTCGAAAACAACTTGATCGTGAACTTCGTTAAGTGTTGGCAACTGCCACGGTTTTTCGTGTCTTTCCCATCCGTATGGAAAGGTCTGAACTCGACTATATGCAACGGGCGTTTTTCTATAAACACCACGCACGTAGACAAATATGAAATATCTTTTTTCACGAATGCATGCTGCTATAATTAGTTTGGAATTTAAGCCAAGAGGATTGTTCACCGTGCTTTTTTGAATAGCACAAATGCTTGCAAGGCATTTATCGGCGAAAGCGAATAGTTTGCTACGTAGCCTACGCATACTGATCTCATGTATCGACAGCATCGTTTCCTAGTGTCATAATTTGTCTTGCGAGAACTCGATGTTCCTTATCGCGACAGATACTGTGAGATACATAAACGAAACCGAGTAACCAAAGGCTGATTTTGTTTTCTTATTAATTATTTTCGCCTTAGCCAAAACACGTTGTTTACATATCTGTCGACGCACGGCTTTCATTTGTCTTGCAACACCCAGAAACGCGCGCAAAATCCTGCCCAGCAAAAGCGCAAATTTGCATCATTTCGTATCAACCATATCCGTCAGAATCGCGAGGTGATAGACGGGTCGTAAACACGTTCAGAGATAACGAAGTATAGGCACTGGTAATCCATAACTTGTAGTTGTGGGTTCGTGTTTTATCATGCATGCCATGTTTACAAAGTTTGTGTTTTGCTATCGGCACAGAAAAGCTAGCTTATCCAAACAACAAACTCGACGCTTTCTGCTGGCTAATGCACAAATGAAAACTAACCCGTCTATGGCTTGTTTTTAGTTCTACCTTGTATAAACAAAACAAAAATCGAGAACGGACATTAAAAAACCATTAGCACCAAATAACCAAACGTTCCAATCCCCTATTATCGCTTTGTCTTCGCTGACAAAACCGCTGTGGTGAAAGCCACGAGATGTCGCTATGCGTCTTAATTAGGTTTCGCTTTTTCAAGCCGGCCTTTACCTAAATTTATAATGTTGACGTGTATTGCTATAAATACGACGTTTGAGAACAAAAAGTCTCGCTAGCATCCCGTCACAGTGATATGAAACATATCACAATATGCTCTTTATAAGACAAAGGCTTACAATATTAGAAATTCTTGACATGCATTGTACATTCTTGAGTATAATTTTAAGACCACGACTGGCAAAAATCTCGTCGTTTTTGGCGTCGCTTTCAATTTTCGCTTATCTTTCTCAAGCAATCATCAAAAGATTCGTATCGATTCCATGTCTTCTCATTTACATGCTAGACATTAGACCTTTTTATCAGTTCTAAAATGCATTTCAGCTTTTGTTACCTAATTGCTAATTTAGGAAAGCGATATTGGCCTGTGCGTGGCAGGCATAATTTGTCGAGGTGATTGAGAACTTGCAAGGCAATTCTAGGCGAGGATCTTGTCAGGATACAGTGTTCAGATGTTGCGTTTTACATTGGTTGGCTGGCAAGAGTTGCTGTGGCTTTTGTGCTTTTTGAAGTCATAACTCTTCGCACTGTAAACCCCTGTGGCTTTGACCTATTCTTTTGGTAAATGTAATTGCCTTGAGAAAACAGCCGTAGTGACAATCATCCTATACACACAAAGATACGAATTTGAATAAAGAGTGGATTTTGGCCTATAGGAGTACGTGGAATGGGGTGGGCCTTGTCATTAGCGGAACAATGATATTGAAAAATATTTGTTTTTCTTTGGGTTCGTGTTAATGGGATTGAATATACAACAGCAGGTGAAGTCGAAGAAAGTTACCCTGTTCAACTTCTTCGGAGAACCTTACGACCTTGCTAACCAGCGACGAATGTACGAAAGTAAGGTTTTGCGTGATACCTCTGTTGTGGTGGGAGTTCACTGTGCCTTTGTGCCTTTATACCAAGGGGCTCTTACACTGCTGTGTGAATTGCACGCTCTAACGCCTTAATGATAGTAAGCCACGCTGTGATTGGTGGATCGCGTCATTTGTCAATATGCCTTAATGGTGTGACAGATTAAAGAGAATTTGAAAGGCAAAGTTTCCAGTGTGTATTGTCAACACAAGGCTGTGCATCGACACGATGACTGGACGCAGAACTATGTTTATGTGTATTCGCCTAATTCTCTTTATCCTAGTGTTGGTTTATCATTTAGCGAACGCAGCCGAGTATAAATGTGAGGAAATCACGATCCCGCTGTGTATGAACTTGGGTTACAACACGACGTATTCGCCGAATCGATTTCTCCACGAAGATCAGAAAGAGGCGGCCTTGGAAGTCCATCAATTTTGGCCTTTGGTTCAAATAAACTGCTCGCCTGTGTTGAAGTTCTTTCTCTGCTCTCTGTACGCGCCGGTTTGCGATGAACTCTACGGCAAGGAGCTGCTTCCATGTCGTAGCGTGTGCCACAAAGCAAAGAGCGGCTGTTTGAAACTCATGAAAACGTACGGCTTCAAATGGCCTGAGAAAATGGAATGCGATAAGTTCCCGCAGAAGAAGGACAATCAACTGTGTATGTCGGATGACGATCAGACGACAACGGCACCGACTCTGATCGGTCCTTCGCCTTCAGCGAAAACGACGAATAGTTGGATTGGCGCTACGACTGACTCGGCGTCGTCGAAAAAATTGCCTTCGCGTCCGCAGAGACGACGACCAAAACCAACTAACACCGGTGTAGGTCGTTCCACGAAATCGCCTGTCAGCACCCCGTCACCTCAAGCGCTTGGCTGTCAGTGCTCTTGTGCTAAGCCATTTATACGTGTGCCTCCTAAACTAGAGCGCCATATCGGGGACGTTCAGGACTGTGCTTTGCCATGCAACGCTTCGTACTTCACATCGAATCAGAGGAGTTTCGCAACAGCATGGGTGACGATATGGTCCACGATGTGTTTCGTTTCGACCTTCCTAACGCTCGCAACCTTCTTCCTCGACACGGCGAGGTTTCGCTATCCGGAGAGACCCGTGATTTTCTTATCAAGTTGTTATTTACTCATGTCTTTTGGCTATATCATGCGTCTGATCGCTGGCAAAGAGAAGGTTTCTTGTGATCAAGACGACCTAATTGCACATGAAACAACGGGCCCGGCGTTATGTACATTGGTATTCTTGCTAACCTACTTCGGGGGCATGGCGTCCGCTCTATGGTGGGTCGTTCTATCATTTACTTGGTTCCTTTCAGCTGGTATGAAATGGTCAAACGAGGCTATCGCAAACGTCTCCCAATACTTCCATATTGTCGCCTGGCTGATTCCCTCGGTTCAAACAATCTCCGTTCTGGCAATGTCAAGCATCGACGGAGATTCTTTGAGCGGAGTTTGTTCGGTCGGAAACCAAAACAAGGACAGTTTGGTCGCATTTATGATTGTACCCTTAGGAATCTACCTCACGATTGGATCAGCGTTCCTGCTCGCCGGCTTCGTTTCCCTGTTTCGCATCAGAAAGAAAATGCAAAACGAGGGGAACAACACGAATAAGCTGGAGAAACTTATGGTTCGAATTGGCGTGTTCTCCGTGTTGTACACCGTGCCCGCAACAGTAACTATCGGGTGTTACCTTTACGAGATGTCGAATCGAAGTAAATGGGAAAAATGGCTAACATGTGCTAATACGCCTTGCGCAGGAGCCGAGAAAGTCGAGCCGGAGTACTCGGTGTTTATAGTCAGGTACTTCATGTCGTTGGTTGTTGGAATTAGTACGGGATTCTGGATTTGTTCAATGAAGACTGTCGACTCGTGGCGCAATTTGATTAAACGACATGTCGGTTCTCGTTTGTTGCGGCCGAAAAACGCTGACGATCATGACGCTGAAAAGACGGCCCTGCGTTTGACGAAGAAAACCGACGTTTGAGACACTGTTTCGCCTTGCTTCGCTTTCTAGAGACGGTTCAATAGTGCTTAGAAACTAGGGAATAAAATAGACAAGCATCTCGTTCACCCTTTCCCGTTCAGGGAGTCGCTAAATGCCGCGGACGAAATCTAGCCGAGCAAAAACGCTTAACTCTTTAACTTCGTGTAAAGTCCTGAGAGACTTTATTGAAGCTATTCTGCACGATTTCCGGTATTGACAGCAGGCGGGAAATCTGTCTGGGGAGGCATATATATACAGTCAACGGCATTGTTTAGCGTCTAAACTCAAGTTCCATGTACGGTGTGCCGCCATTATGACTGCGAATGTATATCTTTTCATCTTCAAAAACAATGTATATATCTGACGACGTTCACGATAAAGATAGTCTTGTATATTCTAAGATCCCTTTGTCACGAAAAGCGGTGTTTGCCCATATCTAGGCAATCCGTGTATAATTTCCTTTTGAGTTTAAATAATTTCCTTTGAGTTTAAATGTAAATATTATCGGATATAGACTTTTTTCATTTTCAGGCAAGAAACCTATAGGACAGATTTTGTGTTAGACAAAAAACTCTCGAGCACTTCATGATAGTGTTGCTTCGAAATTAAAGAATTCGCTGAGTAAAGCGTTATTCAAAATATTTACATAGAGATGCTGTTTAAAAGAATCTTTTGTGATTAGATTTCTTTACTTGTTAATAAAATTTGAGTAAACTTTGCTAATATTTTAATGATTTAATAAGAAAGCTCAACATTTCATCGACGGGGTCTTCTCAAGATTGCAAAATCGCACCAAATTCGAGATAATTTCGTGTGTTTTTTCGAAGTGTCCAATTATCTGCATTTTTGAATATCTAAGGAGGTGTCAGCAGCGAGCATAAGTGATCATGTGTGCAATATTGCAAGATTATGATACCAGACTTTGTATTCCTTCACTTTTGTAAGTTTCTAGCATTTAATGTGGGCCAATATCTCGGTAGGCGGAGTTTCCAAGGGTGTGGGATTGGCTGCAATTAACAAGGGCAGATGGTGGCCGAAATAATTTGGCAGGGATTTGATGCATTGCGAACAATAACAGCTGCCATTTATGAATTTTCAGTGACACATAAATGAACTGGTTTATTACAAAGATGCCCAGAGATTGTAGTTTTGATGATAGCGAGAACTCTTTAAGTTTTTTTGGCAAAACGTCTGCGGAAAGTCGAAAAAACTATTAACTTCCCGGTAAAGACCAATACATCTGATAAAAACTATCCAGTATTGACCCAGCCACGCTGTCAGATAAGATGGATGAGAAAATCCTAATCCAACCTAATCCTAAGCCAACCTAATCCTAATCTAATCCTAATCTAACGGACTTAATTGTAGTGATAAACAACAGCTCTACCACAATTTTGTGCCCAGAATCTGACTATAAAAACCACTCTTGTTAGGTTAACCACTCTACCTCAGATGATCTCGTTCCCAGGCTCTCGCGAGCTGAAGAGTGGTGATTAAAACTGATCACGTGGTCCAGGATTTATAAGAAGATCAATCAGAATTTTATTTCGCGTTGCTTTGTCACTTTTAGGAAGGATCAAAATTTAGGCGTCAAATAAGTTAGCATTTTAATATAGCAGGCACTCTAATTATATATGGGATAAATATTAGCAGATCGTAAGTCGAAAAATAGGGTCGGTCTTGGCGAGAGATTGAAGATCACAGCAATAAACCTTTTGCGTTATAGACTACTTTTTCATCCAGGAAGTATGAAAATTGTTGCCATTTTCGGCCTGAATTGGTAACATTTTCCGTGCGTAGTAAACTGAAAAGTATACAAATTTGCAAACTTTCCAAGACTTATATTCTTATTTTATAGCATTCTGCAAGCAAATTCTGCAGTTTCACTAATCTTAGGGGCTGTTTACATGAGCCCGGTTACCCGAGATTCAACGAAGCGTGAGATGATTTTGAGGTATTGAAATAAGCAGATGACATGATCCTGGCAGTCGTAAAATCACCAGAACAATATCATGTGCTTGTTTGGTGTCATAAAGACTTATTTCAATACCTCAAAGTCGCCTCACGCTTCGTTGAATCTCGGGTAACCGGGCTCATGTAAACAGCCCCTTAGTATGCTCTTTTTAGTTGTGGTGATATTTCTGCAGAAACTCCCTTGCCTGGAACAAAAAAGTAGTCTGTAATGGCTGCAATGTTGCACCCACGTGTTGTGTGAATAGTGATACTTTTGATACAGTTGTCTTGTGTATATTAGCAGAGTTTAGATTTGACTCACTACCGTTGAACACCTGCGCTCGTGATTGGTTGATTTTGAACACCTACGCTCGTGATTGGTTAATCTGACAAGTTTATCGCTATCTGATTGGTTCATCGTGCCCTAAACGTACTCGTTGAATCTGAACGTTGCTATGAATAAAAATGTTTTTGATATTTAAACGTCCTGTCATTCCATGTTTAGCCTGTCTGTTTGTATCGTATGCATGAAGTGTGCCAAGTGTTCGGCTCCAGGCTAGCCATGATCTATCGTGAGCCAAGTGCTGACAATGACTGAGATGGATCATGTGCAAGTGATCACGCGATGCACACAACAGAACAACCCCCACGTCGTCTAACAATATTGAGTTCAATATTTTTAATATTGGTGTTATGTCAATGAATGACCCTTGCGTGGCCAAGGTTACTGTGAGAAACGAAAGCAATAAATGCGGTCCTTTTAGTCACGGCTCTGGTGTTTACGAGTGTCTAAACCTGCTCGCTATTAAAACAATTTACGAAAATGAAAATATTTCGATGCAATCTGACAATGTACTTTGAAACGTCAAAGAACGACGACATATCTACAATGGGCCAATATTCGTAGGGTGGCTCCCCAGCGTGAGTAGTCATTATAGTTTATTGACTGACTCTTGGATATCAATTGAATGCAAGCCATAAAATTGTTTCCAGATTGATCTAAGAAAGATCTCATTCTTACAATATAACGGGGTTTATTCCCAACTTGTCATCCAGTTACCTGTCTTCCCATAAGTCAAAGGCTCTCTGAATCAATCAATTGCAACACAAACAGTCAATTTGTCTTATAGCGAGTTCTAGAAAACGGTCATTCAAATACTACTAGGATATAGACACGATATCCTAATATGCATCCCTGTGTTCCGTCCAATCTTCTACTTCGTCCTTGTCACCGTCGCCATGGAGACACGCCGTTTGACGTCAGAAGTAGCGCGAGATGATGAACTCTTTCCAGTCCTTGTCTCCAACAGGACGCGTGGGTTAGGACACTCATGATCATGCTTTGTATTCCTGGGTTCCTATTCATCCTATACTTCGTCACCGTCGCCATGGAGACACGCCGTTTGACGTCAGAAGTAACGCGAGATGATGAACTCTTTCCAGTCCTTGTCTCCAACAGGACGCGTGGGCTAGGACACTCATAGTCATGCTTTGTTTTCCTGGGTTCCTATTCATCCTATACTTCGTCTTCGTCACCGTAGCCATGGAAACACGCCGTTTGACGCCAGAGGAAGGGGCGCGAGACGATTAACTCTTTTCAGTCCTTGTATCCCACAGGACGCGTGGGCTAGGACACTCATGGTCATGCTTTGTATTCCTGGGTTCCTATTCATCCTATATTTCGCCTTCGTCACCGTAGCCAAGGAGACACGCTGTTTGACGTCATCATGGTCATCACAGACGTGGACAATGAACTCTTCCCAGGTCCTCGTCGCTAAGAGGAAACGCGGTTTCGAAACAAAACTTTAGGCCTGGAAATTAATGATGGGAAGGCAATGATATCGAGGATAATGAATGGTAAATGTGGATCAGTGATGTGGTTGAATAGCTATCGTATTTCGTTCTACAGATCATCTCATTGCTCTCTTTCCATAATGCTTTGAACTTCAGAAATAGTTCAAATATATTAAGAATACGTATATTTTGTCTGTTTCATGGTTTTGTTTATTTTTTCTTCCACGGAAAAGCGACCATGAATGGCTTGAAGACGGCAGTGACCACGATCAACATAGCATTCAACTCTTGTGTTTTTTTTTCGTACGTCGATGAAAAAGCATTCGTTAAATTGTTCGTCCTCTCAACCTGCGACTTCATCATAAACCATGTCCATGTCCACATGTTCTTTCAAGAACCATCTCATTAAAACTTATCGCACTCCATCAGCGCTGAATGATGTCCAAGTCCTGCAATTTTCATCTGGTCCTTGCTGCACTTTTTAGTCAATCCGACCCGTTTTGATTAAAATCTTTATGAGGGTCGGCGTAGGTTGTATGCACTACAATCTGAAATTCATAAAATGTTTGGCGTCTTTTACCACGTATCTTGTTCAAATCTGAGGCAATGATTTAATCAGCAAAGGGGAAAACAGACGATAATCTGTCAACGCGTTCAGAAATAGCTTGAAACAACACAGGCGCTTCTTCACAACGGGCATGCAGCGGCTACCAAGGACCAAAGGTGACCGGAGTTTAATATTTTGTGTACATTTAAGGAGGGAACCATTTAGACGGGCGCGTGCAGTTGCTGGCGAGTTTTCAGATCAGTGGTGCGATTGGTAGCCACCGAGATGTCGAATCACTCTTTCTCATCGAAGACGCCCTGGGGGGAATGGTCTATATCCGTTTCGAAAGTGGATTGAAATTTTAGAAAGTCGAATGGACATTCGTGAAATTTTCCCCCCGATATTTTTGATAAACTAAGGCTTGTTTTCCACTCATCGCAAAATCAACTCGTAAGCTCGCTGCGAGTGTTTGCATCTGATTAAATAAACTATCAAGCATTGTGATTGGACAAAATTACTCGCAGCGGGCTTGCGCGATAGTTTTTGCGATGAGTGGGTGAGAGCCTTTACTTCAGTGTGTCCAAGTACAAAATGCAAGATCAATGCATGACAACGAACAAATGTTGATATAAATCCAACTCTTGTATTCAGAGCATTTTATGAATTGGCTCATTCATTTAGTATAGGCTAAGATGGTGAAAATATCAAAGGATACCTTGCAAGTCAAATGCAAATAATGTTATTCATACGTTTAGTATCCATAACGTTATTTATACGTTTAGTATAGGCTAAGAGGGCGAAAATATCAAAGGATACCTTGGAAATCAAATGCAAATAATGTTAACCACAGATAATGGTGGTTGACCACTGACCAGTATAGTATTCTTATCTTCAGGAGTAAATCTTTTACAAGAAATATGGTGGTATAAATGAACCATACCGCATGTTTGATTACACTGCAATATAGACAGGTTTAATGCTTTCTTTTCTGTCCCATTCATAGACATTTCGTATGCAGAACGTTTGGGATTGAGATAGTTCCATGCACCCTTACAATGGTAACCTGATCTTACAATCAGCAAAATACCAGTACTCGTCTTGCATTCATTTTTGAAGTACGAAAGAAGATTCCATTTTCATTATCTACCTCTTGTCCTTTTATGGCAACTGAAAGACGTATCTTGGATACTCGAACAGTAGATTTTTTCTTTGAAGAAGAAAATTCCTAACATACTTAGCGATATACAGTTCCTCGGATGGAACCCGCGGATTGATCAAACGAAATGACTTATACGTGCTGTAAGTTGTGCCTTCCTTATCTATTCCGTGTCCATTTATGGCTACCAAATGGAGAAAAATCTTGGAAGCACCTGAAGTCTCGAGGATTAATAATGTAAAGACGAAATTCCCAACATACCAGCGAGTATATCGTTCCATTGTTTCACAGATGAACCACGCGAACTGGTCGAGGAAAATGATCTGGGCGCTGTTATGCATTTCTTGAACCCGGTTGTTTGCTTCACGTTTATAGCAAAAGAGTCCATTTCTCTCGGCCAGTGGCACCGTCTCGACCGACTCTCGATTAGGTATTTAGGATAGGATCATACTCATAGCGTACTTATAAGTTTCATTTTGAGAAGATTGAAATTATAGACATTTCCTCAATCGAAAACAAGAGGTTTTGCCCTGGTGGCACTAACCATAGCAGTTTACATTATTTTTATGCAGAATGAAACCACAGAATACCTAACAGAAGTAGAACTCCTGTACTTTTTTCGTAAGTGTGATTCCTCATGATTCGTCACTTAGCATGTGCATTTTTTTGAGGCAGTCACCCCCCCTGCCAATGTTTAAAATCAGCGCATTTTTAGTATTGGCAGGGGGGTGACTACCTCAAAAAAATGCACTTGCTAAGTGACGAATCATGAGGAGTCACACTTACGAAAAAATAGTATAGAGTTCTACTTCTGTTAGGTATTCTGTGATGAAACCCTCCATGCATCTGACCACGAAACTTAATCTCCCAAGAGTGCAGTGTTTAGTAATGCCGCCAAATATGGCATTTTTAGGCCACGAATACTCCTCCATGCGCTGGCAGCCATTCAAGACAAGTCGACCCGTGCCAAAAGTGGGATTAACATTCTACATCGTGATAAGATCAGATAGCGCACGTGATTTAAAAAACTAAATCATTTTAATTCAAGTCAACCATAAACCTATTGGGAAAATTTGACAGTATTGTTCACGAAAGATCATTTGTGGCACATCAGAGGATTAAAATTGAGAAGTCGACCTTTTAAACGGACTGCATATCTTTATTAGGTCTTCTAGACAATAAGATCAAGACCTAAAATAACAGTGGATTGATCCATGATCCAGTAATCGGTATGTCTTGCCTTTTCCTCAGTGTCTATTCCTCGGTCGTTCATTCTCAGTTGCTGATAGAAATGTTTACACAAATGTTATTAACGTTAAATGCCACACCACGTTGTTCATGCACGTCACTTGTAGCATTCATTAATTGATATTGAACTCTTGTGTCAATTGCAATGAGGTTCGCTTATTTTAGAATTGACTCGTTTGTCATTCATTTGAAAAAAAAAACCTTTCAGGAGGGTGAAAACGAGAGAAGGGGGAAAAGAGGTCAGGGAAAAAAGGATGTCCAAAGCTGGTCTTGAGACAGTTAGAAAAAAGAGGTGGTTTTATTTCTGTTTAACTATAAACGATCATGTTCTAAAGCTGAAGTGCTTTGCCCCCTCTAAGGTCAAACAAGACACACCCTGTTCTTCGGCAGGCCGCATTGCCAAAACTGCAATACCAGTAAAGAAGTGAATCACTGAATCAATGAATAGTATTCTTAACAAAGCAGTCGTATTTATCGCATGTTCACAAAGAGGCTTTTTCAAATGAAGACGAGAAATCTCGAATGAGATGAACAGAAATATTTCAAAAAGGAAAACCCTTGGAATTTTAATACCGAAAACACTTTGCCAACCCAGTGACCCGATGAAAGAGATTGTGTCTTAAATGTTTAAAATAAATTGCGGTCATTTTGTGTCTCGTGAATGTGATTAGAATGCGCGGTCTTTGTGTTTTCATGCGGTTCTGCGCCGCTTGAAACAAACACTGATCGTTTTTTTCTCAGCGTGTTCAACATGAAGCAGTGTATGACTTGTTTTCAACGAGGCCATTAAGTAATTAAGAACAGACAAAGCCTAAAGAACAAGAAACTAATTATCTCAACTCCTCTGGCTCTGGCATTGACAAGACCTTTTATAATTGCGGATATCCCCTGTTTGGGGCACCGCATATATACGTCTGGCAAAACTTTTTAACAGACGATCGACGCTCATGAGCTCATGTCAAAATCAGTGCAAGTCAAACAACGATTTGAAGATGCGTTCACTTCTAACTGTGACAGCGTAAGATTTTGGATAGAATTTACTGGCCCTGAACAGTTTTCGAACTGATTCGTGCATCCCCAGTATATATATGGTATTCAGGTTTCCTTCTGTAATAACACTTGATCAATAATCCTGATCCTTCCTGAACCTCTGGAGAGAACAGTTTTAGACCTCATAGAGCTATCCGGTATATAAGTAAAGTTAGTTTTGTTTATGTTTCCTCCTGTGGTAACACTGGATCAATTTTAAGACTTAGTTTCCTTTTCCTCCTGCAATAGCACAGGGTCAATAAAGAGATGATACTTACTGGTATTCCGTGGGAAAAAAATTTTAAAGATGATCGTTACTGGGCCTCTTCAGAACTAATGATGCTATTCTGTATAAAAAAGTATACGTTTATGTTATACCTCTCGTGGTAGCATTGTAACGTAACTTACGAAGAAAGTATTAGCTGTTTACTATCAATAAGAGAGCAGTTTATTTTTTGGCAATGTGTACTTTAAGGGAATTGTACGTATTTACGTGTTCTTACGTTTTATATTATGGCGAAATTAAATTGTAGGAAAATTAACCGAAGTGGGATTTCAACAGGTGTGAAATTTTTCACGCGCCATGCAAACGAAAATAACGTGCGATCAGGGATCATCATCATCCATCGGTTGGCGAAAAAACGCTTTTGGTTTAAAAAAATACGACAGTTTTTGTACATGAAAGTTTGAGCAGAATATTGCTATTGGGAAGCGTTTCCTTCCTCTGGTTTTATTTATTAATGTGCGTGATAGTTCAACGCATACATAAATGTCCGTTCATTAGGAATGTTTCGTCATCTGATCTAATTTTGCGGGGTTTTTTTGAACCAAGTTTCTGCTTGAATGCTTCTCTTTATTTGCGTTTTTGTGTATCAACTCTCAAGGCAAATGCTAACCTTATAAATTAAGACATAGGTCCAACAACCTTTTGTCATACCCCGACGAATATCGTATTACGCATTCCAACCTTTGTGACACCGGAATGTCATTTTAAGATTGGTACACTAGACGTGGCGAAAAACATCTCAAAAAATCTGTCGCCGTGAAAGAACGTCCGAATATCGGTCATTTTCAATTGAAAACTTTGTTTTCTTAATGCGCATGTGTTATTCATGACTCTGCACGTCGCGTGTAAACAAACAAACTCAAGGAAACACAGACGCAATATGGCTAGTGATCGTCAATCAATCGTGCCATGGGCAAGATTGGGCTCTGTCGATAGATCGAAAGCATTTCTCCTGGAGTGGAATTTTGTCTCGCCTCAAATACCACTTTTTATCGTGAATCGCGCGTATCAGCACTTGAGTGATAGCGAAAATATTTTGTCTTTTCTCTTATATGTGGTTCCATCAGCGGTCGGCGACAAATTAGTTCGACAGCTTTCTGATTAAGATATAAACGTGAATATGTAATACGATATTCCATTTCATGCATATAAGCGCTTCTATTGCGCACGCTTTCACGCCACAGTAAACGCTCCGCATTAATATATGAAGGGGGAAATCTAAAGCGAAGATTATGGTAGATTATTTGCGATAGAACGGGTTATCGCAATTAAAAAGGTGCAAGTTTCAATCCTGCTGCGCGCGCGCATAACTGCTGTTCGTGACACTCTAACCATCGCCACAGGGCATCGGGATCTCAAACAAAATAAGTACTAGATGTAACGATCAACATACTTTGATAAATGATATATATTATAAACAATCTACCACGAACTTGTACACTATTATAACTTGTCTACGCGGGTTTGTGTGAATTCGTCTCTGTAAAATCCTAGTGCTAAAACGCTGGTATAAAACCCTGGCGGTTTTAATAGATTAAAATCTCAAGAATTCGCATCAAATTTTAAGCTCTCTTAATGCGTTGTAGGAAAGGCGTAATGCTTGTTCCGGTATGCCTTTTGTTCATAAAAAATCTATTCATTCAGCGCTTTTTCGATTTTCATTTCAATGCTCGCAATATCCGTCGCAACCAATTAGGTCGACGTTCGTTCACGCTTTAATCAAGCAAACCGATCCTTGTATTTACACAAGAAGACAATATGCTCGTCGAATATGCCATTGTTCAAAGCCCCATGCCTTGAGGAGCCAGTTTAAACGCCATCCCGTAGGGTAACACTGCAAGACGCATCTAAACGCACTTCGTCAACAATATACACGGTGATAGACGAGTTTTGCATCGAATTTTGCCTCTTGCGCGGAGGGAACTCAAGCTTTCACGTTGTCGCAGTCATTTTTAACGCGTCCAAGTTGATTCACCCTCTGTTTCTGTAAATTACCACGCAAATTCGTTCACCGTCCTGCCAATATAAATCCGTAGTCTTTCCTATATTCGCCCGTCTGTATTTTTCCGAAAAACTATGAACTCAGCTCGTTTTTGGCCGGCTTAAGACGAGTATAAAGGCGCCGCCACGAGCCGAGCGTTTTTGTAGACCAAACCCAGAAACCCGATGTTACGCCGACTATAAGAAACATAAGATATTTCACTAGAAACACAGCAAAGTCGGGTCTCTGCTGGCCGACTATTTTCGGACACGATTTCCCAGACACAACGATACATTTGCTGCGTTCCCGCAAGAACGCATCACGCCACGATTGTCGCCATTTTTCTCTGTTGCCTTGTTCATACGACAAGCAGCCGATCACCGTGATAGCAGGCACCATGTACAATATCGAAAACACGCCAATACGTATCATGAGCTTTTCGATTTTCTCCCTTTTGTCGCCGTCGTTCTTAAGCACGGAGCGCACGCGAAACAGCGAGATGAATCCGGAGAGTAGGAAAAACGTGCCGATACAAAAGTAAACAATCAGAGGCCCCAACACGAAACCACGAATGGGGCGCTCTCGCTGGACAGACCGACGAAACATACTCCCGTCAGCTCGTCACCGTCGACCTCGGTCAGAACTAATATCGCGATTGTTTTTACGGCTGGTATAACCCAGGCGACGAGATGGAAGAATTGCGAGTTATTTTCGATAGCTTCATGACCCCATTTCATACCCGCTGCTAAGAACCACGTTAGCGTTAATACAACCCACCATATGCTGGCTGCCATGTAAAAGAAATAGATCATCATAAATATCACAGTGCATCCCTCGTTCTTTGTGCCTTGTGTGAGAGTTTTGTTGCTAGCCTCGGACACCGGATCGTTGCATGCAATTTTGTCCTTCGCCACGAATCCGGCAAAAAATGCAATGGACACCATAAAATAACAACCGGAGAGAAAGATTATAGGTCGTTCGGGATAGCGAAATCGCGCCATATCTATGAAGAAAGTGAGCAGAGTAAACACGGTTGACGCAGCGCACACAGTGCTCCAAAATCCAGTCCAAATTCTTGAGATTTTTCGTTCATCGGCGGTGAAGTAAATATTTTCACAAGGAGCACCACAGTTGCTCTTCCCTAAGAATCTGTGAAGATCGTTCGGCGCTTTCTGCTCGATCGGGCATAAAAATTCGGTCATCAAGCGAGCTGTGGTCGGAGGTAATGTGGCGGCGTAATTCACAATTCTTGTCGTGCCGCCTGCTTTTATGATTTGAGTCCTTGTATGTCGCGTTGGTATCGTCTTCGCTCGTTTTGGGGTCGTATTCGACGTATTGCGACCTACACACAATTTTTGTTCGGGGCTGGCTGGGAATTTCTCGCAAGCAAGCTGCGACGGCCAAGCATAGCCGAAGTTTTTCATGATTGTAGAACAACTCCTTTTGGCACTTTCGCAAAGCGAACGACAAGGCGGTATGAGTGTTCCTAACGTATTGCACACTGGCGCATAGTAACTGCATACAAAATATTTCAGGTCCGGTGAACATTTTACCTTGAACAGAGGATTGAAATGGTTCACCATGGTCGCGGCTATCCCCTGTGTTCGGTGATTCTCAAAGTTCGGGAACAATGTTCGATTGTATTTCAGACCTTTGCACGAATCTATTGTGAGCGACATACATCTGTGTTGCGATGTTACAAACGGTAAAACGGCGACGAACAACGTTAGAAGGAACACGAGCGAGGATTCGCCACAGTTGAACGCCATAGCTCAACGGGTCTTGTATATACTGATCGCTAATATAAGTCAGTGTATCTCGCCAATAATCTCTCGCCTGTCATCAAAGGCAGAAGACAGCCAAAGCATTTCATTCGCCCACGCTGATTGTCGCGAACCAATACCGCATAAATAATCATACCTTGTATTTACATCAAGCCGCCGCGTTCTGATTGGACACTACCCGGATACCGCGGGACGCTTATGATTATTACTTGAATATTTCACTCTCAATAAGTCTAATGTGTTTCCTCGACCAGTTGATCACTGGCTTAATTGACAAAGCGACGCTAACCCTGTATGAATACGTCGGCCACATGCGACATCTATATTCGCTTCCTTCGAAACAAAGAAATAACATGTATTTCTTTCACCTGCATGTTTACCGAACGAATACACTTCGTGACAGCTACAAATTTAGTGCGGCCAACGGGCGTTCAGTCGAGATTAACATCGTTTAAAAAGTTTCCCACCTATTCTACGGGCCACGTGGGATCTGAACTTCATCAAGTGTTGCAACTTAAAAGCGTACATCGAGTTGAATTCGAGTGTGAAAAAAAGCACCGCAGCAAAATGTTCTGAATGCATTGCCATTGAACTGTCGAAAAAATCTTTTAAAAAACCGCTTTCAACTCAACGTCTCTTCACCTATCAGTAAACTTTGATTTCTACCATTCTAGGAACAAGCGCTGTCTGGACTGTTTTTCCTGGAAACAAATGGTGCTGATTTGATTGCATGGTTTACCAATAGACTTTTCGGGGCACGCTCCACAGGTCACAAGTATCAAATCTTCAAGGAACTCGAAATCGTACTACATAACACTAACCCAATTATGCAAATATGCAACAACTAACGTACTTCTAATTAAGTGCCTTACCTTTATAAATAGCTATGCATCAAAGAGACGTTGGCTCTCTATCGTCTTAATAAAAGGATTAAACGACCAATTTCCTCTTACTTAAATTCTAGGTGTGTATATATATATTCATGTAAAACTTTTCAGTAACTTTTCAGTTTTTTCCCAACGCTATTTCACCACTGTTATACTATTACCAGCAAATTGTCGTGAGCTTGAAAAATGTTTTAACTTTTGAGAGCAAGGACATTCTTTGGCAGAAACAAGATTACAGCAGGTGAAAAATGGCGCGGAAAGAAGTATGAAGCATCTATTCGTTGCCCTGTTAACATTAAATAAAACAGCTTGGTATACCTCAGAGAATATCTTACTACGAAGGTAGCACAAAACGTAACTGTATTACATTTACGGTACATTTTGCCTAATTTGTGAAACTGTTCCTTTCAAAAACAGATCGAGTTAAAGCTAGGTATATCGAGGCCTTGTGATGCTTACAATAAGCCAATAAAAAAATTAATCTTTTTCAGGCATTTTGGTCTGAAAGCAATGACAGCTTAATATAGATTGATGGATGATAATAGTTTTAATAAACTGCATGAATCCAAAATCATTCCTCGCCAGTGATTTCCCCTTGATCGAAGAAGCGCGTTTTTTGTCAATCTTTTCGCATACTCCTGAAGTTTGTAGAATTATGAATACCGGTATGCTTAAAATGCAACGAAACATCTAAACACGCACACAGGGGGTCTATAGGATCGATTGGACATCTGCTTTTTGTCCTGTCTGGGTTTGGTATTAACATCTTCTTTGTCATTTTAATAGTTTTGCAACCAATAGTGATCCTATTGTAGACATATGTCTGTATTTTACAAGATCGCCCACGCTCTCAAGCCCAAAAGGCAAAACATATATCGCGCTCAAACACACTTGGCAACACTGAACCAACACGCTTTGTCGGTTTTGAATTCATGTCATGAGGCTACATTCGTTTTCGTTTTGCGAAGACAAAAACAAAACTAAAAGCAATATTACGGACAGGATGTTTCGTAGAAACTTGGCAGAAGCAAGGTTGTTTTTATGTTAAAGCAATCAAAACTCGCAACGTCCAAGGTCCAGGATATTAAATGTGTACATTTTGGGAGGGTCTATGGTTAGTATGGACACGGTTAATATCAAGTGCAATCAATTTAGAATATACTTTTGTGAGTTAATTATATGAATCTCTAAGTTCTAAATTAGCGCTTGTTAGGCGTTTGTGTGTGAGTGTCTTTATAAATGTCAATGATTAATGATTAATCCACAGCCATAATTCCCAAGATTCCATCGACGTTCGTGTGCCCTCGACACTAAGCTATCTGACTCCATTTTTCACAGAACATGCGTTATAATTCATTTAATGGTAAATTACTTTTTAAAAGTGATAATTGTAATTGGTAGTAACTGATTACTTTTTGAAGCAAGTTATGATTTGAATTTAATCCCTCCTAAAAATATGAATCGTTTTTCAGTGCAACGACAGTTCAGCCATGCCAAACCGGTCGAATGGCATGAGATGATATGGCCGTAGTGACATGTTGCAGACAGTTTTATATTTAAGAAGACGTACGATTTACGACTTCATCAAGGTGTAAGGGGCCTGGATACAAACCTTTCCTGCTTTGTTACTTCCAAACACCGTATTATTTGTGCCTAAAAAGTCAGTTATCATATTCTTCCTATAATTACAACCTTCCTCCTTAATTTCTGGACATGGACTACGAAGAACAGCTGTGCTATAGGTTTCATTTCATTTGATTTATTTTGTCACAATAAAAACACGTGGCAGGAGACAATCACAGGACAAAGTCCCAAATGTGTACTAAGGTTAGAGACCATTCATTATATACATTAGGTTACAGTACAGACGAAAGTTGAGGATTCATTAAATCTTTGTGATCCAAGTGGAGATTATCACTTTGAGCGATTATCAAATTTGACTAATTCCTTTAAAACAGCTGGAATATTAATTAAATTTTTGGGTTTGCGGTCGTTTTTCCCCCTTTTTGGCTTGAGCTATTTCGTGGGCGAATGTACACATCCGACTTTTGACTATACTTTAGTGATTTATAAGCAAAATTTTCAATCAGTTTCAGTGTAAAATGGGAGGTTAATTTCCTCTGTTTGCTAGCGGCAATCGGTTCTTATCTATCTTTTGAAGAAGATCATTTCCTCAGTCAGTACGTGATAAAGTCTTTATTGCAGATACCAATCGCTAGGCGTATCAGGCAAAACAATACGTATACTTGACTGAAATATCCCCAAATTCCTTGTCTCTTAACTAGAAATTGCTCAATAACACGCGAGAAAGTTTGTCAAACCTTTGGAAATTCCCACGGCCACGAATTCCCGAGCAAATTTCAATTGAAAAATCAGCCACAAAATATTATACGCAATTTAAAAGTAAATATTCCAAGGACTTAGTCGATATTCCAACGAGCAAGCTAAACATTCTGGCATTCAATTTGTGGTGAAAGATATTGTTTTCGAGAGTTCACCCGTAGGCTAGTAATATTCCAGTATAACCGGAAATCCAACACTATGTGATCTTCTTTAACACTTTTTTTTTATTTGGAAATGTTGAGAATTATTGAAGAGTCTCCGGTGAAATTGACTTTGTTCTAGAGCAATACAAAAATGGTCACGTCTGACGGTCTGGCCGCCTACAGCTATATATGTAGGCACATACCTTGCATATGATCGATAGGAAAGCTAAAAAAACCAACAATCTCTCATTGAAAAGGTCTATATTTTCATATGAGTTGTTTTCGTTCTTCTTTGAATAGTGGGAAATGGTACTATTCCTTACCAAAACCGAGGACCAGTTTGAAGTTTTGCCGCAATTTAAATGGGTGCGACCACTCGGGGTGGCCATGCCCGTGTCGAGGTTGACAAAAATTAAAAGCATTCTTCTGCAAACCGGAAACTGCACTTGAAAATTCGATATTTGAGAAGTGTTTATATGGCTCGATATGTTTGGGAAGAAGTTTGAGATTATTCAAGCGAGTTGTTTCGTATTTCTTGATGAAAACTGATGGAAACTATTAGGGAAGATAGCCATTCAAATGATGAACTAGCATTATCAATTGACAAAGGTAAAACTAAATCAAATGTTATTTTTACTTCGCGTGTGTGGGCTATTTTGTTTTTATCATATCAGTTTAAATCAATTTCGTGAGGATGTTATTTACGTAATGGTTTGCTAAGAACTTGTAGTTTTGACGTTTAATTTCAAACCGGAGGGCATTTGTCGTGACGACAGACGACCATTACTTTTTTGAGGCGGCATGTTTTCTAACTCGCGTTCAAACTAGTTTGAATTTTTTTACGCGATGTTCTGGCTGTACGTACATTAAACAAGACGTACATAATACTACAGGGTGTCCCAAAAAAAAAGCAACCACTTAAATATGCAGAACATTAATACAGCTCTAAAGCGCAATAGATAAGCACCTCTGGGAATTGAAAATGGCTCTTAATCCTTCATTTACAATGCTAAAAGTCATTTTAGCTGAACTATGGTGCAAACCCGAACAATATTAATATTCTTGCATATTTAAATGGTTGCGTTTTTTTATGGCGCGCCGAACCCGTCAAAATTCTAAACTTCAAATATTTGATCTATACTCGCAACTACGGCGTTCTAAACTATACAAATTCCTTCTAAACAAAATTTACTCATTGTAAAAGTTATTTATCCTTGCCTAAACTTCAAATATGCTTTCTAAACTTATTTATATCTCCTGTACTCTGATATTTCTTAATGACAATTAATAAGTTCATTTATTGGTTCTAAACTTCAGATATATTGTCTAAACTCGAATGTTCGATACCAATCCATCCTCTTTTTGAGCCGCACTATGCAACGCTGAATGTTCGCCTAAAAGATCGTGTTATTTTACCAACACGATGTTATCTAATCTGCATGATGAATAAAACTGAAAGAAACGAGAGAAACGCTGTCGGTCTAAGAAATTTCTTCGATAACCTAGAATCTGTTTTTATTGGCATTAGAAATTTGCAAACAATAGATGAAAGTGGTCTTGTTGACGAGGAAATCATAGCACAACTCGAGGAGGGAAGAGAAACTTTAGCCTTGATCGCGTCAGAAAATACGGATGGATATTATGCGATTTATTTTAGGGAGCTTCAACAATGCGTTGCGCAGATACTTGTGAAATTTAAATCTCTTCGTGAATCGTCTTCAAACGCTTCTAATTCTTTTACGTGCCCTACAGAACTTCCAATTGGGATAGGAAGGCCAAGAATAATTATACAGGACGAACAGATTATTTTTTTAAGGAGCCTTCACTTTTCGTGGGAAAAAATAGCGTATCTGCTTGGAGTTAGTGAAAGCACACTCCGACGAAGAAGACAGGAATTGTGTTTAACTAGTAATGAGGACTTTAGCTGGACGAATATAACCGGTTTGTAACATTATCACCCGAAACTTATCCACTTGTTCATATCTATTTAAAGCTTGAATATATTTAATTATAAACGAGGATGATTTGCGATAATTTGATTTATATACTTTTTCAGACGATCAACTGAAAGGTCTGATTACTGAAATAAGAAGCTTGACACCAAACATAGGCCAAAAAAGACTACAAGGAGCACTCAGATCCAGGGGCGTACACGTTCAACGGCAGCGTGTTCGGGAATTTTTGCGAGAGTTAGACCCTCTAGGAACAGCTCTGCGTTGGAGATCCGCTATTTTCCGAAGAAAATATTCTGTCTCAGGCCCAAATGCACTCTGGCATATAGACGGAAATCACAAACTTATTCGCTTCAAATTGGTGGTTCACGTGTGTGTAGACGGATTTTCAAGGCTTATTGTATATGCTCATTGTGCAGGTAACAATAGAGCTGAAACTGTTCTCGAGCAGTTTCTGATAGGAGCAGAAAATTACGGCCTTCCTTCAAGAGTTCGCAGAGACCACGGCCTTGAAAACGTTAAAGTTGCTCAGCATATGATCGAACAACGAGGCATAGCCCGTGGTAGTATGATAACGGGAAGCTCAGTGCACAACTGTCGAGTTGAAAGGGCTCATAGGGATATTTATGCAGGTGTTCTCTCCTTTTTTGCAAAAACCTTTTACGAGGGCAACTAGATCCTCTTGTAGACTTCCATATATTTGCATTGCGTTACGTGTACATCCCCCGCATTAACACGGCTCTTAAGGAATTTAAAGAACAATGGAATCATCACGGTCTACGTACGGAAAGAGGTTTATCCCCTATGCAGCTGTACACACAAGGTTTGCTTCAAAATGTGAATTCTGGGCATCCTGCAAATGTTGGAAACGAATTTGGAGTTGACCCCGATGGTCCTTTTTCTATCGATGACGAAGACTATCAGGTGACAGTTCCTGATATAAATATTCAGCTATCTGATACACAGCGTGATTATTTATACATCCACTGTAATCCACTAAGGGATGATGGCAATTCTGGGAAAAACGTTTTTATTAATTGTAAAGAAATACTCCTTAATTTCCACTTGTAATTACGTTGTTTATAGCTAGTAAAGTGCATGAACAGCTGAGATAGATGTGGGTGCTAACTAAGAAGTTATGTAATATAAAGCTAAAATCTAAGAAGACATTAATCGTTCGTTAATGATATTAATATTATATCCACGTTTAGTAAATCTTTGCATGTTATATCAAAACTCAGTCCTTGTAACAAATATAACATGCATGCATTTAAGTGGTATGAAAAAAAAACTATGGAAAAAAATTTGAAAAGGATACGGTAAATTAATATTCCGCCCCTTCCCTGAATGTGATAGCGCTGATAAAATCATCGTAAGGGGGAAGTATTTAATGGCTTTTAGAAATATCACGCATAACGGATAATTAAATTAAATAAACTTTAGCTATAATATATAGTGAAGGATGATGATAGCTATATACACCCGGTTAACATAACTTTATTGAACACTGTATGAATAATCTGAAGATACACGTATTATTAAGACACGTATTATCACTTATTATTAAGACTGACAACCAAATTTGTATTGGAACAAGGTTTATAGGTGAAAAATCCACAATCTTATCAAGTTGAAGTTGTTTTATAACGTTAACAATCCATGTAAGTAATTAATAATCTCAATTCACATGTGCATAAATATTAAGTCACTTCTTTATAAATGTTTGCATATAGGCATCGTTCCGATTCATACTATGATAATCGACCAAGCAAAGGAATTGCTTAACATATTGGTCATTTCCTCCGAAAGTTCGCTATAGCTCTGATACGTCGATGGCAACTCCAGCATAGGTGAACATGTATGGGCAACAATCACCCGTGTAACGCCAATTGTTGTATTAAATGAAACCTCAATCTTCTCGACGGTGATGATGTCACTCCCAGTGACAAATTGTAAAAATGCAGCCAAAGTGTTTTCATTAAATGACTTGATGTATCTCTTTAGGTGATCAAAACACATCCGCTCGCTTTCGGACTTGGGTTCGGCAGAAAGTAGATTTATGACACGCTTTGATGAGGTTGTTTCATAGCATACATAACCGACATGGCGACATGCTGTGAATATCATGAAATTCGGGATGTTGTTTAAGTGACTGCAGTTCACTACTCCATGTATTTGATACGTATTTTGGTTTTTGGATCAGTTCTTGGTGAGCCAGTTCTTCAAAAATCACTTGAATACTTTCTTTGGTTGGCCGACGGTAACATTTATAGCTACTAAGAAGATCCATCACGTCATCTTTAATAGGATCTAACTCACCTTTCAAGCATTTCTTCATGGTCTCTTGCTCGTCCTTTGAAATATAAAAGCTGAAAGATTCAAGCAGACACTCTTTATTTACAGCTTCCTCCCCAAAAAGACAACAGCCAATGAATGCTTTTGAGATAAACAAGGGAAAGTAGTTCTCTTGTTTGAACCCAAATAAAAGGATTCGCGCAACACTTTGCCACTCCAGCTTTTGAAAATCGTGCCTTATTACAGGCACTTTTTCTGCTGATCCTGTTGCAACAACCACCGAAAACTCCCTCCAGAAAAGGCTTAGCAACTCGCGGGTTACACCTGCACCTCGACCCATTTCAGTTACGCCATTGTCTCCCTTGATTCCAAATATTAAACAGCACTGTAAAACACTGGGTTTACTGAATTCAGATATCATTGACTTAAGTATGTCGCTTCGTGGGATAATGATTTCGTAAATGGAAGGACTACCTGGAGTCTCAATTGAGGGCAAGTCTTCGGTAGATACAGTACTGTTACCATCTGGACGTTCTTCTTCACTTTCATGTTCAAAAATCTGATCTGGAAGTTCATCTACTTCGTCAAAAGGGTTTTCTTGTAGAGCATCTAATCAAAATAAAAAATTAATGTAATAGCTCTGTTAAATATTACTATTAATGTAAATTTGAGAGTAACATGGTATGAAACATAACTAAATCAACTTTGCAAAATTATACTAACCTCGCATGTTTGTCTTCTGTACAAGAATTTCCATACCAGACAATTCATTAGTGGAGCTACTTGTTTGAGATGTGTCTGGTGTTAAAGTAGCTGGTGTTGGCATTCTAACCTCACATTCTAAAGAATGGACAATATTAAACACTTGACTACTGTATATACATAATAATTAATTACATGCATATTAGGATCTTTGGCAGCAGAAAATATTAGACTAATTCATTTTATTTTTACAAATGATAGGCACAATGTTGTTCTACCTTCAACTATCTCCTCATCACTCTCTTCGTCTGACAATTGTTGAAGTGTCCTTACATAAACAGACCCCTGGCCTGTGATTCGCATTAAAGCATCACATGTTAGGGTGCAATTGCTAGATAGTTTAGGCCTTATCAAACTTCCATATGATGCCTAAGTAATGAAGAAGAAAACAAATGATTACCACAACCTTATGGAATTTTCATACAAGGCATGAAAATTGTAACATGTAAATTGTGTTACAGTATTATACTGTATAAAAGAAACCCACTGGGAAGAGTTGCAGTTTAGGCTATTAAAAAATACTCCCATTTACAAGAGAACTTGTCTAATACAGACACATGTGGGTGCATTTCAGTACATGCAAAGTTGACAAATAGACCATTGGACAGTAGGTACTGTTGGTGCCATGCAATACTTTTAAAGTAGCAAAATCAGGACCACACTAAATTATTGTAGTTAAATAATGACCTCTCTAATTATTGTATAAAACCTTTAGAACAATTTCTTAAGGAATAAATTCTATCCACTGAATAAACTTATATTAATTTTCCTTTTATAGCAATAGCAGAAATTTGAACTGAACACACCTTTAAAAATTCATATTCTCCGTTTGCCAGCATAGGCATTTCTTGTTCTATAGCTGAGCACATTTGCCATTCCACCCAGTCTCTATCAAATGGAAAATCATGGATAATGCGACCCTTCTTTTCCAGCCTTAATCGTGTTTGGTGCGTCGGTACTTTATCAACTGATGGATTAAATATGAATACAATATCTTTGTGCACAAGCTTCTTTTTCTTTGGTATTTTACTGCGTGAAGGTAGCACTTTCGTATGACGTCGCTTGTTGTTTGACACTCTTTGCCGATCCAGATTTTGAACTTGATTTCGGTTAGCATTTGTGGCCGGACTGGCCGCATGTTGAAAGGTGGGAAACAGTCGAACAATCTCTGATGCCATCGTTGGAGACGGCTGAGTTTGTTGGGCATTATTTATAGCAGGTCGCATTTCTCGAAGGCGCGAAATACTTTCGATAGCATTTGTTATTAAACCGTCAACCGTTCTCTCACTTCTTCCATCCCCATTTTGGTTATTTTGGGGCAGTATTTGGGAAGTATTTATCCTTTCCGCCATATTGTTTGCCATAAAATTAAAATACCGCGCGAGCTGAACTGTGGTGACAGAATAGACAATATATCTGAAGTTTAGAACCAATAAATGAACTTATTAATTGTCATTAAGAAATATCAGAGTACAGGAGATATAAATAAGTTTAGAAAGCATATTTGAAGTTTAGGCAAGGATAAATAACTTTTACAATGAGTAAATTTTGTTTAGAAGGAATTTGTATAGTTTAGAACGCCGTAGTTGCGAGTATAGATCAAATATTTGAAGTTTAGAATTTTGACGGGTTCGGCGCGCCATATTTTTTTTGGGACACCCTGTATATCGTATGCCTGTATATTGTTATTTCGTCTTTATATATAGTAAAATGACTAATATCCTGTATTCTCATTTCCCTTGTATGAATAATTTATGCATATCATTAAATTGCTTCGTCTATGATTTAATTAATTACACAGGTCATGTCTTGTTGGAGCTTTTCGTTTAAATTACTTCTTAATAAATATTTAAGACGCATCGTTTGTCAGCTGCGTTATTGCTCATTTCAACACATTCTCATAAAACAATTAAAACGATAGAATTTCTCTAAACTCTCTACAAATTGTATTTCTTCATTTTCGTAATACAACTATGGATAATAAAATCAAGATAATAAAGTCTTTTAACTATCCATGATACAACTATGGATTATAGGAAATATGTAGGAACATAAGCCAAGCACACTGCCTCAAATCCTACCTATTCCATTAGAATCCCTTTCTCAACCTCTTAAACCTACTTTGTCCCTTACCATCCTGCCCCAAACCCATCAAATCTCTTTTTAACCTTCTTTACTCATCGAGACCCTATCCTAACCCTTGCCATCCACATGATATCGTCATGATTTCCCTTTTATCCATTTCGGATTTGAGTCCTAGTATGTCGTGTTGGTATCGTCTTCGCTCGTTTTGGGGTCGTATTCGACGTATTGCGACCTACACACAATTTTTGCTCGGGGCTGGCTGGGAATTTCTCGCAAGCAAGCTGCGACGGCCAAGCATATCCGAAGTTTTTCATGATTGTAGAACAACTCCTTTTGGCACTTTCGCAAAGCGAACGACAAGGCGGTATGAGTGTTCCTAACGCGTTGCACACTGGCGCATAGTAACTACATACAAAATATTTCAGGTCCGGTGAACATTTTACCTTGAACAGAGGATTGAAATGGTTCACCCTGGTCGCGGCTATCCCCTGCGTTCGGTGATTCTCAAAGTTCGGGAACAATGTTCGATTGTATTTCAGTCCTTTGCACGAATCTATTGTGAGCGACATACATCTGTGTTGCGATGTTACAAACGGTAAAACGGCGACGAACAACGTTAGAAGGAACACGAGCGAGGATTCGCCACAGTTCAACGCCATAGCTCAACGACTCTTGTATATACTGATCGCTAATATAAGTCAGTGTATCTCGCCAATAATCTCTCGCCTGTCATCAAAGGCAGAAGACAGCCAAAGCATTTCATTCGCCCACGCTGATTGTCGCGAACCAATAACCGCATAAATAATCATACCTTGTATTTACATCAAGCCGCCGCGTTCTGATTGGACACTACCCGGATACCGCGGGACGCTTATGATTATTACTTGAATATTTCACTCTCAATAAGTCTAATGTGTTTCCTCGACCAGTTGATCACTGGCTTAATTGACAAAGCTGCATGTTTACCGAACGAATATACTTCGTGACAGCTACAAATTTAGTGCGGCCAACGGGCGTTCAGTCGAGATTAACATCGTTTAAGGTGGTCTTACAGGGAAAAAAATTTTTTCCTTATTTTCAAACAAATTGAACTTTTTGCTTTGGGAAGTTGTTAGAGGGTAAAGTGAGACACTAAAAACACAACTTAGTAAAGTTGGGTTACCATGGTTACAGAGATAACAGGCTTTTTCCCAATAAAATAGGGCACATTTTAAAACATGATAACTAAAGATATATTAATGATATAAACATGGGAAAAGCTATATTTTATTGCTAAAGTGACTGTCTTGGAGATGAACTAGAATTATCCTTCTGTTGTAAAAGGTCATTGTGAAATCTTACTTAAGGTGGCTAAAACAGGATATTGTGTTACATTAATGATAATATCTTGGTTTTAATTCAACCAAACAATTCCATTCTAGTTCATCTCCTAGAGAATTTCAAGAAACTGTAAATACTGAAAATTTCACAGCATTTGCTCAAATACTTTCTTAGTTATCATGTTTTGAATATCGCAAAATGTATCAAAATCGTAAACTGGGAAAAACAGCATCAAAGTTTAAGTTACAAGAAATTTACTGCATTAACTTGTTCGAATTGACATAAAAACAAGCCAATATTACCAAAAATTCCTTAAAATCCTCCTGATTTGTATGTAGTACCCTCTTCCTCCTTTAGTTTGTCATCTTTCCTTTTCTTTTGGCCTCGTAATATCTTTCTCTTCTTTCTCGAACATTCTTTAGCCTTGACATTTGCCCTCTTCACTCGCTCTTTATTAATCTTGTTCAGCCCTTCTACACAAAACTTTCCTGGCTTCAACTTCACTTCCTTAAGAAGATTAACTGCAGCCTCTGCACCAATGTTAAAGTGTGCCACAGCATCATATACACCAAGTTCCAGAACATTGGCACCAACAAAAACGTTCTTCGGAATCCTATTCCAGATCATCCCATTCAAGGATTCATTTTGATTTTGCGTCTTGCCATCTAAACATTTGCTCAGTAGCTCATCACTGCTGAGTCTTTCATATATGGGCCTGATCAACTTAATAATATTGTCTGGAAGCCCAGGTCCAGGCACATATTTTGTAGTATTATTTGCTTTATCCTGTTTGAATCTACACCAACTGTTAGGTCCATCAGGACAGTGGGTATGCAGATTTCTCTTCTTTGAAGAAACACAGTGAAAAAGACTTGCAAAAATGGCTGCTTTCATTGCTTTGAGATCCCCAGAGTTGCTACGGATTGCAATCCCATAGTAATTCTGAAGTTTGTCTATTAGTGTGTTGGTAAGCTTTCCCTTCCCGCCAATACCTTTGTTTCTTTTTTTAGTTTCCGCAAAGCAGTTCCAACACGCTTCTGAACATGTCCAACACATTCTTTTTTTGCAATCTTTATTCCATGATAGATATTTTCTACCTCAGCATGTGCCTTGCTATCACCATCCCCAAAATACTCAGTGTACTGAAGTTTCCTATCCTCTTCACTTCTTCGGAATATACGTTTTACGCCTTCAGTCTCCATGGCAGCTGATGAACCCTTGTGATTAATTTACATTTGCTAATATGGACTTCCTTCTTAGCTGCTTTTTCTTCCAAATCTTTCTCTCTCTCTACTTTTTGGCAACCATGACAAACTTTTGTTAAGATTTCAACATCTAAACACTTTCCTGTATCCATTGATAGTGTTGTTACACAACCATTCAGTGAGGAATGCCCACGCCTTTGCCAAGTACCATCACATGATACAGAACACTGGTTGATTTGATTAGTTGGGTCCTTCTTCACTTCATTAGCAGCATTTAGCATGGTGGTTGTAGCCACTGCCTTTGCTGCCTTGGCCAAAGCAATGTTACAATCCCTGTATGCAGTTGGTTGAAGAGGGGGTGGCATGTCCATCAAGGCACAGAATCGTTTGGCTGATGTATGTCCTTCACCAAGGCTTCGCATAGCGTAAACGAATCTTTTATTCACGTCAAACGAGTGTCCTACCTTCTTGGAAGTGTAAAATGTATATACCCACCCGCAAGCTTCACAACGGGCTCTTAGATGGGAGGCAGAACCTTTTCTCTCTCGAGGGTTGTCTTCAAGTACGAGGCAGGAACTGCCACATTCCTTACAACACACCTCACACACAAATTCTGACATTATTTGAAGGTCAACAAACCGATAGCCACTTACATCTGTGCTTTGGCTTTGTTCGCTATAGCTACTGTCATCTGGAATGTCAGAAAACCCAATTTTTTTGGCTGAAGCAGATGTATTTAGAACAGCTTCATTTGCTGCGGAAGTTGAAGGATCGGCCGATATTGTATCCCCATCAACAGTATCAACGCGTTTTTTCTTCGCTGAATTATCATAGCGATTGCCGCAAAACTTTCGTTTCTTACTTCTCCTGTATTCCCTTGGCATTTCACAACAAAAATATAATAAAATGAAGCAACAAAGACCAATCCCAAAGCGCAAAAGTTAAGAATGATCTTAGCAACAAATTCACCGCGAAATATGTTGATTCAACTTTGTATAGTAAGCGAAGGAAAATATGCAAAACAAGGGGATGGACGACGTTAAAGTGGTCAGCAGCTACTAGAACTATTCTCCTGTATGGGGGAGGGGTGAAACAAAAAGAAATTTTCATACACCAACAAATAAACAAGTTTTCTAACAGTAAACATTGGTTGCTAAGCCCGTTACTAGGGGGAAAATATTATACCTTCCCAAAAGAAAAGGGATTTTTTCGAGGTCTGCGTGAACTTTTGAGAAAAAAGCTAATTGTACATCATAAAACAAATAACAAAGATTGCAATTAGTCAATTTTTAGAAAATGGCAAAATTCACGATTTCATTATATTTTTTCCTGTAAGACCACCTTAAAAAGTTTTCCACCTATTCTACGGGCCACGTGGGATCTGAACTTCATCAAGTGTTGCAACTTAAAAGCGTACATCGAGTTGAATTCGAGTGTAAAAAAAGTACCGCAGCAAAATGTTCTGAATGCAGTGCCATTGAACTGTCGAAAAAATCTTTTAAAAAACCGCTTTCAACTCAACGTCTCTTCACCTAACAGTAAACTTTGATTTCTACCATTCTAGGAACAAGCACTGTCTGGACTGTTTCTCCTGGGAACAAATGGTGCAGATTTGATCGCGTGGTTTACCAATAGACTATTCGGGGCACGCTCCACAGGTCACAAGTATCAAATCTTCAAGGAACTCAAAATCGTACTACATACCACTAACCCAATTATGCAAATATGCAACAACTAACGTACTTCTAATTAAGTGTCTTACCTTTATAAATAGCTATGCATCAAAGAGACGTTGGCTCTCTATCGTCTTAATAAAAGGATTAAACGACCAATTTCCTCTTATTTAAATTCTAGGTGTGTATATATGTTCATGTAAAACTTTTCAGTAACTTTTCAGTTTTTTCCCAACGCTATTTCACCACTGTTATACTATTACCAGCAAATTGTCGTGAGCTTGAAATATGTTTTGACTTTTGAGAGCAAAGACATTCTTCGTCGGAAACAAGATTACAGCACGTGGAAAATGGCGCGGAAAGAAGTATGAAGCATCTATTCGTTGCCCTGTTAACATTAAATAAAACAGCTTGGTATACCTCAGAGAATATCTTACTACGAAGGTAGCACAAAACGTAACTGTATTACATTTACGGTACATTTTGCCTAATTTGTGAAACTGTTCCTTTCAAAAACAGATCGAGTTAAAGCTAGGTATATCGAGGCCTTGTGATGCTTACAATAAGCCAATAAAAAAATTAATCTTTTTCAGGCATTTTGGTCTGAAAGCAATGACAGCTTAATATAGATTGATGGATGATAATAGTTTTAATAAACTGCATGAATCCAAATCATTCCTCGCAAGTCATTTCCCCTTGATCGAAGAAGCGCGTTTTTTGTCAATCTTTTCGTATACTCCTGAAGTTTGTAGAATTATGAATACCGGTATGCTTAAAATGCAACGAAACATCTAAACACGCACACAGGGGGTCTAGGATCGATTGGACATCTGCTTTTTGTCCTGTCTGGGTTTGGTATTAACATCTTCTTTGTCATTTTAATAGTTTTGCAACCAATAGCGATCCTATTGTAGACATATGTCTGTATTATACAAGATCGCCCACGCTCTCAAGACCAAAAGGCAAAACATATATCGCGCTCAACCGCCACTTGGCAACACCGAACCAACACGCTTTGTCGGTTTTGAATTCATGTCATGAGGCTACATTCATTTTCGTTTTGCGAAGACAAAAACAAAACTAAAAGCAATATTACGGACAGGATGTTTCGTAGAAACTTGGCAGAAGCAAGGTTGTTTTTATGTTAAAGCAATCAAAACTCACAACGTCCAAGGTCCAGGATATTAAATGTGTACATTTTGGGAGGGTCTATGGTTAGTATGGACACGATTAATATCAAGTGCAATCAATTTAGAATATACTTTTGTGAGTTAATTATATGAATCTCTAAGTTCTAAATTAGCGCTTGTTAGGCGTTTGTGTGTGAGTGTCTATATAAATGTGAATGATTAATGATTAATCCACAGCCAAATTCCCAAGATTCCATCGACGTTCGTGTGCCCTCGACACTAAGCTATCAGACTCCATTTTTCACAGAACATGCGTTATAATTCATTTAATGGTAAATTACTTTTTAAAAGTGATAATTGTAATTGGTAGTAACTGATTACTTCTTGAAGCAAGTTATGATTTGAATTTAATCCCTCCTAAAAATATGAATCGTTTTTCAGTGCAACGACAGTTCAGCCATGTCAAACCGGTCGAATGGCATGAGATGATATAGCCGTAATGACAGTTTATGTAAGAAGTCTTACGACTTACGACTTCATCAAGGCGTGAGGGGCCTGGATACAAACCCTTCCTGCTTTGTTACTTCCAAACACCGTATTATTTGTGCCTGAAAACTAAAAAGTCAGTTATTATATTCTTCCTATAATTACAAACTTCCTCCTTAATTTCTGGACATGGTCTACGAAGAACAGCTGTGCTATAGGTTTCATTTCATTTGATTTATTTTGTCACAATAAAAACACGTGGCAGGAGATAGTCACAGGACAAAGTCCCAAATGTGTACTAAGGTTAGAGACCATTCATTATATACATTAGGTTACAGTACAGACGAAAGTTGAGGATTCATTAAATCTTTGTGATCCAAGTCGAGATTATCACTTTGAGCGATTATCAAATTTGACTAATTCCTTTAAAACAGCTGGAATATTAATTGAATTTTTGAGTTTGCGGTCGTTTTTCCCCCTTTTTGGCTTGAGCTATTTCGTGGGCGAATGTACACATCCGACTTTTGACTATACTTTAGTGATTTATAAGCAAAATTTCCAATCAGTTTCAGTGTAAAATGGGAGGTTAATTTCCTCTGTTTGCAGCGGCAATCGGTTCTTATCTATCTTTTGAAGAAGATCATTTCCTCAGTCAGTATGTGATAAAGTCTTTATTGCAGATACCAATCGCTAGGCGTATCAGGCAAAACAACACGTATACTTGACTGAAATATCCCCAAATTCCTTGTCTCTTAACTAGAAATTGCTCAATAACACGCGAGAAAGTTTGTCAAACCAGTTTGGAAATTCCCACGAATTCCCGAGCAAATTTCAACTGAAAAATCAGCCACAAAATATTATACGCAGTTTAAAACTAAAAACTCCAACGACTCAGTCGATATTCCAACGAGCAAGCTCAACATTCTGGCTTTAAATTTGTGGTGAAAGATATTGTTTTCGAGAGTTCGCCCGTAGGCTAGTAATATTACAGTATAACCAGAAATCCAACACTATGTGAACTTCTTTAACACTTTTTTTTATTTGGAAATGTTGAGAATTATTGAAGAGTCTCCGGTGAAATTGACTTTGTTCTAGAGCAATACAAAAATGGTCACGTCTGACGGTCTGGCCGCCTACAGCTATATATGTAGGCACATACCTTGCATATGATCGATAGGAAAGCTAAAAAACCCAACAATCTCTCATTGAAAAGCTCTATATTTTCATAATTTCATATGAGTTGTTTTCGTTCTTCTTCGAATAGTGGGAAATGGTAGTATTCCTTACCAAAACCGAGGACCAGTTTGAAATTTTGCCGGAATTTAAATGGGTGCGACCACTCGGGGTGGCCATGCCCGTGTCGAGGTTGACAAAAATTTAAAGCATTCTTCTGCAAACCGGAAACTGCACTTAAAAATTCGATATTTGAGAAGTGTTTATATGGCTCGATATGTTTGGGAAGAAGTTTGAGATTATTCAAGCAAGTTGTTTCGTATATCTTGATGAAAACTGATGGAAACTATTAGGGAAGATAGCCATTCAAATGATGAACTAACATTATCAATTGACAAAGGTAAAACTAAATCAAATGTTATTTTTCTTCGCGTGTGTGGGCTATTTTGTTTTTATCATATCAGTTTAAATCAATTTCGTGAGGATGTTATTTAGGTAATGGTTTGCTAAGAACTTGTAGTTTTGACGTTTAATTTCAAACCGGAGGGCATTTGTCGTGACGACAGACGACCATTACTTTTTTGAGGCGGCATGTCTTCTAACTCGCGTTCAAACTGGTTTGAATTTTTTTACGCGATGTTCTGGCTGTACGTACATTAAACAAGACGTACATAATACTATATCGTATGCCTGTATATTGTTATTTCGTCTTTATATATAGTAAAATGATTAATATCCTGTATTCTCATTTCCCTTGTATGAATAATTCATGCATATCATTAAATTGCTTCGTCCTGTTGTATTTAATTAATTACACAGGTCATGTCTTGTTGGAGCTTTTCGTTTAAATTACTTCTTAATAAATATTTAAGACGCATCGTTTGTCAGCTGCGTTATTGCTCATTTCAACACATTCTCATAAAACAATTAAAGCGATAGAATTTCTCTAAACTCTCTACAAATTGTATTTCTTCATTTTCGTAATACAACTATGGATAATAAAATCAAGATAATAAAGTCTTTTAACTATCCATGATACAACTATGGATTATAGGAGATAAGTTGGAACGTGAGCCAAGCACACTGCCTCCAATCCTACCTATTCCATTGGAATCTTTTTCTCAACCTCTTAAACCTATCTTTGTCCCTTACCATCCTGCCCCAAACCCATCAAATCTCTTTTTAACCTTCTTTACTCATCGAGACCCTATCCTAACCCTTGTTATCCATATGATATCGTCATGATTTCCCTTTATCCATTTCGATTCACACGAATCCCATCAAACCCCATAAATATAGTGCAAAGATGAAACCAAATTTGATGAAACATAGTTACATGGTTATTCAATGTTTCAATTCAAATCTTTAGAACCTTTTAGATACATTAAGAGAATCGTTTTACATACAATGATGCTTTTTTCCTTTTTTTTCCTGTCTTACTGACTGACTGTCCTTTCGAAGCTATTTTTTGAAAAAAAAAACTTGAAAATAACATCAAAAACATGACCACATGTGAACATGAATTGTTAACATGTGGCATACAAAAAATATGCAAATTATGTATTCGAAATTTTGTATTAATCTTTCATGTTCAAAATAAATAACTTTTGCAAAATGGCGGAAGTAACATAAGTTTAATAAGAGGCCAAGGAATATTGCATTTGCAATACTATATTTCCTCGACGAAACAAGTAAAAGCAGTGTTCTAACTATTTCCTATTCATTTGCTCACAACGTGAAGTTTTAAAAGATGATTTTTTTGTCTTGAGCATTTGTTACCGCTTATATGCAAGTATTAGTTCAGCTTGTATGAACAAGGCCTACCGGAAAAAGTGTCAAAACTTGCCATCTCTTTTCCGCCGCTCACGTTTTGGACAATTGTTTCAAACGTACGAGTTCGTGTGTTTTGGGGCCGTGAAAGTTTGGCGAAACTTTGCAAAAGCTGAAAAATTTTGATAAAGAAATGGCCATGTCACCTAGTGGCTCCGAACAGACAAACGAGGAAGAAAATGCTGTTTTCGAAAACGATTCAAATGAGCCGGGTATAAATTACTGTAAAGGAGTTTGTTTATTAATTTAGCGTGGGGTTTTTTGCGTAAACACTTAATCCTAAATGCTTTGTTATATATTTTTTGCAGGGATTGCTGACGGCAACTGCGTTAGAAAGCGTTCAGATTCCAAAATTAAGAAGTTAAGACGAAGGCTTTCGCAAGGATTACGTCTATGTAAGTAACGCATGCAAATATTTGTTTATGTCTATCTGCCAAGGTGTTGACGTAAAGTGTGGACGTCCTTTCGTATTCATTTCATTCTTTCGACTTGCATTTCTGTTTTGAAAATGAGTGTTAAGAGACGGGGCAAATATCCATCACGTTGTATTTGCTTACATTTTAGCATTGCCGTTAGCTTTGGGAAAAGAACAGTCTTATGAGGTAGGTACTTGGGCTGATCGCAAGCCGAACGAGTAAAAACTTGAGTGGTCTCGCGAATTAAAATTATAAAAGTGAGGCAATCAGAAATATCTAGGGCAATTTCATGCGGGGATGAATTTATTCACATAATATTGAATCTCGTATGATCACATGTAGATAAATTGACAGATAGGAAGAGAATTGCAATTACGTTCCCAGCTGTTCATGGAGATTTTGATAGAATTTTCATAGCATTTAAATGCTTGTCTAAATGGAATAAAATTTCTGGTGCAAATATGAAGGCAATAGACATGAGTTGGGCATCTGATAGAGATCTATGATGTTAGACCCAGAACACAAAAAATAGATTGGGTTTTTGAGAGCATTTCTGCCCAGTGGAATTATGTATTAATTAGTATCTCATATTATTTTTCTGTATGATAGAGTCAGTTCCAAAGTTCAAACTACTTTGGTGTCAACTTTGTCTAATGCTTGGTAGTTAATCATGTTTATACATGAACTGTATTTCAGGATGGACATATTGATTCAGTCCTTCAGAGTGTTGAGCATCCATTGCCCAACTCTGCTGGAAAGAAGGTTGTTGTCCGACGTGTGCACTCGGACATTACCACCCTCCAGACCCCTCAACCAGATGTCTTGCCTGTGAGAACAAGAGAAAGACTGAGACGGACATATTCTGATAATCCTAATCCTAATGAAGAGCGACCACGCTCAAGATCAGTATCTTTCACTGCGCCTGTGAGTCTTGCAAATGAAATGATCATTCATAGTTTGTATGGAAACAAAATATTCCATGTTTCCATGTGAAATATCTGTGTTAGCCACAAACGTCTAGAATACTCTAATGTGCTTGTTAGGGAAGCAAATAAAAAGCTTTAATACTAGGCTAGTGCCACTAAGGTTCACATGACAACTGACAATGGTTTCTCAAGAATGCTGATACTTAGAACTCAAACAGCATTCAGAAAGCATTAGGTTCATTAAATCTTTATTAATATTTGATTATTTTTAAGTGCCTAGTATTTGTTTGGTTTGCCAATAACAAACACCTTCAGCCAGAATGTCTAAATGTCAATGCCTATTCATTTCTAATATGTTTTTTTTGCAGCCCGAGTCTCCATTTGGCAAGATGAATTATTATCATAAATTAGAGCTCCTGGGCGAAGGATCTTATGCAAGTGTATTCAAGGGAATTAGCAAGTATGTGGAATTTTGTTTGCTTAGAACTGTGTAGTGTTTTCTACTGTATTGAAATCCTGATATTTCTCTCATCTCTCCATTTGCTCATTTCTAATTCATCAGTTCATTCTTTTTTTCTTTTGCACCTTCCATTTATCACACTCATCCTTCATTCATCCTACTCTTCAATTTCATAAATCTTCAGTCCATTTCTTTAGTTATTTTTTGCCTCTCATCTTTCCACTCCCTTCCACCATTATTTCTATTCCTTTCACCTGTTCCCTTCATTTTCATCTACTTTCATCTTCTCTTCTGTTCATTTCTTCCATTTCCTCATTCATTTATTCCACTCTTTTCTATTTATTGATCCTTCCCTTCCATCCGCTTCCATTGCTGCAAATGCCAAATAAACACCAAAATGTTATTACTCTACTTCCTAGTATAACTAAACAGACAGTAGCTTTAAAAGAAATTCGTCTTCAACCGGAAGAGGGCGCTCCATTCACAGCCATCAGAGAAGGTAAAAACACTAACTATATTTCTAACTCACTATATTTTGACTATATCTCTGATATTTTTCTGTCTTTTTCAACCAGCGTCCTTACTGCAGGAATTGAAACATGCAAACATTGTCAAGCTTCACGATATTGTACATACAAAAGACACCCTCATGTTCGTTTTTGAGTATCTTGTAAGTATATCACGGTTCTATTCACGCGCTGATATCACACGTAATACGTTTGACTTCGGCGTAAAATTACGGTCACGTCAAAATATGTTTCCAAATGAAGCTAGATTCCTTATGAAATGACTGAGTTTTCCATCTTTTTAAGCACACTGATCTTAGTCATTACTTAGAAAAGTACCCAAGTGGACTTCATCCTCATAATGCTAAGGTAGGCTCACAGTTTCACATTGATCCGAACTAAAATTTAACTATTAGTTTGAACAGATTCTCTCAGATTCGGCTCCGTGCAATTCTCCGGGTCAGAGGCTGTCAAGAAGAAGTCTGGAAATTGTGACATGCGATTAAGATCAATGATACTGTTTGTTTAGTTATTTTTGCTACAACTTCTACGCGGCTTGAATTATTGCCACGATAAGAGAATCCTTCACAGGTAACCACAATTTCTAACTGCGACGTCTAGAAAATTTGCGGCCTAAAAAGTTTAGTGTTTTGTTTAATTATTAATCAAAACATGGCTGGATTTTATCTTCAGGGATATAAAACCACAAAATCTTCTTCTCAACGAGAATGGCGAACTGAAACTGGCTGATTTTGGTTTGGCAAGAGAGAAATCTGTACCAAGTCATACGTATTCAAATGAGGTCGTAACGTTATGGTAGGTTACCGAAATTGTTTACACAGGGGTGTAACTAGAGCGATAATTGGGGAGGGGGTGAATATTCATATATTCAGTTCTGCCCGACGGATTTCTATTGTAAGCTATTGCACTTACAAAAGAAATCCGTAGGGCAGAACTGGGTATATGAATATTCACCCCCCCCCCTCCCCCCAGATATCGTTCTAGTTACGGCACTGATTGTTTATCTAATCTGTTAAACCGCTGTCTAGGATATTTTATAAGTTAGTTTCTATATTCCTCCAGGTATCGACCCCCTGATGTTTTGCTGGGATCAACGGAATACTCGACATCACTTGATATGTGGTGAGTAGTGAAATATGGTCGAAGGGAGGAGGGGTGGGGGATCTTTACCTTGTGATTTACGGATATCACGGATATGCAGAATATGTTCAACTTGAGAAATGTTTACATGATTTTTCCCATGTGGGAGGGAATCTCCCTATCTCATTTCTACAACTTTCATGACATGAAACTCTGGGACAGTTTATCATTTCCATCTGATATTATTAATAACTGTACACAGTGTTGTCACGATGATCTGCCAAATTGATTGAAGAGCTATTTTTCATGCAGGGGTGTTGGCTGCATATTTGGTGAAATGCTGAGTGGACGAGCCTTGTTTCAGGGGCAAAAGGGACCCAGCGATCAATTAAATAAAATATGGCAATTGTTGGGTACACCCACCAAAGACACGTGGCCCGAAGTTGTAAATTACCCTGAATATTCAAAAGGTTAGAAAACAAAAATTTTTTTTTCGTGTTTCATCGCTGGAGGCTTACTCTGACAGTGAAACAATATATCTACTTTAGAAAATATAACAGCGTTTTATCCAAGACGAATATCCTCAGTGATACCCGTGTGAGTACATCCTAATTCCTGTTCGTCGATATGATACCACATGTTAGAGTTTTGCTTGACGAGTTTTATTAATGCACAGTAATGATTGTCGGCGATTTTCACAATTTTCAGCTTTCAATATGACACGATAGGAGAAGATTTATTAAAACGATTTCTACGGGTAGGAATACTACGTTTTACAACACAACACGAAATTTTAAATTCTGAATAAATATTGAAAATTAAACGTTTATCACACTTTTATCACGCAGTATGAGCCCAGGAGACGGATATCAGCGGAAGACAGCTTAAAACATCCGTACTTTCAAGATCTGCCGAGATCTCTGTTCAGTCTTCCTGGAAGTAAGTGTCAGGGTAGATCTTGTTTTAACTGGATGCATTAGGGGAGGTATTCCGGTAAAAATGCGTGTTTTCGCCCTTGATAGATCTTTCGGTGTTTTCACTTCCTGGGATTGATTTGATCCATCATTGATAGTGAAGGTGCTTGCCAGTTGAGGTATGTATAATATATCTCGTTCTCAAATGGGTTTTACATATCTGATATAGATTTCTCTTCAAACTCGTAGCTCTCAGATATCTCTACTTGGCTGTGGTTTTAAGGAGCTGTGGTTTAAGGGCTGAATATTCCGGGAGTAATACACGTTAGCTTCACTAGATCTCCATCCTTCTCCAAACGTGATTTTTTTTACAAATCAACCGTTCGAAGTTGGCCAAAACGAGTACTGATTGAAGTAATTTGTTGTTAAAAAGTGATTCACACTATGGGACCTGCCCTTGGCTTTGTAAATTTGTTCACTTCAGAATGATCATTTTATAATTTATATTGCCATAAGCGCATGCGTTTTGCATTCAGCGCGGGAGTACTTGACACAGGAGAAATTATTAAAAAGCACTCGAACATTTAGGCATATTTAAATTTGGATTAATATAGAGAATATTAAATAGATATTTATTTAAATTATTACATAATTGCGCATCAAAGTTTAAAGAATAAAGTTGTGCTTTCCTAGAAAATCGTCGTATATTCGTAATATATTCAAAGGAATTCGAGCGCGAAACTGATTAGCATAATATGCAAATAGTTTGCATAAATTATGAGAATATCGGACGGTGTGTGACTTTGTGGTTAGCAACAGGACGGCACACTGTGGAGCGCAGAAATCAAAGTCGGTATCATAGGAGATCTAATCTCCTTGAAAAAATGAAGAAGCATAAGGATATAAAAGATTTAAAGCCTTAATTTATTTCGGAGGCTTACAAAGAACATGTTTTCGTACCTTTCGCGAGGATATGGCACTTGGGAGGGCATTGCGAAGCTGGAGAAACCTGACTCGGCTATTTCACCAGTAAGTGGAGAGTTTACTAGCTTTACAAATGAACAATTTACCTCATTTTCTTTCTTGGTTTTAGAGTGAGATTTTTGACGTGTGCATTTGTTTGGGTTAGATATCACTTAAGCCGGGCAACTACATTGATCAACGCAGGGGTTTTAGCAAAAATACATGCCCAATATCTCGATGTGTTTCTATGTATTCTATCAAAACAAAACATGGCGAGTTTATGTTAATCGCTGCCCAGCAGGGATAATAAAATATTAAAGAATATGACACGAGTAGACACAACAAAGATAAATTATTTATTTAATGGCTCTCAAACTAAGAATATTTAGTTTCCATGGGGAACTGTTTCAGTTTAGGGCAACTATGAACCCTGAAGTAACAATTATAGAACAAGTTTGTAAATTACTTTCATGTTAATAGATAATTGATACTATTGATCTATTCTCATTTTAAGAATCCTGGAAACTTTGATATTTTACCACCAATAAGAAGGGACCAGTACCAGTTTTACGACCAACATTTTAACCATGACAGACCATACAGGTTCCAGGAAGATTTAAAACTACCACAAGTGCCGAAGAATGAGAATGCTGTCCATCTTCCAAAAACATATTCTACCAAGAGTGGAGCTTTGCTTCTCTACTCTGAAGGATGTTTCAAGCCAGGGTCAAGAAGATTGAAGAAAAGGCAGCGACGTCGGAGACAGAAGATTGAACAAAGGATCAGAACAATGAAAGATCTCATAGACTTGATCATGGACTACAAAAAAAATGGGGTGAATATTTAAAAGTTTTTTTGTGAAGTGTTAATAGCTTGTCTCAAAGTATTCTATGGTGATGCTATTGTCAGTATATTATATTAATAATATATTTTAAAACAGAATGAACTAGCTGTGAAAACAATTGCATGATTACAAAGTTTGTCCCAATCCCTATCATAGCAAGGAAAATCATTCCTTCAACACCACAACATTTCACTGGTTTTTCCATCTGAAAGTCTTGTTTTTTTGGTTTCTCTAGTGCGACCCTTTATTGCTTGAGCAACTGTGGCGACATATGAGTGGTAATGCCAGAGATGTGCAACCCGGCTACTCGCCAAAGAGATACCTTGGCCACCTGAGTCACACATTTGATCCCGACCAGTGGAAACGACTTGTCGAAACAGGTTCACTGAAAAGTTTTGGCACTACAGACGATAGCTACCTATCATTGTTACCAGAGTACGATAACCATCTAAACCATCAACCACCTCCCTACAAAACAATGTCGTTACCTCCAGTTTCACCATCAAGCTCTATGCTAGGATCATTTACATTCTATAAGCAAGCACTGTCAACAGGCGCTGCTTCAATGGTTTCACTACCGTCTATAGGCTCAGAAAATATTGACTCTGTTAATGCTGACCACATCTCAGTCAAAAGTGCTGCCACATTTGCAGATTCTCTTGCTGAGAGATTAGCTGAGGTAGTGTGTGGTTTAATAATTAATTTATGAAATACTTTTTGATGTGATGATTCCTTGACATTCTCCTCTTTCACTCCCAAATGTTTGTCTCACTAGGTTGAGTCTGAGAACGGTTTCAAGAAAGACTATGAAACATTGACTGCCAAGGAAAAAGAAGATCTTTTAACTCAATTGTTAATGGATGTCACCTTGCACAATCAAAGAGAAGTTATTACAGTTCCCGTACACACCACAGAAATGAAAAAAGATCAAGCATCGGACAGTACAGAAATCTCTTATGTCAGTGGCACTAAACCTTCAAAATCACTTGAATCACTGCCAAGTGATAATTCAGTGCAAAAAGCTTCTGTTGAAGAAAAAAGGTCTAGGACCAGCCAAACAAGGTCTTCAACAAGCATGAACAGTGTTAAGACAGATCGGATGCAAATGTCTGACAAAGGATCAAGCAGTTCCAAAGCTGGTAAAAGATCAAAAAGTTCAAAATCTGATATTAAATCAAGAAGTTCCAGATCTGTCCCAAGTCAGAGTAGATCTGTGTGTTCTTTACCACCGATCACAGCTCCAAGAACGGACACTCCAGATAAAGATGATCTGAAAAACATTAGCGACAATGTCAGTTTATCAAGTTCACATTCTGGTCTTGGTCTGATTGCGGCTGATTTTGAAGTTGGGTTGAATGATGTTGACATTGAAATCAAAGATAGCTTGTTCAATTTAGGTAAGTAAATCCCTTTTAGCAAGTGCACATCTATATTTCTTTGCTGTTACTATTGGAAACTAATATACAAGTTGTAACCATTTGAAAGTACCTACAGTAATATAAATAGTCAAACAAGGGTGAACTTGAGTGTGCATTAAATTTGCGTTCCTATAGGTTTATGTCCCAAGTTTTTTTAAAATGAGTTTTCAACTTTTTAGCTGAAGATGCTCTTTTTCACTCGGAAGAAAAAGATTTGGAAACAAGGTCTATAAAAAGTAATGAATCTTTCTTGGAACATGGACTTGTCGATGCACTCAGTATACAAGATGGTGATTCTCTACACCAGTTTACAGGTGAAGCTCAAAGTTTGAAATCTTTAGCAAGCATTGATTGGCCAGGGCACAGTACTGAAAGAATGGAAGAAAGTTTGAGTAGCAATGGTGCTATTGGGGGAAGCAAGACTGTAGATGGTGATTTGGTGAATGGTGTAGTAGATGGTGCCATTGGCGACGGTATATCATGGTGATGATGGTAGCAGATATATTGATGATATTGCTGATGATGTTGGTTACGATATTGGAAGTGATGATGGTCGTAATGGTATTGCTACTGTTTTTAATGGTGGTGGCGATGGTACCAGAGATAGTGATGGTTACAATGTCAATCAGGGTGATGGTCCTAGCATATGCGTTATTGAAACGGGAAGCCCTGATGCTGATGGTCATCCAGAAATAACCCTGCCAACCATCGACCTAGTACCAGCACCAGAGCTACAAGCACCACACATAAGTCTTAGCAGTCTTCAGGATGAAGTAAGACTGGTAGCAACAGAAGTGCTCTCAAGACCTAAATCAGGGCGGACATTGACTGATGATGCAGAAATGGCGACGTTCTTACTTCTGGAAAGAATGCAAGGCTTACTAGGTCCTGCTATAACAGGTAAGCTGGTCATTGTGAGCTGAGAAACTACGGTAAACAGCAGAAATTCTTCAAAGGTTCTTAAGATATATCAAGAAGATCTTTTCACATTGCTTAACGACGAGCCTGCTCCAAGTCGTTTGCGAGTGCTTTATATCAGTTTTTAAATACGTTTTTTGCTTGTGGTGAGTGTGAAATAACAGTAAACTCAATCTCTCTCCTCTTCTAGCGAACACACGAGTTAGTTCAGCGGCTCCGAAGAAAGTTCGCCCACTAGGTCAACCCAGGAACAGCGAGGCCAAAGGAAAGAGAAGAGCAAGATCTGCTGAGGCTACTTTAGCATCAAGAAATATTGCTCCTGATGAAGAACAGGTTGAACAGGTTCTTGAGACCAAGGAAAAGCCGGCTGAACAAGTTTCTGGTAAGGAGCAAGAATTGCCAGTAGAAGGTGATTCTGTGAAAGAAACTGATGCAAAAGATCTCAGTATCGGTAAGTCACAAGGGATGTCACCCGTGTATTTGGTTACGATAGCATTTAAGTCGTGAATGAGTGTTGATTGTAGAT